>NW_017728950.1:67223008-67287117 GCF_001723895.1 Crocodylus porosus
CCAACCCCTCCAGAAGCTTCCTAACTAAATCCTCGCTAACCCATGGTCCAGGTCATGCACTTAGCCTCATGTGACCAATTTGCCCCTCTATTTGTTGCTGTGACCTGTTTATCTGAACTAAAATCAATGCAGTTACAACAGGAATGAATCTGACCCAGTGGAATGACTCAAATGAATTGAGAGAGCAAGACACAGTGCTAACTTTGAGTAGGTGATTATAGAGCTAGTGATGTATCTGGGGAACATTGTATTTTGGATTTTGTTTTTAAATCTGATAGTTCACTTTCTCCTCATGAGTTCCTGTTCTTTTTTAAAGAAAAAAAACCCTGCTCCCTTGGTTTAGTTCCATACTTACATTCTCAGCTCAGCTTCTATATGGTTAGCTTTCTTCAGGTGTAGTTCATTTTTTGCACTCATCTAACATCCAACATGCTGCTGTACATGTTCTCCTCCCTTCTGTCTGTCTGCCTGTCTCTCTCTTTCTTTCTTTCTTTCCCCTATGTATCAATTAGTTTTTTTCACTGCGTTCTCTCATCTTTAGGAAAATCAAAGTTGCTACAATTTTTTGGATTACTAATGCATCTAATCCCACATTCAGTTTCAACCATCTAATTCATAAAATTGTAGGGAAGGCAAAGCCAACTGAAAGACAAAAAACATAGTCCACCTGGGTCAATTTATCATTAATTAATTCTCAACCCAAAGGCTTCATCAAGTGATTCTCAGTGCCTAATCGTTCTTTGAAGTTACATAACTACAAATGTTACCAATGCTTATATAGTTCCGGTCCTTTAACAAAGACAGCCAGAAAATGTATCCCTAAAGCTTCCAGAAGCAGTTGATACCACAGGGTTTCTATATAATATATAAACAGTATGTCCTTCTATTTGATACATGGATTTTAAATCTTTCTTCTTTATTACAGAAGTATAAGCAAAGAAATACAATACAAAAGTATTTTATGTCCAAATTCAGTATGAAATCAATAGTGATTTGATATTTATGTATTTTATACTTTGTGCCAGAAAAAAGCAAGCAGAAGATCCAATATGCTTGAAAATTATAGTGCTAGAAAACCTACAGAAAACATTAAAGCAGTTAGGTGCTGTAGGATGTGGTGATGATGACTTGCGAGTCACTACTGAACCAACAACTTCCAGTCTGATGCTGAGAGAAACTGGGCTTGGGGGGCTGTCTTTCGAACAGGGCATCAAACTTTGCTAAATATTCCATGGAACCTAACAAAATACAGCCCCTTGTGCTCTATCCTCATTAATACGTTAGACTGAATTCATTCCTGGTGCAAGGACAACCATTTCATTGAAGTGCAACAAACAATTTCTATACCCTGGGCATCAGCATCAGTCAGGGCAGCAGCTGGGCTACCAGCAGTGGTGGCCCCCATTCTTGCACCCCCTCTAAATTAGTGTCTGGGACTGGTGCCCCATGCACCCACCCCCAGTTAGGATACCAGACTTCATTCATTATAATAAGGATGAATGATGCCACTTCCATGCTCCTTGTATTTTGGTAAATAAGGTATTTTTGCTTCATCCTACAGTTTTTGTCTTTCTAACAGACTAAACCTCTCTACATTTATTGCATATTAGTGGCAAAGAAAGACTTGTTCCTTGACTCCACTTTCAGCCATTTCCCTCATTCCTTTTCAGACACCAAACTTGGCTGATGAATACAGGGTATTATGGTAAGACTAACACAACTGTATAAAGAACAATGCACAAACATGTAGCCTCATGTAGTGGGGCTATTATGTCTTTCATCTGTGCATGCTTCAGCATTGTTTCAGTGGAGCCCTACTGAAGAGCTTTTCTCCAGCCATGCTTTGGGAACTAGTGAATTAACTTATCTTTCATTTCTTCTGATCCTGATTTCATGCTCTCGTTTTTGACACATTCAGAAGAATCTTCTGTATTTGATTTTCTATTACCCCAAATGCTAAGCCATAGATGGGGAGAGAGAGAGAGAGAGAAAGATCAAATCAACATAAAAACTCAATTTACTCTGGTGAAGAGATACTGCACAATTACTTTTCAAAAACTTGATATAAATGTTCAATTTACTTGAGTTGTACTGTTATAGATTAGAGCTATAAACCTGTTGGCATTTTCTATACAATATTTAGTCTTTATCTTAAATATCTTAAATACTAAAGGTATCCTTTGTACCTGAGGGAGATGATTCAACTAATGTTCAGTGTACAGCCCTCAGTAAATGACATTGGACTTTTCATCTAATTATCAAACCAAGACCAAATCGACTACTACACTTCCCTTATCCCACAAGCTTGTCATGACCAGTTTTCAGTTTTTCCTTTCATTTAATAAAACAACTTTTATGTCAGTCTCAGGACTGAACAAGTAGCAATAATGAACACTTTGTATTCTCATGACAAGTACACTTTATTCTTGTTTAGAATAGTTTGTTGTTGACAGTTTGAGAAGAATTGCATGACTAATATTTGGATTTCCAACCAATAGTGACTAAAGAGACAAAGTTCAATTAAAAGTGGGTTCCTTGAAATATATACATTTAAAAACAGTTTTAAGCATGATTCCTGCTTGTGACTGTGGCTGATTTTTGTGGTTCTACAGCCCTATTTTAAAAACATGTATCCATCTGTTGTTACTGTGTAGAAGACCCATACCAGCAGAGGACAATGACAGGCTACATATGAGTATACATTAGACCTGTGCAAAGTGGCCAGTATTCGCTTCAGATTCAGTCAATTAGGGGGACAGTGATTCAATACAGTGATTTGAATCACCGTCCCAAATCGATTTGGACAAATCTGATTCAGAGATTCGGCTGCTGCTGAATCAGCTGAATCCCCAAGTCGGGCAAGGGATGGGGCCTTTGTGGTCTCAATGGCTGCCCTACCTGCCCCAGCTCCCGGGTCTTTGAAAAAAATAGCACCCACTCACTGGCTCCTGCCAGGTAGAGGGGTGATCCCCACTGCCGCCCACCATGTGGGGGGTCCACCATGACCCCTCAACCCCTGCCCACTCTCTCAGCCCCCTCATAGCTGCCCCACATGCCCCAGCTCCTGGCCCTTTAAAAAAAAGAAAAACAAAAAAAGCCCCAACTCACCGACTCCTGACCGGCGGTGGGGGGCAATCCCTGCTGCTCCCCACTGCCCCATACTGCATGGGGAGCTCTGCCACGAGCCTCCAGATGCCCCAAGGCTGCTGCAGCAGCTTGCACATGGGGTGGGGGGTTGTTTTTCTTAAAGGGCCAGAGCTGGTGCAGGTGGGGCAGCCATGTGGGGCTGAGAGTTAGGGGGCTTGTGACAGAGCCCCCATGCAGTGTAGGGCAGTAGGGATCCCCCCCCCCCCAATTGGCAGCACCTAGTGAATCCGGACTTTTTTTCTTAAATGGCTGGAAGCCATGGGGGGGGCTGGGAGAGCAGGCGGGGTTGGAGAAGCAGGCAGGGGATGGGGCCTGGCAGGAATCCCCCCATAGTCCCTTCCCCCCTCCTCCAGCCTCTCTTCTCCCACCCCCTACTTACCAGCTCCGAGTCCAGGTTCAGCTCCCTGCTGCAGTGGGTGGGAACTGCCCGAATCACTGAAGCTTTCCAATTTTTTCCGAATTGATGCAGAGAACTTCAAATAGATTCAGACCTTTTAATTAATCCCCCAATTTGATTTGGATTCAAAGATTCAGCCACTGAATCGGGCCGCATCTCCTCCAAATCAAATCAGCACCCAAAGCTTTGCACAGCCCTAGTACACATGCATCCCTTCCCTGTTATCTAGTCAGGTAACAGATGTTATTACACAGATCAGACATGAGTTTCTAAAAAACTGTGTGTAAATACAGTCTACACAAATATATTTGTGCAGACAAGCCTGTGCCCTGTGCTCCAGCCTGCCCTGCCCCACACAGATCCAGGAGCCACCCCCTCCCTGGGTGCAACCAGCAGCAGGAGGTGCCCCCTTGACAAGCCATCCCTCTACCCCACATCCCTGCCCCCCTGGGCAGTGCCTGCCCATGCCACCTCCCTCCCCCACCACCCCTTCCCTCCCCACCTCCTTTCCACCACAACAGACTTACCACCTGAAGGCAGCTGCATCAAGTATCGGATCAGTATTGGCCGATATGCCTCCTTAAATATCAGCTCTCGGTATTGGCCCCCAAAAATCTCTATCAGTGTACCCCAACAGCTACCCTTTCCCTAAGTTATCCCACCAGACAAAAAAGTAAGATCTTACCTTTTTACTTTCCCCCTGCCTTTAATAGATAATATTACTTCTGTGAGGTGGGAAACAGCATAGCATCTATTTTACCTTAGTATTTCAAATCGCTTGGTAATTTACTACATGGTAATTTGATTTAAGCCCAGAGCTTTATAAGCAATTCTTTGCTCGAATTGGACTGCTTTTCCAGACCAGGGAAGGACAATTATAGCCTGAATGCTCTTCCCCAACTATACAAGTTGATGCAGTAAGTGGTATCACTTCTCAGCATAAATCTTCTCAGATTTTTACATGTGTTAAAAGTAGTAGTGTCAAAGATGCAGCCTGCAAAGGTATATCATACAGCCCAAAGTGCTGGGCCTGGGTCTCCAGTTGATCCACATGCCACACACAGTGGGCACCAGACCAGCCCCATGCACAGGGCCTAGGACAGGGGCTCCTAATGCAGTGCCCACAGGGACCATGACCTCCCAAGGTTTTCAGGTGCCCGCGTGCATTTTCAGAATCAATAAAAATCATTATTCCAACAAAAAATGCTGTTATATTGGTGCCCACTGCTTTTTCTTTTAAATTCGGATGTGCCCTTGGGCACATAAAGATTGGGAACCCCCAGCTTAGGATACGTGCTGCAGGTGGCAACCACTCAAGGACTTACATTTCACACAGCACCTGCACAGGGCCAATTTGGACCCCCCTAACATGCCAGATCCAATGCCCACAGGAGTTGCCATAGGACTGAGCTGTATGCAGCACCCACTCTGGGCAATCTGAGATATGATCCACACAAGGAGCCTGCGCCAGCCGGTCTGGGGCAGGCAGTACTTGCAAAACAGGTCCTGGAGCAGGCGTCTCATGCGGTGTAGTCACTGACCAGTGAGAGAGCAAGCATTGGATCTGAATGAAGGGGAGTAAGAGTAGCCGCATACTAGATCCACATCTTCTCTGGTCAGCCAGGGACTTGGCCACATGTGGCACCCACTCCAACCAGCCCAGGATCCACAGTGCACAGGTTTAGAAGACTAATTCCAAAGCCACGATCCTGAAAATCCCTGTTCAACTAATTTGAGCTGGCACAGAGGACACAGAAAATGAATCTGTAATAGTGATTTGGGCACTGCAATTTCCAAGAGAAATTTCAGTCCCTGCTCTACAGGATGCTTGTGTGTTTTACATTAAATGTACACTGGGCAAAAGGCATAAGTAGTTTTAATAGCAGGCAGTGAAATCCAAGACTGTTTTCCCAGGTGTATGTTCAGTATTGTTATCCAATGCAATACTTAAGTTATTTAAGTGCCTTAGAAAACAAAGTACCAGTCCCAAAAAACCTAATTTTCTAAGCATGCCTGAAAGCTAGCAGGATCAATTACAGCTTATTTTGATTTTCATACAAGTTTGAACTGCTTCCTACACCTAATTTTGAGATGGGTACTTTTTCTGCCAGCTAAAGAACCCAATACCTACTTTTTCATTACTCTAAAAAGATCCTGATTACCACGACTTTTGAATTGATTTTTTTTTTTAAAGAAAGGGTGAGTCTGCAAGGGGATAAAAATAAGTACCCAGAAAGCAGCACTTAAAAACAAATAATGTACTTGTTTTATTTTCTATATTGGAATAGCACCCTGGGGTACTAAATGAAGGACCGAGTTTTTATTGTGCGAGGCAATGAACAATATAAAAATGGGACTAGGCAATAATGTGATATCATACAGTACTCTGTGAGAAAGTAGTTTATGATTAAGCCATGAATTGCTGAGTTTTGCCAGTAAAAAAGGTCTGGTGAAAAATTAACATTTGCTGAAAATGCGTGAAAAATAAACTGTTTTTAGCCTGGTGAGTTTACTAATTTTCATTAAAAATAGCTTGCCTTTGCAAAAACGTTACCTAAAAAGCAATAAATGAGCCATGCTATATAGCACAATGTGTTAATGAATAACAGATGACAGAAATTAATAAAATTCCAAGAACGTGACAGGACAGAGTAAGACAAATCCCCAGCTAACAAAATTCTCTGCATACTACTGCAAAGTCTATAGTAATATGAGGGATTTTGCCAGCCACTTACACTATCTTGACTTTTACAAAGATTGTTTAAAAGGTTATCTTCCTTTGTCAGCTCTCCCCCTACCTCTGACCAAAAAAATATAGTAAAGACTTATGACAAAAGTATTGGGTTCCCACAGAAGAGAAAATTAAATACAAAAACCCAAATTGCTAGAAATGTTCAAATTCACACCAGGAATTATTAGAAGCTGACACTATCAATTTATCTACATGAAAACCCCAAATAGCAACATCAAGGTCTTGCTCAGTTAAGGTAAAACAGTTTTCCAATTGTGTAAATTACAATGAATTTGTCTAAAAGTTTGCAGCTGACCATTCAATATTGGATTTTTAAAGATGAATACCATTTAGTAGTGCTTCATGATGATTTGGACTGAATTTCAACAGTGCAGTCCATTTCATTGTCTGAATTTGGAAAATTGTATCTGCTGAACTACTAAAGTGAAATGAAATTTATTTAACTTAGTTTTAAATATTAAATATTAAGAAGCAAATTGAACATGAAAACTATTTAAATCTTGTATTGAAAGAAATCTTTTTCAGAAGGCAAAAGATAGCAAGATACAAGCTTCAATATTTAGTAGACTTTCATTTTAAGTTTGTTTTTGCAAATCTTTCATGATTAGTCTACATCAGGAGCTGTTGCAATTTAAGCTAGTTTGGACATTTAGTGTGAAACAGCTGTTAAACTTCATCTCCCTGCATGGAAACTCACTCTGTAAAATACTAAGTGCAGAGTAGAATATTCACATTAGGAATATGTGATCAGTATTTGAATTGCTGTGATCAGCATTTGAATTGAACATTAACTCAAGGGAAAGGCTAGTTAGCAGTTCAAGTCTTCCCTTTGCTGTTGCTTCCCTCTCCCTCAGTGCAATGGCTATACATCCAAATGGTGCAATGGTCCTAGACACGTAGTGTTTGTTACTAGTTACAGAACAGTTCTACTCAAAATGTTTCAAGGCACCCTGGTTTCCTAAAATTATGATAAATAATTTCAAAGCTGACATATGAAACAGTTGGCAAAAAAGGCAGCTACTATAGTAACTGTAATCTTAAAAATGAACAGGGGTTTTACTAGATAAAACAGTTAAGACAGAAGAATCAGGCAAAAACAACAACTTATTGTACTTTATTTAAATCTTCAACATCAGCTACAAGTGTATACACACTGTAAACTACCAAGACTCAAGGAAACATTGTGCAGTTTTATCCAAATGCAGGACTAAAATCCCTCCCAGCTTCCAATTTTGAAGAGTGTATTGTACTGATTGGCCCCCAACATCATCAATAAGTTTTTTCAGACAGCAGGAAATTTCAATTGAAATTCAGCTAAAAAATACAAGCTTTGTTTAAAAAAAAAAGTTTTGTGTTTTGTTTTTTTACAATCATCAACAGAAGCATTTCCATGGTTCTTTTTAAAATCTAACATTTACGACATTTCCCTTGAAGGGTTTGTAACCCAAATTGCTACACTGAGCTCTTCAAAACAAGCAGCAATGACAGCTTTCTTTCAGCTTCAACACTGAAATGCAAGAAAGAACAAAATAGTGAAAAGATAACAGCACTTCTTTCAGAACATGCAGGATTTATATCACGCAACAACTTGTTTTACCTGAAAACAAGTAACAAGCAGGAATATCAGTAACTGTCACTCAGCTTCAGTTTCTTCAATAAGTTAGGCAGAAGCAACAGTAGTATAAGCAACAGTGTTTGTATGTTTAGTTTGATATAATACAAAAATATAATCCTTCATAAAGTCTCTGTCAAACTAAGAATTCAGTATTAAATAATGAACGGTGTGTTTAACAAATAAATGGAGATGGGTGCTGTCGGACAGTGTAAAAATATTCATCTGTTTTTTTCAGTATGCTAACTTGAAGACAAAACAAGCACTTCTCTGTGCATATCAGTTCACTATAACTGAAGTCAGAAGTACAGTTACAAATCTCACAAAATTAGCAGTTCAAGTCTTCCCTTTGCTGCTGCTTCCCTCTCCCTCAGTGCAATGGCTATACATCCAAATGGTGCAATGGTCCTAGACACGTAGTGTTTGTTACTAGTTACAGAACAGTTCTACTCAAAATGTCTCAAGGCACCCTGGTTTCCTAAAATTATGATAAATAATTTCAAAGCTGACATACGAAACAGTTGGCAAAAAAGGCAGCTACTATAGTAACTGTAATCTTAAAAATGAACAGGGGTTTTACTTTTAACATACAGCTGTCCTTCTAATGCTGGCCACATTTTGCTTATAGGCATCTCTGCTGTTTAGACCTCCAAAAAACACTTACTGAGGAATATCCTACTAGGAAAAACTAGTCATCCTTGCACACAATGAAAACAACCTCCTATCATACCTTCAGTTAAATGAAAAAAATATCTTGAACAGTTGCCCTCCTTCCTGCTTAGAAGTCTGAATTGTTGTACAGTTATTTTATTTAGGAATATATCTTCCACTGAGTCAGATAGGAAGTGCCACTCAATCACTATGTCATTTAAATAATATTTGCAACCACATAAGTGAATTTGTCTTTAGTATGAATAGAGGAAGAGTGACAAGAACTGAAATGTCTATGGAAAAATTCCAAGAAGAAACTAGAATTTTCTGTGCATGCTCTGAAGAGACAGATTTAGGGGGACAGTTTTAACTAGAAAGGTTAATATTTACTTAACTCTGTAGACTATTTATATTAAACAAGTTTCTGCTGCAGAATTTCTGAAGCAAGAAATACAGCCTAATACATATGGTGAGATCTTCTACCTCTTTAGCCCTCTGCAGTTGTGGAACTAGAAGCCCTATATCCAGTACACGAACTGAAGCAGTAAGCTGTAAGGCTATCTTCTGAAGATTTCCTCGTAAACCCTGGAGAAAGAAGCATGCTGGGACTGGGATGTGTCAAGGCAAGATCACAGCACTGCATTTATTCTGAGTCCCACTACAAAGCCTGTAACAGCTCTGGGAGGCAGCTGTAGTTTTGACAGGTTCCCAACACTGTCTGAATTGGGGCTGCTCCAGCCCATGGAGTAGCCCAAGATCACAAAGACTTAAAACCACTTTAATTATTCCCTGTTCCCAACATAAAGCTAGAAGAAAAACATTTATAGGTAAAAATGATCATATTTGATCTAAATCACACAAAATGCAAGGAACTTGATTTCCAGAATCCACTTCCCAGAGTACATCCAGTTTATAACATGGAATTTTTGTCTGTGTCCATGGCTTGTGTGTCAAGAACAAATTTTATTTAATATTTTTTTCTAAAAGAATTTTTGCTACACTATATATACTTTTGAAGTTACCCTCTTCAATTCCCAAGGTGGCTAGTTTCCTTGAATGGTAACTGATTCAGTGGACCTGATCCTTAGCTCCACTCAAACTAGTGCATTCAGTCTTCAGGTTAGTACATTGTTATTTTGAAAGTAGTCAATTCATAATTTTTTATGATGGAATTTATGTACTTAAATACAGAGTTTATCTTTGGTTTCCAGTAAACCTTAATCTAGTGGCCATGGACTTTAAACCAGAAGACAGTCTAATGATAAAACATTTTATATAAAGTTACAATAAATAGTCTCAATTAAAAATGCCAGCTTCAACACTAATTTCCAGAGATATATACACCTTGTGAAACACAAAACTTACAGTATGCTATTCTCGCTTTAGTTATCTGACTGCTGGCTTTCCACCAACAAATTTGTAACATGGTCAATATTTTTATTTCTTAAGCTAATAGCTAAAGCCTATATGTAAGGAAATGTAAAAATAATTACAAAAAGTAGGGAATGACTTTCTAATTTGAAATACCTTTAAATGCTACCTAAATATACGAGTTTAATAAGGATATGACTAACTTTGGTTCAACTTTGTACATGATACAAACTTTTGAGCAATTTAAAACAAAGATTCACAATGATTTTCTAAAGAACCTACCAGTACTTTCCACTCCCTTTGCATGATATTTTTAATTTGTTTGTGCAAGGAAGCCTAACACAGTGGTACTGTTTTACAGTGCTTTGCTCCCACTTCAGTTAGCTAACCAGAAAGGACAGTTCAGTATCAATGGAAGTAGTGCAAAGATTTCATGTAAAATTGCCCAAATAAGAGCTTTCACTTAGTGGCCATTTACTATTGTGCCTCCTAGCATTTTGAAGAAGTTGTCTTCCTTGAGTTTAAGATGTTCTGGTAAGTCCAGTTTTCTCTTAGCTTCTGCAATGTCTTCCTGAATTTCTGAAATGAGTTCATCTGTAAATGGAAGGAAGCACAATACTTGCATTAAAAAAATTAACCTGAATTCAAAGCACAACACTGAAAGAAAGCAAAGGCAAGGACACACATAACAGGTGTGGATACACATAACAACTGAACTGTTCCCAAATGTCACTGATTAGGAGCATGTGTGTGCATGAGCATGCACATGCACTCAGCCCAGTATGCCTCATAGTGAATAAGCACTTGGGGCAAATGTTAGGGCCTGCACTTTAGGGTCCCAGGAGGTATTTTTAGTTTTCTGCTTTCCTTTCTCTCCTAAACAGGAGTTCAATAAACTTCAGTTCCCTGCAAGTGACCAAAGCCTGCAGCGTGCTTGCTTGATTTGTAAGTAGGGGGGAGAAAGTGCTTGGAGGCACACAATTAGGTTCCCAAGAGCTGGGGGAAGATGAGGAAGGGCTGCAGTCATGTAGCACATGAGGGCAGAACTGGGTGTTAGAAAGATAGCTTTCACTGAACAAGCAATGCAAGGGAGCTCAGTGATGATAAAGTGCCAACAAAATGGGAAACAGGTGGGGGGCAGTAGAGTTCTGGCTGCATACCAAAGTAGGCAGTTACAGCAGTGTAGTGTGGAATGCCCAGAGGACTGAGCAGACTTATGCCACAAGACACTCGGTGCCCACGCAACAGTGAACCAGTTCACACTGATTCAATCTATTCAAAATAGTACTTGGTTTTTCAGGTACATTTTTAAACATTCCAGGCAGATGTAATAGGCTTGCATGTGTGTCCACTTCAGGTTTAAAGCCCTCTCAGGGATTAGAAATATATAGCATTTAGAATATTGAGATTCCAAAAGTTTAGTTTATTTCTCAAAATAGACATTTACTAACATGATTTTTAGTAAACTTAAGAGAATGCATTTAAAGCAGATTCTGTAAGACACCTTTGTTTCTCTAACGTACAAATTATAAGCAAAGAAGGCTAATAAATGCCTCCTGTTTGAGATATGTATTGTGTAAGAGAAAAAAAATAAGATATGGACTAACGAGTGAAAGAGAAAAGTAAAAATCTCAAAAGAAAAAACATTAAGCAAGCATTAACTTAACATAATACACCACTGGAGAAGAATAAACATCCAAAGATTGATATACCAGAAATCCAGGCACCACTGACATGCACTGGAGCAGGTAGAAAGTAACTGTCTCTCAATGCAGGTTATTGGTAACCAGTTAAAATAAACTTCAGTATATGCCAGTCTTGCTTCATTTGTAGTAAGGTGTTTTTGTCCTGCTTATTCACGTTTAAGATGTTAAAAAGCTAATTTTGTTTTTCCAAGTTGTCCTCGGAGGTCTCTTTGGAAAACCCAAAGTTCTTAATAAAAGAACTTAATGAAAGACATTTGACATAAATTTGTTCTTCTGTTTACTAGCTGTTTGCATCAAGCACATATCATATGAAAGTGAATTTAATATACTTTCCCCATTATTTTGCCATCAACTACATTTGATTTCTTTAGCACTAGTAAACCTTTAATCTGAAACTAAACTTTTGAGAGTAATGTCACATTGGATGCAGTGAGAAATTTAGGAAGTTCCAATTTCTGAGACCACGATTCTCGAAGGATTTCCAACATAAGAATCAGAGATTCCTAGATCAGAAAGTACCTCAATAAATCATAGAACCTTGAACAGCACAGACCACAGAATATTACCTACTCATTTGCATATCAAGTCCATAACTTTGGGTTCATGGGGGGGAAAACCCTGCTATGTATAATCTGAACAGAATTTCACATCAGGGGCATTTAATGAGTGTTGAGAATAACTACTGTAATGCCAAATTCTTTTCCTTGGACACTTTGAAGAAAAGGTAACATGGAGAAAAGTAAGTAGTAAAAAAGGCACTACTGAAGAGATGCTAAAGTGAAATCTTAACATTACTCTTCTTCAAAATGCAAAGGAGAACTGAAACGCTTAAACATAGCAGCCTCTTAACCTGTTAAACAGGCTGCCACATATCAAGCCACTGCAGACAACATTACAAAACTAAAAAAAGTGAAGGTAATTTAAGTCCTATGACAATCACATGATTGCAAAGCATAAGCAATCTGCATCTAAATCACACACTTCAGTACAAAAAGACTCATTCTCAGAGTTTCCTACTCTTGATGCATACCAGATGAAAGCTCAGAGCACCTCCCACTGTATAACGAACACCAATATTGGGAAGAGGTTCAGGCACTTTGAAGAGAGTGTGGCCTAAGGCATTATCTGTGACAAGATTCTTCCCCGCCACCCCAAGTCTACCCCATATTCTGTGAAAGCAAGACAAGTTTTATACAGAATTTTCTAACAAATCAGTTCTAGGTTGCCTGCTGCTCCTCCACAGTCAAAGTTGGGGTTTTTTGGCCAACATTAGTAAGAAATGTTAAAAAAAAAAAAAGGGCACGACTTCGGGTGGCTTATTCTAATCATAGTGAAAGGTTTAAATATACCATCTACTGGGGTGTCTTATGCTGCCTGCAAAACATAGGAGTTCAACTGAATTTTGTACTAAAGAGCCACCCAAGAATAGGGTACATGTGAAAAGTAAGCAGCCTTGAAAAATAATTCAGATTTTCTGAAGAACTCACTCTCAACTAAAGCTCAGATTCAGAAAGAAATGTAGAAAAATACCATGGTTTTAGCAGTGATATTAACACAGTAACCCAAAGGAAAGTATTCCGTCTAGAAAAAACAGATAGAACAAAGTTGAAAGGTATGAAGTTTTGGCAGGATACTCTTCTGTGTTTTTCTGTATTCCTTAATTTTTCCTTTTTACCTAAATAGTAATGGCACCTTTCTTCTACGTACTGTACAAGTAGGCACAGTACATAAGAAAGAAATCTGTGCAACTATGGTTAAGTAAACACTACATTTATGGTTGGAATGCAGAAGATTACCTCCTTTTTCCCTTTGATAATTATGTAATAGAGAAAAAAGACAAGGAAATGTACAACCAGCTCAAAAATACAATAAACATTTGAAGATCTGTATACCTACCTAAGGAATCAAAGTTTTTTTCTGGTCTGATGTACCCAACAATAGCTATACTAAGAATTTCTCCATAAAAGTCTTCTTTGAAGGTATGGATGATGTGTGTTTCCTAAAGACCCAAAGAAATAAGTTAGGACCTTAGCAATTTAAAATTATTTTAGGTATCCAACTGCCCTATTTCTAGAAACCTTAACCCACATTTATCCCTTTAGCTCATATTATATTGAAAGAAAAAAACTTTATTTTCTTAAGGCGTTAAAGTAAAATACCTTAGTTTAAAATTTATGCATGTTCAAGAAATCTGACTGAAAACTGTTACAGTAAAATGTGAGCATCTGTGAAGCTCCAGTTAGACAGACTTAAGTCTGTTTCATGCCATTCCCCACATGAGGGGAGACTATGGATCATAAATATTACTAAAAATACCCAATGATTTGATATTCCAATCATGGATTCTCAACTGGGATACTATGAGACCCTCCCTGCCCTCCAGGAGTTCTGCAACACTGCAGCCAGATAAAACTGCCCTGTGACTAGGACTATGGTGCATGCACACACTCCTGCACTCGGGCTCTTTGATAATGCTGAAAAAGACCAAGCTGACTTGGGCTGTACCTATTTTCTTCCATTTTTAATGGCATTCATGTTCCTTTAGCTTAGTACTAATTCCTTTAAGAAGTCTTTTTTTACATTAATATACATAGATTCCCACAGTTATCAGTAAAATGAATGGAAGGTTAAAACAAAAGTACACAGAGCAATGGTTTTCAAACTTATTTCACTTGCCGACCCCTAACAAATTTGAAATGGAGGTGCAGACCCCTTTGGAAATGGAATGCCTTTTCTGGGATCTGAAACTATTTTCACAGTCATCTTTCACAGACCCCTTTGACATAGTCTGCAGACCCCCAGGGGTCCACGAACCACAGGTTGAAAACCACTAACAGAGAAACCTATTAAGTTTTACAAATGTATCTTTTGATTTATAGGTGGATTAAAAACAAACAAACAAAAAGATAGATGCCATGAGGCTGCTGGTATCCGTATTTACTATGGAGAAGTCCATATTTATCTGCCACTATCAGTACCACAGCATAATCTGTCACACTTCAAAGAACTTTTGCAATAAAAATTTAACTAGTTTAAACTTATAAGACAAGAAGTAGAAAAGAGTCTCTCTCATTCTTGATGACTCTGAGATGCAGTCTGAGAGTTTACCTGTTCAGTATGTAAATACACTAGAACCAGTTTCCTGACTGAAATGGGATTTCTAAGCCCCACAAAACCCATTTAAGGACCAAATACTACTTATGTTACTCACGCCAAATGTCCCATTGGTTTATTGTTGTTGAAGTACCATAATAAGCAGAATTCTTACCACTGACTTCTTAACATTCTTGTAGTATGGGTTCCAGCCTATGCTTAAAACCATTTTATGCACATCTCCATTTCCAACGCAGGCCCATCCATAGTATATACCAGTAGAAATATCAGATGGAAAGCTTTCGACCACTTGTTCAGAAAAATTAGCTGCAAAATATTTTTTAAAAAATGTACACATATGTAAGTCAAGTGCTTATAATATACTGAACAGTTTAAAAACACAATTAAAAACAAACCATCGCTCGTGACACTTAAAAATAGAAGATACTCAACATTAAGACACAATGTTCTAATCAATACAAACTTTAAGTGTAAAACAACATGGCCAGCCCAGGAAAGGCTGTAGCACATACACATGCTTTTTGTATGTGAGGGCTCTGATCAGCCTAAAGCAGGAAGGAGCTGCTTAATGCTGCTCAGCCATTTCCAGTTCAGTCCTGCTCCTTACACTCCATCTGGACACAGAAGCACAGTGAGTAAGGACGATCTTGCATGCCTCTGAGGTAGGGCTAGAGCCAAAAGCCAGCTCCTGCCTACTTCAGCCTGTTCAGAGCCACAATGCAGCAGGAGTGTGTGTGGGGCAGCTTTACCCGACTGCTCCTGCCATAGCAACACCTACATCACTGAACCCAAGGTGTTTCATGGACCCTGGTTGAGAACAACTAAACTAGACAACAGAATTCACAATGAAACAAGGTTTTGAGTCTTAGAAAGTCAAAGTTAGGACTGCAAACACCCCTCAGTAGCCGGAGTACATATTGCTTTTTTGAAGTTCCTAGAATTAAGAAACCCTCAGATGGCAGAAACTCAACCAAAGAATGTAAAGCTAAGACCACACTTTAAAACAAATCTTTTTTTTTTTAAACTTGAAAAGAATGATCCTTGACCTCCCCCAGTTTGAATCTTTGATCATCCTGCAGACCTCCCAAAGGATATCAAATTCATTTACAGAAAGAATTCAGGTTCATAGTTTCATAGCTGTTAGGGGCTGAAAGAGACCTCACAGAACATCGGGTCAAGTCACCCTGCACGGGGGCAGGAAAAAATGTTGGGATCAGATGGCCTTATGTAGTTGTTGTCTGTGAACTGGATGATGAATTCAGGACTTTGTATTCGTCTCAAAACACTTCCTGTGGAAATTCTGTAGAGTTATTAAGAAAATACACCACTGTAACAACTTACTCATTTTCTTCCTGCTAGCCATTATCACTTAAGGCATGTTTCCGCAAAGAATTTTAATTTGTAATAGGTCTACTTAAACCAGTACAATTTATGTAGGAGTGTATCGATGGAGATTTTGGGGGCCAATACCAATAGCCGATTTTTAAGGAACCACAACGGCCAGCACAAATCCAGTTTCAGATACAGCTGCATCCAGGTAGTAAGTCTGTTGTGGTGGAAAGGGAGGGGGGAGAGAAGTGGTGTGTGTGGTGGGGGGGGCAGATCAATGTCACCAAGGTGAGGGAGGGAGTGGGGCATGCACTGTCCAGGCAGGGCAGGGCACGGAACAGAGGTGCAGCTCTTCCAGGGGGTGCGGGGGGCATGCGCCCCTGGATCTGCATGGAGCAGGGTGGGACAGCTGGAGCCAGGGCTGAAGCCAGAGCTGCACTGGGCCCCTTTCAGCAGGGGCTAGGCTAGAGGCCAGCGGCAGCAGGGCTGGGAAGGGGCTATGGGGGGTCAGGTTGCAGCCACACTACATTTCACTGTAGCCTACTCCCCCCCACCCCGTAGTTCCTTCCCAGCACCACCACTGCGCACCCCAAGCCCAGCCCCCACCAAGAAGAGCCCAGTGCTGCCCTGGCTCCAGCCTGCTCGTCTTGTCCTGCACAGATCTGGGGGGCACACGCCCTACCCACCGCCACTACATCTCCCGGAAGAGCCACAGATCCATCCTGCACCATACCCTGCCTGGGCAGCGCCTGCCCCAGCCCCTGCCCCACTCCCTCCTTCACTATGGGGGCACTGATCTGCCCCACTATGCCCCTTCCCTCCCCCTTCTCCTTCTACCACAACAGAATTACCAGCTGCACACAGCTCTCCATGCTGCCAAGCTGTGCTCCTCACCGCCTACAAGCTGTATTTTGGCTGCGCGCATGCACAGGCATTTATCAGCCAAATTACCAGCTACATCAGACAGATTTCCAGTTCAGCCAATTTTCTTTATATCAGTGCCAATCCAATAGCGGACCAATGTATCAGTGAACCTCTAAATTTATGTGATTTAAATTGTGGTTACCGATTTGGATTACATTTATAAACTTACTTACATGTGTACAACCTCACTTATATACCGAGACTCAGTGAAAAAATATATTCCCTTTAGGCCGAGCCTAGATACTTTTGCCTTCTTTTTGTTTCCCACCTTGCATTTTCTTCTCCTTAAGGAACTCCTAATGCTCATGTTTTTCCTTCTAGAGCTAAAGTACAATGACACTTTTATAAACATCTTATAATGCTCACAAGCACCCACCTGTTCATCTAGTCAGTTCTGACCTTGAGTGAAGAGAATTTTTTTTAATGACACAGAGTAGTACACACAAACTTTATTCAACACTAGGAAACTAATTTGTTACCAAAATCTGTGATCAGTAAAAAGACACCTCCAACCAATGATGCAACCATTCAAACTGTAATATGTTTTCAATGTATTACAAAACATGCTATGTCATTGTAGGAGGGAAATTCTTCAGAAATTTTCCTTCCTGCCTAGACCAGCCAAGTTCCTCCAGCTTCCCAGCATTACAGTCACAGCCAGGCACTAGCTGTTACTAGAATCGAAAGCTGAACATCATGTAGTCAAAATGAGAATCAAACACTAATGGCTCGAGTTTAGGAAGCGCACAGAAATAATTACAGAATTTCTCCAACACGGCCATTGCAATCAGGATACGTTTCACTCTCAAAAAAATAAGTCTTATGCCTACATGACCAGTTGAAATTTTCCCCACTTCACCCCATCTTGGTTCAGGAGACCCAGTGCAGATAACCTTGCTCTGGACAGCAGGGGCACTTGTGTGTCAGCAACAGGTGCAGCTTCACCTCTGCAGAAAATGGCCTGCCCTTTATTACACATCATGCTGTCCTGCACGGGCTGCGAAACATGGTCTCACATTACCAATGCTGCAACACCACCAGAAGTTTCTGCAACAGCAGTGACATCAGTTCCAGGTTTCCCTCCTCTCCCCCTGCACCCCAGTCTCTCTGCACCAACCAAATCACCAGGGCTGATGAACTGTCCCAGGGCCAGACTGACTGTGCTCAGGGGACTGGCAAGAACAGCATCGGCAAAGGACACTTTTATTTTTTACAGTACCGTGTCCACAGGAGCATGTACAGGCATGGGCATGTGTGTGAGTGCAGGCATATATGCCTGTGTGTGGCCACCTGTGTGAGAGCAAATTTGTGTGCTGGTGTAAGGGTGTGTAAGGACAGACATATACACATGCAGATATGTGTTCACGCACCCGTATGCCTGCCCATATGTCCGTGTGTGGAGATGGGCATGGGCAGGCGCACAAACATGGGTGCATGTACACGTGGGCATGTGCGGAGGCAGATATGCCAGGGAGTAGGAGTGTGCACCTGGGCACACACGGAGGCGCGAGGGGGAGCCGGTTTTGATCCCCCCAACCCCCGCCACACACACACACACACACCCCCCGCCACGTCGCTGGCCGCTCACCCGTGGGGATGCCCAGCTCCTTGGAGCCACGGCCGAAGCCCCGCACCACCTCCCCGCGGCAGAAGTAGGGCAGGTGCCTCATGGCGCCGGCAGTCGGAACGGGGGCCAGTCCGTGACGAGGCCGCGCGGCTCTGTGTCGCAACCCGAACCCGGCAGCCGCGGCTGCAACTGTCCTGCGCATGCGCGCGCGGGCCGGTGCGGAAGCGGGTGGGCGGGGCAAGGAAGGGGGCGGGGCGGGGCGTGACCGTTTCCAGCCTGTGGAGCCGTCGTAGTCCGCTCCGCCCCCCCCCGTCCCGAAAATGGGTTCGCCCAGCGGCGCTCTGCCCCCGCCTCCCGCAGGCGGTTTCGTCGGGTTACGCCTACTGGCAGCATCTGGCCCGTGGGGGCTACTCGCAGATGCGGAAACGTAGCACTGAGTTGTTACACGAGTGGGAAGTCTCGGGGCCCTGCATGCTGGGCTGGGTGGTGATCGCAGTGCGCGGGGACAGCACCAAGGCCCGGGGGGCACGCCTAGCGCCCTGCACCGGAGCCCGATCCTCGTGACTGCCTCACAGACGGCCGCGCGCTGCTCATCTGGTCCGAGGGGCCAGAAGGTTGAGCCCCACCGGGTTAGACGAGGGATTTGTACGGCATGGTTTGGATAGGGATGATCCTGCCTCAAGCACGGGACTGGACTACACCTCTGGAGGTCTTTTCCATCCTGGCTTCTTATGATTCCCTATGAATGATGCTATCACTCCGTCACCACCACATTTTTGAGCCCCCGAGGCCTGGATGACACGCCTCCGCAGGCTGGCTCTGGCCCATGAGGTGCAGGTGTTGAGCGCTAGTGCCACTGGCCAGTAGTTCTCATTAGACTCCAGACAGCCCGTTGGGAACTGCCAGCCCCTATCTTACAGGGGCAGTGGCCAGCCTGACGAAGGGTGTGTGTACCCGAAAGCTTGCTAAGAAGAATTTGTTCAACTATTTGAGTCCGTCTAATAAAAAATACCAGATTTATCCAAAAAACATTATCCAGCGTGTCCCTCGAGTTTTAACTACTGAAAAATAACAGCAGTTCTTCTGTGGTGAAGAACTTGGAAGGATTGCAACTGGTCAGATGCATTTTGACACTATAGATTCCTATCTGAAACTCCTGGGTTTGGCCTGTGAATCATGCACAGGTGCCAAGACTGAGCAGCATACTTAAAAGGATTTTATGGCACCCTGGCTGAGAATCTGCTATAGACTCTGTCTATACTAGAGAGGCCTTGTCATTGAAAAGTGTTGGGAACAACATCAGGACTTGTATATGGCTTTCATTGACCTTACTAAGTCCTTTGATTCCATCGGTTAAGAGGCTGTGTGGAAAGCACTGGCCAGATTTGGCTATCCTGAGAAGTACATCAAGGTTTTGAGGCTCCTCCATAACCAGATGACCGCGACAGGTCTATGTACCAGTTTGGAGACAGATACATTTGTCATCCAAACTGGAGTCAAGCAAGGTTATGTGATCACCCCAACCTTGCTGTCTCTTTTTTGACAGTCATCCTAAGAACCACCTTCCTTCTGGAACTGACATTGAGTACCAAATGGAAGGATCTGGGACAATTTCAAATGTCAATCTGGGACATTTTCTCTCAAAGACCAAAATACTCAAAACAACCTTCTTTGACCTTCAGTACATGGAGAACTGTACCATCCTTACACACATAGGCGACTGGTGCCTCCTGAATCTGGGGGGGTATCCGCAGAAGCCGGCAGTGGCAGCAGGGATGGGGCTGGTGAGCACCTGCAGACACCACCAGCAGTGGGGTCAGGGCTGGTGAGCACCTGCAGACATCATTGGTGGCATCAGGGACGGCTGTCGGGGTGGAACATGCCCCCCCCCCCTTGCCTCCCCTACCAGTCACCTATGCTTGGACACACTGAGGAAATCCTTCAGGTGGCACTGGATCTTTGGGCCTCTCTCAACACCAAGAAGACTAAACTGTTTTATCAGCCTGCTTCAGACCATAAATTCGACCGACCTCCCTAAATTATCATTGAGGGAAAGACTGAAAGTAGTTGTACATTTCCCTTACCTCTGTCAGAGTGAAGGAGATCAATGAGGAGATCAAGCACAGGATTTGGTGCACAAGGGCCTCCTTAGGAAAATTATTTCAGCATGTCTTTATTCATCACAATCTCGAGAAAGACACAGGTCTACAATGCAATCATCGTCACCACCCTCCTCCCCAGGTGTGAAAGGTGGATGACCTACCATCATGATCTCAAGAGGTGGAGAGGTTAATCTCAATGCTATTCCTGTACTGCTGGAGAGATATCACGAACGATACATCCAGCAAATCGTCCGTATCAAATGGGAAGATTGCCGCACAAACCCCAGCATCCTTGCCAATGTTACCAGCATTGAGTTGGTGATCCTCAAGCACCAACTTTGCTGGACCAGACATGGTGTGTAGATGCCTGACTCTCAACTCCCAAAACAAGTGTCTTACTCCCAGCTTAGTAACAGCTTGAGATCTTGATTTTGTAGTGGCCAGAAAAAATGCTACAAGAACACATTGAATGCATACCTCAAGAAAACAGATGCTGAAATCAAGAATTGGGAGGAGCTGGTTGCCAACCAACTCCAATGGCACTGCAGCCTCAACCAGTGATCACTCATTTTGAGGTAAAACATCTTGCCCTCAAAGCAGAGAAGAGACAGCAGAAAAAAGGAAAGGAGAGACATCCTGCCTGCAGCTGACTCTCCCCTGTGGAAAGACCCACGCCTTTGTGGTTCATTCAAGGACTGGACTCTTAAGTCACCTCAAGACCTATCAATGAGCCATAGTAGAGATCATTATCTAATCAAGGGATTGCAGCTGCTGCTGACTAGAGGGGCAGCTGCTACTGCTGCTTTGACAGCAGTGTCTGGTCCTGCAGGTGTAAATGCAGCTTTGCTGAAGGAGATTCAGAATTACGCCCACCTCCCTTGCACAGCAGAAGATGGGGGGGTTTGCTCGTAGAGCCCTGCCATGGATTATGATCCTTTTACACCACTAGCCTTCCTGGCTGACTTGGCACAACTTTGGTATGTATGCCATGGGATGTTTCTCTCTACTTTTCTTTTGGATGTGAACTCTACAACTCCTTATAATACAGTGTGCATATTATCTGGGTTCTTTGGAGCTTAAGCAGAAAAGCAGCAGCATTTCAGTCTTTCACAAATCACTTCAGAATCCTGTCAGCCAACAGATGTCTGTCCTAGTAGCACATGGGGTAATATTTCATTGGCTGGACTACTTGAAACAGTAAAACTCCAGTATTAACCATTTAAAATGCCCATGTGTAAGGCAAGCAGCCATTTAATTAGTGCATAAAAGCTCTAGCTATTTGCCAAATCCCACTGATTTCAATATTCAAAGCGGTGGGATCTCCTAATTTGCACTCAGATTTTGCAACTCCCCAATACTGGTTACCTTGTTACACAGAAGGCGCACTCAGCCTCTGTTTTAGAATTGGCGCTTCGTTAAGACTCCTTACTACCCAGAGGGCCTTGCTCTTGATCGGCCTTAAACCAATGTAATTTAGCCCGGTGGTGCTCACATTTTTGACTCTGCAGACCAGATGAACAGCACTGGTTCACAGGCCGTATTGGACCCCAGGCTACCTCCACTTCATGGGAGTTCAATCCCAGCCAGATGGGTGTTGGTGTAGGTCCCTGGGATCCAATCCCAGCATATGGAGGCTGGCCAGAGGCAGTGTGGGGCCCCAGAGCCTGATCCCAGCCAGGGGGAGGTGGCATGGGACCCCAGGCTGCCACCACCTGGCTGGGAATGGGCCTTGCAAAGGCCCTGCCCAGCCCCTGTGCACTGTGATTGAGCTCTGCACTACCCTGTACACCCAATGTAGCATGCAAGGGCACAGCCCATGGGAGCCCCACAGGAGCCATGGGGAGCACTGTAGGCTAGATTACGAGGTGCTAGAGGCTAGATCTGGCTCATGGGCCAGGAGTTGAGCACCCCTGATCTAGCCAGTTTCAGAAGTATTAGTAGCGCAGCATTGTTTGAGATGGGATTGAACTGTCTATCCCACACAGGCAATGTTCTGATTGCTAAATAAGCCTGGTACATATGATTTAAACCAGGGGATGGGCAACTTGCAGCACAGATGCCACAAGTGACACAGGGAGCCTCTGAGATACCCAGCAGACTGGGGTGGGGATAGACAGAACAGTGGCAGAAAGGATGGAGCTGAAAGCTTCATCAGATGAGGTAAAAGAAAGGAATTGGAGTGGCAGTCAGGGAGGGCCTGGGTCTAATTTCAGCATGCCTGCTGAAAAAGTTGACCCCCATTTATTAAGACCAGCCCCATCTTGGACAGACATATCAGTCCTATATTAAATGCTGAGTTTACAGGCTTTTCTAATTCCTACACTGATACTCTCCACACTGAAGTCATCTTGGTGTCATTCTCAGACTGGTTGTGAGTGGTCTTACAGCTTGGCTGAATGCACCTCTGAGTAACCAGGTAACCAGTATTAGGGAACTGCAAAAACGGAGAGCAAATTAGCAGGCTCAAGTGCCTTCAGTATTCAAATCAGTGGGATCTTACAATTTACTATACAGAAATAGCATATATGAGACCTGACACACACCGTACCTTTGGGATGTTTCCTATTCATTCTAGCTGAGTTGCAGTGCACTACATACTGTATACATACATTTGGAATCCACCTCAGTACTTTCCCTCCTCTTAAGCCAAAATCATGCAGGAAAATAAAGCTCATGGACTACATGTACATGTCGAAAAATGTCTTATATCAAGTAGTTTCATATATATGTATGAACAAAGAAGTAGAAGGGAGTGAATCAAAAAAAGAAAAATGTCCAGGTGTTGCTTGTAACAATGGTACAATTGCAGTCATCATCAAAACTTTCCTCTGTGCTGTAGTTGTTGGGAAGTCTTATTATGGATCATTTTGTAGCCTGGGAAGTGCAGCAGCACAGAAATGCTGTTCCAGTGCCTATTTCTCTGTTAATGCAAGTAGAGTGGCCAGTTGGGGGAGGTGCCACTTCACTTTTTCATTCCTCCTTTGTGGTGTCAGAAATTCTTCATGCTCTTCCAGTATTGCTAAAGCAGCTCCTAAAGTTCTCTGATGGATGTCCCATCCCATTACTCAGTTGGTTTAATAGAAGATAGCACACCTACGCAAAGAATCTTGCCTGCCTGTGTCCTTAGACCAACATGACTACAACCAAAAACCCATTCCTCACTATTTATCTGATCCAACTGACTTCACTGCATACTGGGTCAGACTGCTGGATCTGTGTATGCCATACGCAGATTTAGAACTTAATGCCCCAGCAGCACAAATAAAGAGCTCCAGTATTACAAGACTGGGAAAGGGAGGAGGTGAACCAGGAAGAAAAAGAGAAACTACACTTAAGCTCATTAGAATCAATACAGAGGCTTATACGAACTTCATCAAGCTTTAAGAGAAGAAACCTAGTTAAGGAAGAACAGAATTTCTAACAAAGGAAGGTGTTGTCTGGTGTAGTACTTACATGTATTTGTCAATTGTGTTCTATGTGCAAGGAGTATTAAGTATCCTATTATTTTTGTTACACCTGCCTTTCTATGTGACTGTGATCATTCTGCCTATTGTATCTTTTCTATCAGAGTATAAGAGATTTGCATCAGAGATTCTATCTGTATATGTACAAAATCCTGCAATTAATGGTATGTGTACAGTCTGTTGTGCCTCTGAGTGCCATATTAACTTCCACACAGTCATAGCAGTTTATCTGGTATCCATTAATTGTAGGACTGGCCTAACCATTAGGCACTAATTTTTCTAGAATGCCTAGTACAATGGAACTTAGCCTGTTTGAACAAATTTAGGTACTATTACAATACAAATTCAAAATAATAACAACACTTAATAATCTAATTGCACCTATTACTTTTAGGATTTTTTGCATTTATTTGTTGAAAAATCTGCAGTTCCTTTGTATAACTTATTCAGATAAAATATGAAGAGCAGTAAGAGATTACAAGCAAATTATTAATTTAATCAACATCCTGTGATAACATGTGCTGTCATTTCACATTTTTTCCACTGCAGATGTTTCTATGTGTTAACGCCATTTTCTTTAACTTATTTAATTACTGATGGATTTCAAAGAACAGCCTGATTTCAACAGCAACTTTAATACCCCAATTTCATTAGCAAATATTTTCAAATGTGCTGTGTTTTAAGCAAGCATATTAACACTTTGGTCAAATCTTTTCCCTTGGTAAATACAAGGGAGTTTAATATATATTGTCATAGCATTTTATGATGTATGATGTTTGTTTGCTTTTGGTAATCCAGGAAATCCAAGCAGGTACATACCATCTTGGCTTTTTGGGTCTCATTTTGCAATCCTTTCTTTTACTAATATGAGCAACTGCTTGGTACTTGGCACTCCTTGAATGGGTAGCTTTTCAGTATTTCCTTTTCCTCTATTTCAGCATATGATGCTAAGACTATACCAGGGGTTTTCAGCCTTTTTTGACTGGTGTACCATGGGCAGCCAGCAGAGAAGCGGGGAGTCTCCTGGTGGCCAGTAGATGAGCGAGGAGGAAGAGGGGAGGTCCCCCAGCGGCTGATTGGCTATGGGGGAGGGGATGTGCAAAAGCTCCGCCTCCCACTTCTCTTGTGATGCTGCCACATACCCATTGGGCCCTTCCCAAGTACCCCCAGGGGTACACATACCCTGTTTGACAATCCCTGGTTCTATAGTCTTCTACTGATGGCTGAATTATTACATTGGCATTTCAATGGTTATTTGTCTTCCAGATGCTCCTGTAGGGTAGAAAGAAGTTGTTGCTATCTTGCAGATGGGAATTTCTGAGGGATTTAGGTCAAAATTGTAAAGTATCCACTGGTTTTGGGTACTCAAAATGACTACAGGTTGAAAGGACACAGCAGGATGCTGCCTGGTGCCACAGAACTGCAGTTGTTTTGCTTTTGGGTTGGTGCCACAGGCTCCTGAACAAGAAGCAATATGGCTGTATGAACATGGCTATGCTAATGAATGTTGCTGAGGTAGAGCTAATCAAGCTGTCCCTAGCACCTCACTATGGTAGCTGCAATGTCTGGAATTAGAAGTGGTATAAATCCTGGTTCAGGAGCTCTATGGAGTGCTCAGAACTGTGTCCTGGTTTTTGTTCCCTGAAAGTTAGCCTCATTAATATATGCTCATGAATACTTGTCCAAAACAGAGCTTCATACTTGTGATTGGTACACATTTCAATAGACAGGAGATACTCCAAGTCTACCAGTTTCCTTCAAGTGACATCATATACCAAGTAGTTTTTTTAGGGTCTCATTTAGGCAGGCACTACAATTTTTACAGTGTGACATGTTGGTTGCTGAAAACGGTAAAAGCGAGTTTAAGTTTTATTGACTACAATTTTCTGAGCTGAAAATTGCCAGTTTTACTAATGCAATTTTATTAGTGCAATATAGCTATAGTCTGGAGCTAACTTTAACAATTGTCTGATATTTGACTCAGAAAGACCACTGTGAGCTTGTGTTACCTGTGCTAAAATCTGACTACAATCCAATGTGCTGGTAAACAGTATTAAAAACTGAATGATTTAGACCTGGCAAATTCTCATTCAGGTCCTGAAATGATGAGTGCTTTCATCTGGGAGCTGAGGACATACAGCACCTTGAAGGGTCAGGTCCAAAGTTAATAGAAAGTATTCAAATTCTTTTTACTGTTCTCTCTAACATTTTACTCCACTCATTCTTTCAGAATTGCTGTATTTCATTTTTCTTCAGTCCCAGCTCTCTATGCTCTCCTGTTTTCAAAAGATTACTTTAATTCATTCTTTCACCCTTAGTGTCTTAAGTTGACTGACACAAACATTTGTTTCTGCCAGTCCAACTAAATTAAGTAAAAACAATGTGTCAGCAGGGGAAAACCATTTATCTGTTTATGCATATACTCATCGTGCTGCTAGCTAATAATGAATATGGTGAGACATTAAAGCTAAGTACAGACAGTCAAAAAGCCTGAGGCTGAATCAATTCAATCTTTACAGGTTAGTTTAAACTGCATAGATTGAACTGATAAGCAAGTGAACGGACATTGGCTTTTGATTCTGGAAATGCAGCCACATGCCCATGGTGGCCCAGGCCAGAAACTGCGGGGCACTAGGGTATGCCTCCCTGCTCAGCTGGGGAAAACAGCTTGAGCCAAGGCTAGCTCACCCACCCTGCAAAGGGAAGTTTACAGGAGAGGTGTAAAGCATCCTGGGATGCTGGGGGACCATGAGTTAACTTGAATCTGGAGGGGATCTGGGCCAGTAGCTTAATAAACTGATTTAACCTAAACCAGTTAAGCCTGATACTACATCCATCCAGGTTTATCTTAAACTGGTTTTGGCCATTTTGAAAGTGATTTATATGTGCTGAACTTCTGTTGTGTTACAGATCTGAACCAGTTTCTGATTACTTATACTGGTTTATGTGTAATTTATGTCCCTAGCCAAAAAAGCCAATAGTAGCAGTTTTCTGATTTTATTTACTAATGGTAGTAGCTTGGAAATAGTAAACCAAATTCTGAAGCCCTTGCAGTGGCAAAATTACCAATGACGCCAGGTGGGTGCCTGGCAAATGAAGGAGCAAAGGGCTGCATCATATGACCTACTGGCAGCTGGGACTCTCAGTTTAGCTTAGTCCAAGGAACTAAGGTGCTTTTTAATGGGAATAGACAAAAAAAAGTATGTCTCTATTGTTTAGCATGTTTCTTCATCCCGAATATACTTAATAATTCATTTTGTATGTTGAAAGAACTGCAAGCTTCGATTTTACCATTTTTAAAGAAACTCAAAAGTCTTCAGTATTTTGACTAAAACATCTCAGAATAAATGTATAATGTTCCTTTGATACCCACAAGGGGGCAGGCATTCTCTTTCTTACTGATATTGTTACTGAAGCTATTTCCATAAAACTGAAATGTAAAGCTTACTTTAGAAGTAATTATTTGTATAAACAGCATGCTTTATAATTTCAGAATATGTTCATTAATAACTAATATCTCATTCTATCAGGTTGTTGTCACAGCTAATAAAAAGGGACTATGGTCAAAGATAGCTCTAATTTTTAGGAGATACTTATATGAAATTAATTGACAGTCGCAATGTATTCATTTGGACACCCATGACCAAGTCTGGAGACTCTGCACCTACCATTTTCTGATTCAGTGTTTCAAAGGATATCTTGAACATAGAAACAAAAAGAAGAAGAAAAATGAATCTCAATTACTGAGTCTTTTATTACAAGACAGTTCCTTCTCAGCTAAAATTCTTCTGAGTGAAAAATTCACAGCAAATGTTTTCAATGAATTTCATGTTCTTTACAGAGTAATAAGTACCTTGCAAAAATCATATTCAGTATATTCACCAAATGAATTTCATTGCATAGTTTTTAGTGCATAGGTTGTAGATATAGACAAAATTATCTCTATCATAACAAAAGCTTCTCATGATAATGACTATATCTTTATATACTCTACAGCAGGAGTTCCCAAAGTTTTTATGTCGCAGCCCGGCAAACCGCAGCCCAGCAGTCACAGCCAACCATGGCTGGAATTTCCAGTCGGAAGACAGGTAAGGATACCCCTACCTCCCAGGCGGGGGGGAATGGGCCAAATCCTGTGCTGCCACAGGCCCTGCAGAAGGAGCCGCAGTCTGTCCACGCGGCTCTGGGGGACCGTGGTTTGCCAGTCTGCAGCCACTTCCGGTCTGGCAGCTGACCGTGCTGTGGACCAGCAGCAAACCTGCTGTGGCCTGGTACTGGGCTGCGGCCCAGGGATTGAGACCCCCTGTTCTACAGCAATAGGTAAACTGGGTAAATTGAGTGCAGAAATAAATTTCGGCTTTCACTTGTACTCCTAGGTGTCATCAACAGTAAGAAGCTGTAGGAAATCATTATTTCCATAACTTTTCCTCTTTATTTTCACTCACTCCACAAGAAAATAGTATTTCAGTTTGTTTAATTATATGGACTAAATTTCAATAGACATAATAAGTTTGTGACATTACTTGAATAAAACCCACATAATTAATGTATATAATGGATATCTAATATTTATGCAGTGCCCCTCTTCTGGAAGGATCCCACACTGTTGGAAACATAAACGATCTGGAAGATGGGTTGGAGTGCATCCTCAGCAGGTTTGCAGATGATGCCAAGCTGAGGAAAGTAGTAGATGTGCTGGAGGGTAGCACTAAGATTCAGAGAGCCCTAGACAGATTGGAGGATTGGACCAAAAGAAACCTCATGAAGTTCATTAAGGACAAATGCGAAGTCCTGCACTTAGGACAGAATAGTCCCATACACTGGTACAGACTGGACTGACTGGCTAAGCAGCAGCACTGCAGAAAAGGACCTGGGTGTTACAGTGGACAATAAGCTGAATATGAGCCAACAGTGTGCCATTGTTGTGAAGAAGACTAATGGCATACTGGGCTGTATTGGTAGGTGTGCTGCCAGCAGATTGAGGGAAGTGATTATTCCGCTCTGTTTGGCACTGGTGAGGCAACATCTGGAGTACTGTATCCAGTTTTGAATCCCCGACTACAGAAAGGATGTGGACAAATTGGAGAGAGTCCAGCAGAGGGCAACAAAAATAGGAGGCTGAGGGAACTGGGCTTATTTAATCTGGAGAAGACTGAATGGGGATTTAATGGCAAGCCGTCAAGTACCTAACTGGTGGCTACAAAGAGGATGGAGCTATATTATTCTCAGTGGTGGCAGATAACAGAACAAGGAGCAATGTTGTCAAGTTGCAGCAAGGGAAGTTTAGGTTAGATGGGAGAAAAAACTCTCTCACTAGGGGGCTAGTAAAGCACTGAAACAAGCTACTTAGAAAGGTTTTGAAATCTCGATCCTTAGAGGTTAAGACTTCACTAACCAAATCCTTGGCTGGGATGATATAGTTAGGGAAGGTACTGCTTTGAGCAGGGGTTTAGATTAGATGACCTCCTTATGTCCCTTTCAACTCTAATTTTTTTATGGGTCTGTGACAAATACGGAATGTAAATGGATTGCTTCACTCATCTCTGAAGGGTAGTAATCTGCTACACAGTTCACAAGAACCAGCTGTAACTAGATAGAACAAGAAATACTTGTGACACCACCACTATTTCTCTCAACCAAAAATACATTTATCTCCAACTGAATAAGTTATTAATAAAACTATTAATAACCATGAGAATTAATAAGCATTTCTTTGTTCCAGTGCAGCTTCATCAATGTTGGAAGCTATTAAGCAGGCCTTCAGCTGAGAAAACTTGCTGGAAAGAAATTCTGCACCCAATGTAAGCTGCAGCTTCCTCAATAGCTACCATTGGTGGAGCTGAACCAATGCTGAACAATACTTACAGTAGTGTAGGTGTGCTGTTGTAGTCATGATGGTCCAGAAATTATGAGAGGCAAGAATTTCTTAGGGTGATATATTTTATGGGACCATGTACTTGGAATAAAGTTATACAAGCTTTTGAATGCAAGTCATTTATTTCCCTCAGGTTTCTGATCACAGGAAGCCAGACACCACATAGTGAAACAGAGCAGAGCGGGGGGTGAGAGAAATTCTCAGGGGTAGCAGACACATGACGGGCAGAAAAAAGAAGCTGATTACTGGAAAATCAAGACCTATCAAAAGGAAGGAGGGTCAATCTCATCTTCCTTGTATGGAAAGAATTCAGGAATTTGGTAAATTATAATGTGCCATAAACTCAATATCCATATTTTAGTTCTTGGTTCTTAGTGTCCAGCTAGCTTATGAATTTTTGTTCCCAAGTTCACCTTTTAAAGGTGTTAAATAAATTTGCCTTAAGCACAAGAATAGTGTGGTCAGAGAGAAAGTGGTTGTATTGTAAGAAATATGCTCCTTATGGTATATGTATGTCTCTGTCCTTTATATTTTTTTCTGCAATGTTATGTTTCTTACACAAAAACAAGAATTGTTCTTAAGAAGAATGCGTATGAATTTTACCCAGAATGAGGTATTTGGTTGCTTGCTGTCTGTTAAATCACTAACACTCTTTCCAGCAATACTTAGCTAGTTATTCCTTGACAGTCCCACATTCAAAAGTGAAAGCCTGGCTCCAGCTAAAGCAATAGCAAAACTCCCCTTGACTTCACTTCCTTGTGACTGCACTTTGAGAGCTCATCTCTGACATTGCTTGATGCTAGAGAGTTGAAGCCAAATGATAAAATTAGAACACAGAGGTGTATATAAAACATTCACTAGGTATACATACACACTTTCTCTAAGTAGGCTACATTGGGATCTAGGACAGCACAGGGCTCTCTTTTTTAAAGGTTCAAAGTGTTTATTTCATTTGAAAGATCTAGGACCAAACAAGAAATGACTGCCAGAATCTGAACCTTAACTTGGTGCATAACAAGATTCCAGTTACTGTAAAATAGGGCATGAGTGGGTAGAGCTTGTTGACAACAGGAACTTTAAATGCCAGAGCACTAGAGTAATGCCGGTAGCAGAAATTAAACAGTAATTAAGAACCTTAACAATATCTCTGTTTAATTCGTCCAGTGATACCACAATTCTGTGTTTCAACATTCATTCTTTCTACAGAAATGAAAGTTTAAGTGTTTGATGCTTATTGAAAGCTTAGCTGTATAAATTTACTCTCAGCCTTCCAATCCTGATTTATTTCTCTCAGGCAATATTTTCCACAGCAGAAGCTAAACTGATTCTTCCGGGCATCAGGAAATGTTAAGGTACCTAATTTCTGGTGGACTTCTGTTGTAGTCAGGTCATCTTCTCCTATATCTGTGGAATCTGCTGTAGAAGCTGGACCTTCTCCCAGAACCGTGCCTTCAAATCCGAGCACACAATTCCTAGCCCTTGTGATTGAAAAATAAGATCCTCCAACTGGGACCTGAGGATAACTGAAGCAGTAAAGTCTGCCCAAGTTCAAAGATTACCTGAAATAATAACGGTACTGTTGACTGCCCTCATTGTAACCTGAATTGTGACAACGATGATTTAAATGTGAAAAATAATTGTTTCTATGGGAGAGATTTTAGCAGAGAGATCTAGTTAATGTAAAAAGGCCACAATCCAAAACTGCTTTGTTAGGTGCCCAAACCCCCAAATATCTTTTACTTAGGTATGAAAACCTTCAACTTCTACAAAGCAGCTCTGCATTTACACACAAATGTCTACAGAAAAGTGAAAGTGTAAGGTCAACACATTAAACTTAATTGTTATTCAAGTTAATTAATACTAATTAATCCCTCTGGTTCTATATTCTAATATTATAAAAGCCTTAATCTGTCTATCTGTCTGTCCATAACACTTTATTCACGCTCTGATTGTCTGACTGAAACAGCCGATTAAAGTCTGAATAAGCATTCGGACAGGAGGTGGTGGTGCAGCAGAGCACCACCATGATGTCTGGGACCCAGGGGACAGAGTGAGGCAGCTTCCTCCCTTTGTCTTGTGAACCAGCAAGGAAGTCCAGAAAAAAAGGGGGAACACTGCACTCTACACAAAATTAAAGGCTTGTTGAATTTTTTTACGCTGAGACAGTACTCTCTCTCTCCCATTGTGGGTTTGCATAGAAACTGAAAAGCCCTGCAGCCTCTGCATGTTTTTATAAAGGAAACAGAAGGGAAATTAGTATCACTGATGAAATGAGTATATGCAAAAGAACCTGTGCAAATGCTGCAGACACTTGACTGTTAAACTGCAGGTTTAATGCAAAGAATTTACCAGCACCCAAAGAACTCGGATCTATTTTTTATCACCTGCAGGAGGGGATTTGGGGATTGGGCAAGTGAAGGTTACTACTGAGTTACACTGAGTGTGGAAGAACTGCCTGGTTCACCTCTAGTTTTCCCATCTAAACTGAGTCCAGTGATCTTACCTTAACAACTGCAAGCAGAACTAGCAAAGTCAAGTACACTAGCAGAGTGAGCTGAGAATCCTACAGCTGTGGGGGCTCAAGAGAAGCAGCTTCACATGGCATTGGACTGACTTGGGATGCACTAACTTTTTCTTCCTTTCACTTACATCCTGGCATCCTATACTCAAACTGGTCAAATTTGTCCCAGGGTCCTCCTGAGATAAACTGTCTGCCTGGAGGAAAGTGACATCTGATGATTTGTAAGGTTCATGTAGTTTCTCCACGTAGGGTAGAAAAAGGTGTTGCCTTTCATCACCTTTGTGCTGTAAAAATGTTTATGGCAGCACAAGGGCCAAGCAAACAGACATCTATAACCCTTGTCACACCACAGATGTCCAGAATTCATAGCCATGACAAAAGCAGTGTCAAGTTGTGCTGGTATTTATAGTTACTTTACAGTGCAAGACGTGCTGGCAGGCCTGAGCTGCCTATGCTCTCCAGCTGCCCAGAGAGGTGCTGACCTGAGGGGCCCAATCCTGTGCACCGAGAATTCCTGTGCAGAACTGGGTCCCTCAAGCCCTGGGAACTCCCACCTGGCTTTCCCTGCTTCCTGAGAAGTGTCACCAGCCTCTCTGGGGCATGTCTCAGTAAATGGGGAAAGTCAGGGTGTCCTTACTCATGGAGCTATACCCCAGAGATCCTGGAGGCACACCTCATTACAGAGAGAAAGGCAGGCTCTTCCAGGGTTTGGGGGATTTAATCTCAGGAATTCCTAAGGCACAACACTAGGATTACACATCACCCGTTGTCCCACAGCGTCAACAGGTATGACAACAGGCAATGTGTGTTTTGCAAAATGAATCAGACCAGCTGTGTGAAGACACCTCATTTGGCAACCTAGCCTCAGAAAGCTTTCAGAAAGGGTTGTTTTTCATTTTTCATTCTGAAGTGCTCCACAGCTACACTTGTCCAGATTAACCAGCAACAGTTCTCTTGCTGGCTTTGTGAATGATGGGTGATGTTGCTGCTTAAGCTGATATCAGTACCTGACATCAGTTTCTCTCATTTGTGTGATTCAGTATGTATGCACTGTATTAAGCAGTGTTAAAGTAGGAGTAGTTTTACTACATTTGTAGCACGCCCTTTTAAAACTACTTCAAATGTAGGTGAGTCCACACCTTCAAGCAACTTCTACTTTTCAGGGTTTTTTTCCACCTTGCAGAATAATAGGCTTTGTGGTGTGCAATGAAATCAATGAATAACCACAGTCTTGCAAAACAGTACAGCAATACAGTCAGCCAGCACAGGTACAGGGGTCAGAGCAAGAATACCTGACCTGACTATCCAGTAATGCTGAGAGAGCTCTTTCCAAAAACACAGTTTTGCTCTGCTTCCAGGCTATAAGCAAGCATAAGCAAATCCTCAGTCATAAGGAGAAGCTGACTTGAACTGCAACTTCAAGTGGCTATACTTAACTTACGAGAAATAATGTGAAAACCTCCAGTGAATGAACACAGAGCAACATATGACAGTATTAGGGTAAAATGGCATGGCACAGCTGAAATGAAACAAAAAAATAGTTGCTTAAACTTTTTGCATTGCTACAAAAATGGTTTACTGCCAGGTGTGCCAAAAATCAACATGGACTTATAAAAGTGTTCTGTTTGAATTAATTCATATTTTTGGCAAAAAATAAACAAACAAAAACAAATTTATCGGGGAACAAATAATGACCAGCTCTACAGAGAGGGAACCAGTCTGAGTAAAAGGGAACCAAATAACAGTTCTGCTACATATGAAAGAATAGGGGAACTGGAGTCTTTCATGGAAAGGCTATGACTAAGGTTTAGTTTCTAACTCTGTACATTAAAGGATGGCATCTTTAATGCTTCAAGGCTGTAGGTTGTAGCCATGTTAGTATAAAGACAGGCAGACAAGGTTCTTTGGGTGAATCTGATATCTTTTATTAGACCAACTGAAATAGTTGGGGAAAAAAATATTGGCAAGCTTTCTGGTTTAAAAACACTTTGTCAAGCTAAGGAAGTCTCTGCAGTTGGTGCATGCTCTTCCTGGATGGAATGAATAGTAAAGAAGCCAGAGGCTGGTATGTATTGGAGGGGTGGGGTGAGGGAAAAGGAGGATGAATGTAGTAGTTAAATAATGGAGAGGTACCTGGGGAGTCAGATGTCAGGCAGGTTATAATGTGTGTCATAAATCCAATGACTATATTTAGTTCATGATTTTTTGTATCCAGGAGGTTGATGAAGTGAAATTCATGGCTTGTCTCAGAACTGTTTTGTAAATTCCCTTTGAGGATCAGAACTGAGAGATTGGAGAGAGAGTGGTTTTCTTGTGAGAAATGTACCCCCACTGGTAACTGGGTATTCTTGTCTTTGATAGATTTCCAGTGTGCATTCATTCTGGTGCGCAGTTGTTGTTTGGTCTCTCCTACATATTTTCCATCAGGGAATTTGGTGCACTGGATGAAGTATATTCCATTTCTGGAGGTGCAGCTGTAGGATGCAAAGATGCTGATGGCTCTGTTGTGGGGTGTAGTAAATGTGGGGGTGGTGGATGTGTTGTCAGGTTTTGCATTTCTTGTCATGGCATGGTCTGGGTCCATTTTCTGTGTTCTGGGCTGTAGGAAGTTTGCTTCTGGTGATGAGGTTAGCAAGGTTCGGTGCTTGCTTGGAGACTAGAATGGGTGGTTCTGGGAAGATCTCTTTAAGAATAGGGTCTCTTTCTAGTATGGGTTGCAATTGTTTGAGCATTTTCTGTACGGGTTCGAGGGAGGGATATGTCATAACCAATGGTGTGTGATTTGTGGGGGGTTTTCTCCTGTACTGCAGCAATTCTTCACATGGTATTCAGGTTGCTCTTTCAAACGTGCAATCTCTCTCTCTGCAGGAGTGTCCTTATTGTGTGAAAGCCGTTTTAAGATTGGTGAGGTAGCAATCCCAGGTGTTCTTCTCAGTGCAAATTCGGTGGTATCTGAGGGCTTGCCTGTATATCACAGGTTTGGTGTGTTTAGGGTGATTGCTGGTTCTATGCCGATATGTATGTTGGTCTGTGGGTTTCTTGTATAATATGGTCTGTATTTTACCATTCTGGATACTGATCATCATGTCTAAAAAGGAGAGGTTGGTGTTCAAGTATTCAAAAGATAGTCCGATGGAGGGATGATGATTGTTGAATTTCTAATGGAACTCAATCAGATATTGCATGTTTTCAGTCCAAATAATGAAGATGTCATTGATATATCTTAAGTATAGCAAGGGTTTGATGGTGCAGTCCTTGAGGAATTCTTCTTCTACGTGGCTTATAAAAAGGTTGGCACACTGTGGGGCCATTTTGGTGCCCATAGCTGTGCCCATGGTCTGGAGGAAGTGTTGGTTATTAAAAGTGAAATTGTTGTGTGTGAGGATGAAGTGTACAAGGTCAGTAATATCTTTGGGTCTGTATTCTGAATTGTAATCTTGCTTTGTAGATATGTAAGGCAGGCTTGGATGCCATCCTGGTGTGGGATGTTGGTAAGCTGGTAACAACCATGGTGGCTAGGAGGGTGTTGCTGGGAAGGTGGTTTATGTTTTTAAGTTTCCATAGAAAGTCTGTTGTGTCTTGGACAAAACTTGCTGTTTGGGTGACGAGCGGTTTTAGGATTGATTCAATGAAACCTGATATTTCCTCAGTTAGGGACCCATGGTTAGATATGATAGGTCTGCCAGGGTTCCCTTGTTAATGGATTTTAGGGAGCATGTAAAAAGTCCCTTGGTTGGGTAGTGGGGGGATCAAGCTCTAGTTTTTCTTGTAGTCCTGCTGGAAATGATTTGATGGTATTTTTGAGTTTCATGGTGAACAGGGGAGTAGGATCTTCTTGTAGTAGGTGGTGTCAGAGAATTGTCTGTTGGCTTCCTTTATGACATGTAGTCTTCACGGTTTAGGATGACAGTGGCTTCTCCTTTATATGCTGGTTTTATTACTATTTGGTGGTTAGATCTTAGAGATGCTATGGCCTCTCTCTCTGGTAGGCAGAGGTTGTTATCGTGGCATGTATTGTTGGTTATTTCATTGTTCATTCTTTCCCTGAAGCAGTCAATGCAGCGGTAAAGGTTAGAGTTTTGTCCATTGTGAGGTGTCCAATCTAATTTTGGGGGGGAATTGGGGGGTTGATCTTTTCCTCTGTCTGCCTCCTGCCACCAAGCTGCACTCTGTGGGGCTGGCAGAGCCTATCAGAGCACAGCACCAGCTCTGCCCCCCTCCATCACCAGACTGCACTCTGATCGGCTCCGCCAGCCCCACAGAGCACAGCACCAGCTCTGCCAGCCTCCTGCCACTGGCTTGAGCTCCGTGGGGCGGGTGGAGCCAATCAGAGCACAGCCTGGTGGCAAGAGGTGGGCAGAGCCAGGGCTGCTCTCTGCCTCCCGCAGCCGGGCTGAGCTCCGTGGAGCCTGGCAATGGGTGCAGGCTGCACCCAGCACCAATCCCAGGCAGCAGCGGCAGCCTCCTGTCATCTGGTGCAGATCTGGGGGCCCACACCCCTGGGAGGAGTCTGGCAGAGCCCTGCAGCTCTCTCAGGGGTGCAGACCCCCAGATCTGCACCCAGATAACAGGAGGCTGCCGCTGCCTGGGACCAGCGGCAGCGTCTGTCTTCCCTGGCGTTTGGTGTGGGCTGTGCCCAGTGCCGGTCTCAAGCGGCAGCAGCAACCTCCTGTCATCCAGTGCAGATCCGGGAGCCTACATCCCCGGGAGTAGTCCGGCACAGCCAAGCAGCCCTCCAGGGGACGTGAGCCCCCAGATCTACACCCCAGATGAAAGGAGGCTTAGGCTGCCTCTCCCACGTGGGACCAACACTGGGTGTGAGCTGTGCCCAACACTGGACAAGAGTGCTGCTGCCGCAGCCTGAACCTCCTCTCATCCGGGGTGCAGATCTGGGGGCTTGCCCCCTTGGGAGGACTGCCAGGCTGTGCCAGATTTCTCCCAGGGGTGTGAGCCCCCAGATCTTCATGCTAGATGAGGGGGAGCTGCCACTGCTGCCTGGGACAGCAGTTTTATCCAGTGCTGGGTGCAGCCTGTGCCTCGCGCTGGTCCCAGGCGAAAGAGCAGCCTCCTCTCATCCAGGGCACAGATCTGGGGGCTTGCACCTCCCAGGAGGGCTGCCAGGCTGTGACTCCTCCTGGGGGTGCAAGCACCGGGATCTGTGCACCAGATGAAGGGAGGCTGCCACTGCTGCCTGGGACAGGTGGCAGCAGCAATTTTCTCTGGTGCTGGGTGCAGCCCATGCCCAGCACCGGTCCCAGGTGACAGGGCAGCCTCCTCTCATCTGGATGTCAAAATTAAATGATGGTGTTTTGCACAGCCCTAATGATATACAATATCTGAAACATCAAGAATATGCTATAACAGGCTACAAGTAAAAGCAGAGTGGGTAAAGGTATTGGCAATGCCCTGCTACTGCAACAGTAGAGTAGTCGTTGGTTAATTAAGGTATGCTCAGAAGATCCTAGGAAAAGGACCATACCCCATGCTACAGGTGAAGGTAACCTCCTCCTCCTCACCCCCGTAACACACACCCACCCCTACCTCAGTCTATGCCAGTCTCCCAAATTGGATGATTAGGATGGCTCGGAGCAGAACAATTTCTTTTAGATCAGGGGTGTCAAACTCACCTTGTGTCCTGAGCCAGATCTGGACTGCAGGGGGTCCTTGTAGGCTGTCTCCAGCTCCAGCATAGGAATTGCACAGCTTTGGCATGGGGCAGCAGTGGGGCTAGCACTGGATAAGGTAGGGCAGACATGCAGTGGCAGTACTGTAATGGCAGACCAAAGGGCAGCAGAGCAATCAGACCTGCATCAACCCTTTGGCTCATCCTCCTACTGCCAAGGACTATGACTACAGGCCTCAGGGACCCAGAATCCACAGCAGGCCATACCCCTACCATGTCTCAACTTCCAGCCAGTAGCCTAGTGGGCCAGATAGAATGGCTCAGCAGGCCAGGTCCAGCCCACAGGCTACATGCTTGACACCCGTATTCTAGATTTCTAGTACCAGACAACACACATCAATCAGAAATCTCCATTCTTAGCTGTTTCTTTTTCTTTTTCTTTTTTTTAGCCAAAACCCCAAAGTTTTGGGGAAGGTGTAAGAGCTCTGCACTTCAGCCAGGCAACTAGATCAGCAACACTCAACCCTGCATGTAGGATCGGCTGAGCCTGACTCTGCTGTTTGGTTCCAGGGTTGTCCTTAAGGAGCTGTTGAAGCATCTGGCCCCTGCCATGCAACAAACTGGTCTCAGTATACATGGAGCTGTTGTCTGTGCGACCTCCCTGCTGCCTGTTCATGCATTCCTGCCTGTATACCCAGTTCCTGAACTTCAGTACCCTGGTTGATGTCACACACTCTTGATTACATATGCATCACTTGGCACACTGTAATTAGCACTCTGATTAGCATGTCAGAATTTCTTATGTTACCATAAGACCATAGACTGAGAACTAAAAGAAAGCACAGTAGTTATGAATGAGCTAGCCCAGAGCAAAGTTAATGAAGGGTTTGAATGCTGGGATTTTTTGAGTGAGGTGGGAATAGTGAAAAATAGCAACAGGAATTTGAACAGCCAATGCAAATTTAAATGAGGGAAAAAAGAAAGTGCTTGAAAGAAAGAGTGGGGGGAAATCTAGTGGGGTCCTTGTCTTTCCCCTTTAAGGACAGCTTACATTTGCGCTCAGTATTACAGCTTTTGAGGTATAATTCAACTCCATCTTCATCTATGACACACAAAAATGACAGTTTAGAAAACATACAAGAGCTGAGAACAGATCCAGTCATGGCAAAAATTTCTAGAGTATATCAGAGTATACGAGATTCAGGGCACATTGTAAAACCCTTCTCTTCTCAAAACTTCCCCAGTAAAAACAGGTTAATAACTGGAGGTGGGAAAGAGAACAAAGAAACAGAAAATGCATGTCTCAAGCCAAAAAGCCTCCATGGTTTAAGAGAAGACAGAGAAGAGCAGATCTTTTTTATGAAGTCCACCAAGGACTTTGCCTTGTAGACTTAAATTCACTGGGAAAATTCAGTAGCATCCATCATCTTAATACCTGAGCTAATCTATATAAGATACAATAGCAGATATGTGGAGCAATCTATTCAAAAGTTTACACATTCCAGTTACCAATATTAATTAATCCATATGTGTGTGTAATCTTCCCATGGTCTAATTGAACAAAGGTTCCTGTATATATGTATTTTTATTATTTTATTACACACACACACGAGTGCATATATGGACACAGTGGGAACCTTTTTGTTCAACTGGAAAACAGGATGTAATACCCTGGGAAGATTTCAATAATCTTTTGCTTTTTCCCAAAGGAGAGAAAACCAGTCTGTTCAGTTTTTTTGCTTAATAGATTTTTCACATCAGACAAGCAGCTCTAGCATTCATTTGCTAACTCTTAAGAGTAAACAGCAAGAAATTTAAGACAGTGTAAAATCACTGGAGCTCCTTTATACAATACTAAATGATTATCAAGAACCATGCAAACTGATCTTTTCTCATCTTATGAAAGGAAACTGAATCACAGTATGGAAGCCAATACCCTATATCACTTCAGCACTGTACAATAAATTATTGCAATATAAACTCGCCCTGTTGCTGTGTTTATTCTTGTTCTTACATGACTGTTTCTTAATAACCAGGTATCTATTCTGATTGCCTGTAAGTTTAGTTTGCATCACTAAGGACCTTCCTAAATAGAACTTAATTTTTTTGATATGATTAGATTCTGAAAGGAATTGGAACTTACAGTAGAGACAATAACTTTTATTAGACCAACTAGATGTTTTCCAAAAAAATCTTTATTTGCAAGCTTTTGGGCACAGGCTCCCTTCTTAGGCATAGGAGAAAAGTTTGTAAAAAGTTCTCCTTGATAGAAAGGAAAGTTCATATTTCATAGGATAGTTGAAGATGTGGTTAAATCTCCTGTTTAGAACAGTTTATTTTATGCAGATTAAGCTCAGAGAAAAGTTGGAATAAGTCTGTTTACCTCCAAGTTGTTTGTGGCAAGAAGGATATAGAGTCATATTTCACAGAAGAGCAAAAAGGTGGAATGCTTTTCTGGGCAGGAATTTTTTTTGTGCTGGGGCATCTCCTGGCTCTGTGATAATGCAAATTACCTCGAACAAAGGCAGGAGCAGGATCACAGGTGGTAAAACTTGCTTCCTCCTTTTAAAATTACAAAGATTCTGATTCTGAAACTTATTTCCAAATGGTTCAGTAGTTCAATACACCATTCAAAAAAAGCTGTGAAGCATCAAATACCAAAACCTAATGGCAACCATTCTTTTGTCTCCTGGGAAGATGCTCATTGCTCTTTTTTTCCTAGAGGCTTACTATCCGTGTCACTTATCAGTTTCCAGTTTATACTTACATTAAGAGACAGGGCACAGTAGCTCACAGGGTGATATTTGATTACCAGTGTAACTACAAGGGTTCAGTTTCTTTTCTTTAATGCAAAATCATAGGGATCTTAGCAATTGTTCCACTGCATTGACTCACTCATACATGAGGCCCAGTTTTTCAGTATATGTTGAGATGAACTCATTCATGCTAGCAGACTCATTGAATTGAATGAAACTACTTCCAGAGTGAGTAGCACTCAATATGAGTTGCCAGCCCCAAGTATTTAATAGTTCTCTAGAAATTTTGTTTTAGCTTTCACATGGATGTCTGTCAAAGGCATTACAAATAAAATAAAGGGCCAATAAAGAGCAATTGGTAATTCAAGTATTCCAAACCAATGACAACTAATAATCACCTGTTCTTTCTGGGTGATTCTAATATCTGTATGAGTTTCAACAGTATGTCTTCCTATTTTTAAATAAAAAAAAAAAAAATCAAGTAGAACATAGTTCCTGCTGAGGAACAGTTCTTCAAACCATCATTGAAAGGTCAAATTCAGGCCCACACCCTGCAAACCTATGTATTAGAGATTATATCTATGCAAGCCGTTCCACTGATGTCACTTTAATGACTCATGAGCTTGGTGAAATTATGTATATTTTACAGACAGCAAAACCTTAAGTTCAAAAGTAATACTACTGTTGTTTCTAGTGGTGATTTCAATCAAGAAAATGAAGCATCTGTGATTACAGGATCAGAGCTATATTCTTAGATAGACCCAGGCACATACCTTGATCAAGCACAGAATTGTTTGGACCTGTTTAAGGTCCAGTTGTTAAGTTCATCTCCAGTCAGTCCAGTGAAGAGAAATAACTGTATTTACTCAAATACAATATGAGGAAAAAAGCTCCTTGTCTTACATTTATATACAAGGAAACCTCATTAAATACATTGTCCATCATTTAATGGCTGCCAAAAGCAAGATGTGCTCAGGAATGGAAAGCAACTAATCAAGATCTACATGTGCTAGAACTGACCCAATCTTCTCATACTTTCAAATTCAGTCTGTGACAAGGTACAGACAGAAGAGTAGCTCCCTTTGCAGGAAGCACCAGGAGTTACAATAATCCCCTGGATCCAACACTTTGGCAGCTGAAAGTCGGGGCTTGGCAGGGCTTACCCCCCACCCAGATTAATTTTGCAGCAGCCAGTGACAGCAGCACCACCATGGCACCGCTCGGCATGCAGCCAGGCCAACACCCCAGGCACGCTCAGCTCCATATGGCTGAGGAAATAGAAGCTAACTGTGCATTCGTTGCACTGTGCAGAGCATGTTGGGAGTTGTAGTTGTGCTGACATGTGCACACAGTCCCCCCAAATTATATTTTCTCCCTCTGTCTATGACCAGCAGAAGTTCAATTGTTGGGTCCTAGGGACTGTGGAATCCAGCTGCTGGCTGCCAGTCTCCAGCTGGTCTGCCATAGCAAAACCCCTCCCCATCCCAGCCCCTTTGCTGTTTCCAGAATGAGAGCAGGGAAAGGGAACCCAGGGAGCTCATTCTGGGGAGTCCCCAGCCCATGCTAGGGGGTGGGGTGAGTGGATTGGAGCCCCCACTGCTTAAGGGGAGACTCCAGTCCACCACCCCACCCTCCAGCATAGGCTGAAAAACCCCTAGACCAAACTTCCTCTACTCTCTTTCTCCACACCCATTCTGAAAACAGCACCAGTGCTAGGAGGTAAAGCAGACAGAAGTTACTGAGGGTGCTCACTTTTGGAGCATCTTTTTCTGAACCCTCATTTCATAAGGGTTTAGATTTTCATGGGATCAGGCCCTTTTAAAGCATTCTGCAGCTGTGCACTTCTCTTTGGCCATGGCTTCAGAGTGCTTTTAGGGGCCATATCAGGCAAAAATTGTCACTTGTGTCTGCGCCTACAGTTCCTTTTTTCATTTCCTAAGTCTGACTTCTGCTGACTTGGCCTAATTTAAATGTATTTATTCTTAGAAAGCACCTAAGAGCAAGGCCTACTAAAATAGCTACACTGTGGAGAAGGTAAAAAAGGAGTCAGACATCTCCTACAAATCCAAATTTGGCTATTGAAGCCAAGGCATTACAGTTGTTGCATCTGTGGAGTTAATATCCCACTAGTGTACCTGAAACGCAAGTGAAAGCACATACACATGATATTCAACTAAATATCCACAAGAGTTAGTTTTCTGAAATATCCTGGTCACTTTTAAATAATTTTGTTTTCATTTTAGCAGTGACATTTCAAAAGGGAAAATGAAATCTGATAGCTCTTCCGGAGAAAGGATCAAACAAGCCAAACATTACAGAACCAATGAGCCACCTTTTGGGTGACCTATCAACTTCTGCAACTTATCGTTATCAACTTTTGGAACCTTGCAGAGCGGGTCAGGTTGACCTAAAATTGTGTTTGACCACAAAAATATAGTTTCAAAAGTACACACACAGCATTATCTTTCTATAGTCACCTTTCATACGCACAGGAATAACCTCCTAGAGACAAAATGCTGAGGGCCCAGGCTGACATTATTTTGTTGCAATACAAAATATAGAGGCTACTGGCAGGCTCATAATGTACAGTCCCCTGGTGGGAACATGACAAAGTTGCCACAAAGGCAAACTCTGCAGCCAGGGGTCTATAGGGGCCTGCTCCTTAACTTCCTCTGCCCCCAGGGCCAGGAGAGCCTTTGGCAAGAGCTGATTGAGACTGAAGACCACTGTAGCAGCTGCAGGGGCTGATCCAGGAATCTTCAGTTTGGAGCTATCTGGGGGCATTTTAAAGAGCTCCTGGCACTCGAAAACAAGCAGCCCTTTAAAGTTGCCTGTGCAACTGCCTGCAAGCCATCCTGGGATGGCAAAGGCTGACCAGGTACGGAAGTCACCCAGCCAGCCATTGCTCCTGAAGTAGCCCAGTCCCTGTTGCCACTGAGCAACTAGAGGGCCTGGATAGCCTGCATTCTGCCCATGGTCCTAGGGCTAAGCAGGTGGTCTCCTAACCCTGTCAGCTCCTCCCCCCACTGTCCCCATATTGCTGACCAGTAGGGAAACTGCTAAGTCAGTTCCTGCTGCTGCTGCAGCCACGCAACCCCCCTGACACTGGGCAGGTTATCAGGAAGTCAGCTGCTCTCCCAGGAGCATTGTGGGATAATAACCCCACCATGCATTAAATTTGTTCCAGCAAGATAAAGAAGTTGCTGCTTGAACTGCATTTTTTCTAAAAAGTTAGACAGTGGATTTGTTTGGGAAGGTTGGGATAGGGATGATATATCCTCAGGCAGGGGGTTGGACTAGATCACAGGAGCTCAACCTCAGGCCTGCAAGCCAAATGCTGCCTGTGGAGCCATGTCATCTGGCCCATGGGGCTCCCTGTGGGGCAGGAAATTTAGCAGTGGGAAGCAGTGACCATTAATATGGTCACCCTCCTTCTGCCAAATCCCCAAACTCCATGCATTCAACAGCTGCCAGACCACACTCCCTGCCATTGGCTATGTGTAGGGGGGCACGTGGGTGCACATGCACCCCCTGAGATTGGCGGTGCACCCCCTGTGGAAAGAGCTACCAACACTGCTGGTGGCACCTGCGCGCGGTTGCCACTCACCCCTCCTGCCCCCATCACTGCCACCGCTGGTGGCATCTGTGGCAGCTCACCGCCACCATGCTCCCCAGCACCAACACTGCCACCGCCATCTGTGGGCAGCCCCCATGCCCTTCCAGCCTCCAGGGACATGTGGCATTCATGCTCCCTGCCTTGCATCTGGATCAAGGCCAAGCCATGCTCCACGTGGAGCTAGGCCACACCGCACTGGGCTGGTTGGGGCTGAATCATGTTACTTTTTCCTTGCTGAGCTGGTTTGGGGGCCTGCCGTGCCTCCTCAGACCCCTCACACCCCCTTTTCCCTGCAGAGCCAGGCCATGCACCCTCCCCCCTCAGGGCCAGGTTGGGGCCAAGCCATGCCTACTTTTCCCCATGGACCTGACCCATGCTCCCTTCCCCTAACACAAACAAGACACAGTTCAACCAAAACCAGAAGCCCCCCAGATGAGGCAATACAGTCTGTTTCTTCAGAGCCCTCTCTATCTCCCTTCTACTTTCAGACAAATCTCCTGAGACTCCTACCTGTGTCCTACCCTCTCACCTGTTGGCCAGCTACTCTCTGGTGTTCCCTAGTTTTTGAAGGACATAACATTGCTGGTCAACCACCTTATGACACTCTTTATTGCATACAGAGTGGGGAGGAGTGTCCAGTGCTAGTGCAGAAATCCAAACCTTCCATTTTTATGGCCTTTTCCTCATGCTTAGTCTTCCACATTTTCCATTACTACAAAGCCTTAGGGAAAAAAGCTTGCTCTTGTCTAGATCAAGTTGTTGCTCCTTTGCAATGTTCTTGCCTAGAGGTAAATCTTAGGATGCTCTTTCATATTTAAATTTAGGTTCCTCAGTCTAAACTCAGGTGAACCCTCAGTGAACCCACCACAAGAATGACAATGCACTGGTTAAGCTGGTTTTTGTAATTCTGTCCACATTTTTATGCCTATACCTCATATATCACTGCAAGTAGTTGTCCTTGGGTTCTTCCCAGGACCCTGTGTGTATTAGAACATTTTGTCAGACCGCTGTGTAGGCATCAATATTTTGGGGTCTCACCTTCTCTTTGGATACAGAAACAAGCTATATGTATCCATACTAGTGATGCTTTTGAGTGATGAAAGTTACAATCTTTTAGAGGCATGCTAATTGACTTGTCTATTGCGATTGCATGAAAGGTCAAGTGGAAATGAAGGCATTTATTAATAAAACTAGAAGTGTAAAAGTGCTTATCTGCATGGCAAGTTTTCTATTCCTTCCCAGTGAGTGCTTACCAGACTGCAAAATAGAGATAAGATTCCATGATCTTATTCACCTTTCTATCTCAATCCATATAACCAAATAAAACATGTTACTGATGGCTTTTAATGATATTTGTCCTGAAGGATTTATGAAGATTTAGGAGTAATCATTACAAAAAGTGTAAGTAATTTCTGATCATAATTTTATACAATGAATGTCCATAACAGACTGCCATATGGGATACATATAAAGACATTCTCATCTCAGTGTAAATCCATAATAACTCCACTGAAATGAATTAAACTGTAGTGGTATAAATCTGAAATAAATTAGATCAGAATCTTTAATGCAATTCTGTAAATTTTTGAATGTCTGGGTAGGCTAGCTGTCCGATAAGATGCTTGCCAGCAATCCAAACTATGGATTATATTCTAAGTATTAAAATGTATTTGTGCTATTTGAAATAAGTCTGACTAGTTGGTCTTTATTTATTTAATAACATCCACAGTTTAAGACACTTAAAGTTTTTGACCTGGAGGGATGTGGGCAGTGGGGTTCCCCAGGGCTTGGTCCTCAGGACCGCACTGTTTAACATCTTCATCAGTGACTTGGATGAGGGGGTGAAAAGCACCCTGTTCAAGTTCGCAAATGACACTAAGATGTGGGGAGAAGTGGGCACATTAGAAGGGAGGGACAGGCTACAGCTAGACCTGGACAGGTTACGGGGTGGGTGGATGAGAACAGGATAGGCTTCAATACTGACAAGTGCAAGGTACTGCACATGGGGAGGAAGAACCAGCAGCATACCTACAGGCAGGGGAACTCCCTTCTCATCAGCACAGAGGCAGAAAAGGAGCTTGGAGTAATTATTGATTTCAAGATGAACATGGGCCAACATTGTGAGGATGTGGTCAGTAGGGCCAACTGCACCTTGTCATGTATCCACAGATGCATCATGAGCAGGTCCAAGGAGCCGATCCTCCCCCTCTATGCAACATTGGTCAGGCCGCAGTTGTAGTACTGTATCCAGTTCTGAGCACCGCATCTGGGACAGCATCAAGAGGGTCCAAAGGAGGGCCACTTGCATGGTCGGGTGGCAGCAGGGCAGGCCCTATGAGGAGAGGCTACGGGACCTGAACCTGTTCAGCCTCCACAAGAGAAGGCTGAGGGGGGATCTCGTGGCCATCTATAAACTTACCAAGGGCGACCAGCATGCAATGGGAGAGTCCCTGTTCCCCCAAGCACTACCAGGAGTAACAAGGAATAACGGCCATAAGTTGACTGAGGGTAGAGTCAGGCTAGATATCAGGAGGCGCTACTTCACAGTCAGGGCAGCTAGGATCTGGAACCAACTTCCAAGGGAAGTGGTGCTCACTCCTACCCTGGGGATCTTCAGGAGGCTGGATAATCACCTGGCTGGGGTTGTTTGACCCCAGCTTTCTTTTCTGCCCATGGCAGGGGGTCGGACTTGATGATCTGCTCAGGTCCCTTCTGACCCTACCAACTATGAAACTATGAAACTAATTCCTTGCATTGCCCGCAATTTCTTTAACCTGTTTTAAAACAATTTGTATCTGGTTTTATTTGAAAATTACTTTGGGATGTTCTTTTATTCTTAAATTAAAAACATGCCTGATGTTCTTATATTAAAAACATTTACAGATGTTTCTTACTTCAGTCACCAGATCTAAAACATGGTGCAAAATCATTTTGGGTTTTTTTTTAACCTACCTAGTTTCTGAAGAACCATTTCCTTATGTAAATCAAAGCAGCCCTGTACTCTGTTCTACCCTGTTCTATTCAGGTTCTTGTACTGTGCCCATTACAGAAAAATCTAAGATTATTCCAGCAGAACATTAAGCAATATAATTACAATCAGCCACTTGTTAGTTTTCTCATCTCCCCAGGAGAATGTGTTTGCAGTGCAGTGTTTGTTTTGGTAGGGTTAGATTTTTAAACACACACATTGCTTTGCATCTATGTTTAAGAAGGTAAGATTAAAGAAATGTACCTTGTGCTGAAGTTTATGGCTGTCTTTATTTCAGAAGTGTAAAGCACAGCTGGGCACCAGAAGCAGCTGCCACACCCAAGGGCAGCAATGACTTCCAGTTGCTACCACTTCACCAGTAGTCTTTTTCCTGCTTCCCTCCTCCCCACCCCTAAGTTGGTGCTTGGGGCGTCTGCTGTTCTTTCCCCACAAACAACCTAAAGCCAGTTCCAGAGAAACCTCATTCTCCTGCACGGATGAGCTTTACCCATATCATAGAAAGCTCAGCCATGCCAGAACAGCTGTCAACACTGGACTTCATTCTAGAGCTTTATGTGATCTGAGCCCAAGACATGTGCCAGACATCTGGGCCCTATACATGTGCCTGATGCCTGCTCCAACATGCTAATTAGCACACATCGAATGAGCTTTAGTAAAGTGCCCATGCCACCATTTTGAAGCGTGGGATTCTGAATACACGAGAAGCTACAGCCGCTTTAATTAGAAGATCCCATGAAAGCCACTCTAACTAAAGCACTCTCCCCCACCCCAGAACATGTGTAAGGACACCCTGAGTACCTTGAAGATAAGGACTAAGACATTGACTTGGTTTGATATTATATGGGAAGCTAACAAAAAGACTAGAGAGGTCTGATGTGCTCTAGTAACCCTGTTGCTGAGAAGACATATTATAGCAATGTAGTACCCAACCTTGCAGCAGTGCTTATGTTAATTCTGGTCTGATAAATGATAGACCCTGCAAGCCTTGTTTTTATGGACAAGCAAAGATTTGCAATGGCTTCTCCAGTTTACTTGGGGGTGCACTGCTGCATAGTGAGATAACCAGGGATCTTGCTTTTCTCTGATAAAAAAAAATCCCCACTTTTCATATATATAGATATACACACACATATATACACACATATACACACATAAAAGGGGTAGGTATTTCATTTTAATCATGGGGAAAATGTGGATTTGGGGATAATTTTTTAACCCAAAAAAGTGGGGATTTTTTTTATCAAAGAACCAGGATCCCTGGAGATAGCAAAGACTTTCTTTTATTTAATACCTTTTTCTGGGCAAGTTTCAGGGCCAGCACAAGCTGTAGGTCTTTTCATACAACAGCTTCTATACTTCAGCTTATTGAAAAAAAATACTGACATTGTGTTTCCTCCAATCTCCTGATATCCTGCTACCTGTAGTAACTCCTGTCATCATCCTTAACATATAGAAGCACTCTCAAACTGCCAGATGCAAGAGTGATTTTACCAGGTAATTAAAAAAATGAACTATCTTTACTGCAGTTTCCAGGTAGAATAGTATCCAGCAGCCTCTCTCAGTTCTCATATTAGTTCTCAATTCCAAAAGGGCCTCTGCAAATGAATACAAAAAATGGCAGGTCAAACAAATTTAAAACTAGTCAAAAAGAATAGATGCACTTTCCCCACTGTGGCTTCAGTGAAACTCTTTACAGCAAAGTAATTTGTTTGCAGCACAGTATTTTTTTAGAGCATTTCACTCAAGTCTTCATAGTTCATAGTGCACAGTTCTTGAAAGAAATGAGTCTCTCAGTACTGGAAATGTCACACAACTGCAACTAGGAAAGCTGATCTTTTCTTGTGTCATTATGTTTTTGACATAAAAGAACTGAAAAAACATTGTCTGTAAACCTCCAAATCCAAAGCTTTTCCATTACAGTGGAAACCATTTGTTTTTTAATACATAGTGACTTCTACATTTAAAATATTTTACCAGAGACCTTTCTCTATTTGTTTATTTTTACTTTACTTTTTCAAAAGGCTACTGCCAATTCTGTTGTTTCTCACTAGTGATTTTTTCTGTTCTCCCCAAGAACTCTTGTTGTCTCCAAAAATGCAATAAGCAATGCTTTTTCATTTAATCTGAACTGGGTCAAAGTAACAACAAAATAATCTATGTGATATAGGAAGTGGACCCTAGTTTACAAGCTACAATGTGTCTCACCTATTTAATATGTTCAGTTCACAATCAACTCTAGGGATAAGGACAGACATTACACACAAACTGGTTTAAGTGACCAGAAACTGGTTTAAACCTGTAACAAAACAAACGTTCAGTGCATATAAACCAGTTTGAAAATGGCTGAAACTGGTTTGAGATAAACCTGGTTGAATGTAGTATCAGACTTAACTGATTTGGGTCAAACTGGCTTAAGCAGTGTCTGTCCCAGATCCCTTCCTACTTTAACTTAAACCAGAGTCCCCTAGCATCCCAAATGCTTTGTAGCCCTGGGCAGGGCTCTCTGCTGGAGCTCTGGCAGAGACTACAGATACAGCAGTGTCTGCCTGGCTTCCTCTTGCTCTTGGAGCTAATCAGCAGGTCCACAGGTAATGTCTCTCTGTTCCTTCCTCGGAAAAAATTGTTTAAAAAGAGCTTGATAAGGGAGGCTTTGGTTTTCTTGATGGGGTGCTAAATGCTCTGTTATCAACTCCCTGCTTGGCTGGTCAGGAGCAGGGAGGAGGGGGGACCCCTCCCTAATCAGAGCATCCTGCTAGGGCCTGGCCACACCCCTCCCCTCCTCAACTCAGCACCATGGAAGGGAAGGGAGGGCTGCTATAGTACCCCCCTCCCCCGGCTTCTAGCCTGAGCCACTACAGGCATGTGACTCCATTTTCTCAGTCCAGAGGGAATGTCTTTGTGGTTACAAATTGGTTCAGCATAGCCAGGTTAGACTAACCTGCAAAGATTGAATAAATTCAGGCTCAGGCTTTTTGAATGGCTGTCCCTATCCTAGATGCAACCAAATCTATTTCATTTCTACTTTCAGTCTTCCAGCCACAACAAACTGCCAACCAGTGTCTCTGAACATGTTGTATTTCAATATTTCAGACCTTATCCAAATATTACTGGCAACAGAGATATAAGTGAACCCTGGGTGGTGGCAGCCCATAGGATAAGAACTACAGCCAGTAGAGGCAGCTGCTGGGCAGCAGCACCTTGCCTGCAATTTTTGTCCTCCAAGTTGGTGCCTGGGGTGAATGCCCTGTCCCCACTCCCTTTGTTATACCACTGACTGTCAATCCAGTGTAGTTCTAGCATGCTAAGCATGAAAGAATATCTGCCCTTTTTCCTCAGACGTGTGACAGTCTATACTAATGTATATAATGAACACTGAACTTTGCTCATTGTCTATTGCAGACTCTCACATTTAACTGTAAGGAGAATTAACTGCTGTAATTTAAATGCCAAGGACCTCACTTTCACAAAAGCTTGCCTAATTGCTTTTTCTTCCTATGCCCTTCTTCTGGCCTCTGGTGTATAACAAGTTATTTCACTCATTTAGATTTTCTGGTCTCTACAGCAGAGAACTACAGAAGATAGAAGCATCCTAACATGTTCTAGAGACAGCCTTACTCTCGGTCCAACTACATGTGCAATTAATGCAGTTGAATAAACTGCAGAGCAATTTGCTCCCCAGTAAACTACTCCCAGGTGCAGCATCTACATGTGTGCTCCAAATAGCAGCAAACTGAGCCAGGGCAGAGCTGTTTATGCCAGGGCTGCTCCTTCCATGCTCTGTCCCCTGCAGCAGTCAAGGGAAGGCCCAGGCTCTGGCCCCAGATGCCAGGGTGCCAGCCCTGCTCTGTCAAAGGCTCTCAGCACTTTGGTTCCTGGCCACATGCTTCGGTGGCCCCAAGCAGTCTCAAGTTTGCTGACACAGCCTTTCAGAACTCTGTCCTGGGAGTCTGTGCTCAGCATGCCATGGATGCTTCTTGCCCTCCCGCCCAGCAGTAGCAGCCAGGGCACAGTATCCACGAGACAGTCACTGCAGACCCCAGGCCCACAGTGCAACCCTAAGAACATGTATGCTGCGGATAGTGCAGCAAACCCTCAACCTTCTTTCCATCCACAATGTAGCATACCCCCTCCCTCCCAACAACAGACCTCCCATCCAATCCCAACACGCACCAGCAATAAAGCACCCTCATCCTCATGAAACTCTGTACAGTATCTATTTCCAAGTGTCAGGGGGAGAACAGTGGGGACAAAACACCAAGGGTGCAGAGCGTAGAGAGAGATGCCCAGCACTCCAGCCTTGGCTGCCACCTCATCACATCCAGACACTGCAGCAAGGCCAGTGGGCCAGGGACTGGCCGAGGGGCCAAGGCAGGCACTGTCCAGCCCACTCAATTTGCTCCTCCTCCTCCACAGGGCTGGGGCCAGCAGGGCTCAAGTGAGGAGCCAGCCCTGCCACAGCCACTTCCCCATTGGGGGACAGGCTCAAGGGGTCAGGCCCGAGACAGTGGGTGGCACCATCAAGTGGCAGCTGGCAGTGGTGGCTTGGCACAGTGCCTGGGGGCAGCCCTAGACTGGCTCTGGGGTCTGCCCTGGGCTGGGAGGGTGCTTCAGGGTCAGTTCAGGGCCCTGGCTGGTGGGGGTTGGCCTCCAGGGTGGCAGTTGGCCTCTGTGTGCCCAGGCTGGCAGGGGCTACAGGATGAACCCCAGATTGGTGGTAGCCTCCAGAGTGAGCCCCAGGCTGGTGGTAGGCTCTAGAACAAGCTCTGGGCAGGCAGCAGACTCCAGAGTGAGCCCCAGGTTGGCAAAGGGATCTAGGATGAGTCCCAGGCTGACAGTGGGCTCCGGGATGAGGCCCAGGTTGGCAGCATGCCCCAAGGCAAGCCCTGGGTTGGCAGAGGAAAGGGGATCAACTCCAGGCTCTGGTTGGCTCCCTTGGGCAGTGGAGGAGCTGCCCATACCACAAGGGTCCTGCCAGGAATGTGGTCCCCTGCAACCTGGGCTGACTGGGTGCAATTTGTTCAGCATCTGCGCATGCAGTGCTGCTCAGTAAAAAACTATAGCAGGATAGTATTTAAGTTTATTAATCTATTACCTAATAACCCAGCACATGTAGATGCATGACATTTACTGCAGAGCTAATTAGTCAGCTCCTCAGTAAATATCTCATGTCCATTGAGAACAGCCCTAAGCAGATGAGCAGAGGTGTGCATCCAGTCATGCTTCTTACACTGGCTGTGTGCCAGAGCTGTGGATTCATGTAGGACTGACGCACTGGTGCTATGCCAGTTGAGCACTCATTCACACTGGGGGAACTCTCATTCCAGCAAAAACATGCTCTAATTTGTATGCAAATAAAAGTCCTTGGTTTGTTTTTTTTAAAGGTAGTGAAAAAAGAAAGAGTCCCTTTGATTTTATTTTTTAGTTATTCCTTCCTTTTATAGGAATGTGGAATTCCTTGTCATTGGACAAGTTTATATAGCTTGCTGTGTTATTTAAGAACAGTATTATATTGTAATAACCCCGCATCAGTGGCAGCATCTAATTTTGTTTGCATAGATAGTTGTATTTAGTGGTTTGACAGTTATGCCAACCACAACTCTTACAGTCCAACCTCATTTTCATTCACTTCTTAGGAAGTCAACAGCAATATTTTCACTGATTTTTAAGACTGAGCACCTCACCCTGCTCAGTCCTCTAATTAAGTGTATGGATATCCTTGTTTGATTAACTGTGAGGGTCACACAGCTCAAAGCTTTTATTTCATGTTGTCTGCAGACTCACACAGACATAGTTGGTTTATGCTGCAATCAAATTCTCAATAATTTATTTGCAACCATAAAAACTTGAAACACTTTTTTTTATTTTTTAACGAAAGCTAAGGTCTTTATGTAGTCACATGACTGCTGATCTTGGCACAAGCCGATGGTGTCCGTGCCTTATTCCAGCACTAATGTAGGCCCACACCCCAAAGCCCTTATTTGGGTCTGGACCGTGCTTCCAAAATCTACACGTGGAAGAGTACAGCACACAGAAGAAGGGATTCAGCAGCCTCCCTGGCACCATTTTCTTACTTTTCCAGTTCCTGCCAAGAATTCTGTGGGGAAGGGGTCTGCACAAAGCAAGTAGGCAGATATGAAGGGAGCTGGAGGCGAGCAATGGAAACATAAATTAACCCCAGCCAGACTTATGCAGTTTACCATAGGAAGAAATGGCAATTCAGGTTCAGACTGCATTCTCCTTTCTGCATGATTCCCCCCTAGTGAGGAACACACATACACGCATCTTTGTCCCTTAAAAAAGAAGTTATGAGAAAGCTACCCTGGTTTCTTGTGGGAGGTGTCTGGTAATTATATGTTTCAGGGCTTTGCTATTTGTCCTCTGAGGCCAGGTTAAAGAACTTTTTGGTTTCTGGGGTGTGTTTTCACCTTCCTCAGAAACACTGCATGTTGGCTGTAGCTAGAAGTGGGAGATTAGCTTGGGTACACTGGTAACTATAAATGCTACTGAGAAGCTTCTTAGGTCCTTGGCTGCTGTGTCTTGCACTGAGGCACTCTTTACCTACACTACCAGAAAGCACTAGTGAGATACTTGTGCTCCATAATGGATGTGGAGTAACAAGGCTCCCACACTGAGGAACCCAGCTTCCTTCACACACGTTTTCATAGATTTCATAGACGTTAGGGCTGGAAGGGACCTTGAAAGATCATCGAGTCCAGCCCCCTGATCTGGTGACTATGGTACTGTTGACTCCCACACAACCTGACTAGCTGTTCCTGGTGTGGTTCACCCCTGCCTTTTACTGTTGAGCTCACCAATACTTCTTTTGCCTCTCCCTCTGCTCATATCACTTTCCCAGTCTGTCCCCTTAACTTGGGCCATTTTCATACCCCTATGTGCTAAGTTGACTGGCTTTACTGCGAGTCCTGTCCCTGTTCCAGCAACCCTTAGGTCACTGGGTCCTGGCATCTTCAGATCCAGCTACTATCCAGAGTTCCTCCTGGGGGCACGGTTTACCTGCATCAGTCTTCCAAACAGGGATTGTCCATGGAGTACCGACACTGCCTCCATGGCCTCTGTGGAGCGACCATACCCCAGCGTCAGCTTTTGCCATCTTTCCTTTGGACATCTGCCCATCTCACAGCTCCCACCAGGCTGAATACCTCCTTTAGCCTTCTCCAGCTGATCCCTGGGTTCAAGTTCTCCACCAGGACTGTGGCCTCATTTTCACTCAGCCTGAGGTTCCTGTTAACTTTGAGGGGCATCTTTTGCTCCATGACAAAAGGAGGTGGATCTCTTGGCCCAGGGGTCCTATGAAGTCTCTCTGCCCATGGGACTCAGCCCCTAGCATACCAGACAGTCTCATGAACTCCCTGACGCTCTGGGTCTTCCTTGATGCTCAGGGCACCCCCCCCCCAAGGAGGCATTAGTTCATAGCCTTTAGGGCTCTCTTTGCAGAGTCTTTGCTCTCAGATTTCACCATCCCACAGCCACTGAGTCTTCCTCCAGCTTCCACGTGAGTCACATCTCCCACTCTTTCACTAAATGTTTTTTTAATAGTTCACCAGTCCATTGTACCTGGGAGGTTACTTATAAACAACTTCCTGTGCCTTGAAGTCTTTTCTTTCCCCAGCATGCTTCCTTGGTTTTTGTCTTGGGGCAGGATACTGACTTTTTCCTCTTGTTTGACTCAATATGGGTGTTTTACCTTTATCCATGGTGACACAATCCATCTATGTGGCTGCCATTGCTACTACCTCCTTGCTTGGCTACTTCTCTCTGCTGGCTCCTAGTAGCAGTTACACTCTTCTCCTCCCCCTCTAATGGCACTGCCCTGGTCTCTTCTGACTCCGATTCACACACAGGTATGGTGGACTTTCTACCAGTGTCCTGGCTATTTAATCCCTGTTCAAGCCTCCTTGTAATGTCTGGGAAGCTCAGGGTCTGCAACAGATCTGGGGGTCTGTGCGAGCCTGGCAAGGGCTTCTTATTGTCTTCCCCACAAAGCAGCAGTCCAGTAAACCCCCTTGGGGAAGTTCTGTTACTTCCCTTATCCTTAGAGGGAGTCCTCCCTAGGCTAGGGTCATTCTCCTCTCCACCTACAGGTCATGTCATAAGCACTACCCACGACCCTTACATTTCAGGTCACCTCTCCCAGTCTTTTGTGAGGGCCTACCTTTCCTTTTCAGGGTCACGTGCCTCTCTTTGTGGGCTTTATCATCTTCTGCCTCCAAGCTTATCTTATTTGCCTCAGGCAGAAACTCTCTCTTACCACAGCAAGCTAGACTACCTTTGATCTCTGGAACACCATGCCTTCTGGTTAAGACTTCTCCTTCCTCCCCTGTTTCTACATCTCCTACTTTAAGGTCTTTGCCTTCTAATCCAAGCCATTCTCCACTGTAACTGCAGTCCCTACCATCGCCTCATCTTTTCTCTACTATTCCTGTATGGACTGCAAATGAGGTTGGCTGGTTGTAGCCACTCAGTCCACTTCTGCTGCCTGCAGGAGCACTGCTCCAACATCCTCTTCCCCTGTGTATGCAATCATAACCCTTGCTTCTGGCCTATCCAGCGGCTTCCCCCTGTGGGTGCAGTTTTGGTGGGGCTCCCTCTCATCAGTATCCCTTAGAGCCTGAGTTCCACTTCCCTTGGCAACTTTGTCCTCTTCTACTCTTTTGGCCTGTTCTAATCCTTGTGGAGCTGTGGTCCTACTCTCTTGGGCTCCTTCCAGCTCCTCTTGAGTTTCCCTGGACTGGCCGTTCACAGCCCTTGGATCCCAACATAGGATGCCGTAGCTCATATGTGGGCCTCATCCTCATGTGGTTAAGCTCTGCCTTAAACTTCCATTGCTCGAAGCAGGAGCGACATGTAGGGGGTGCATGTGGTACACGTGCACCCCCTGGTTGTGGTGGTGCAGCCCCTAAAAAAAGGCACCGCCGACACTGTTGGCGGTGCTTACGGGGGATCGCTACTCACCACCCTGCTGCCAACACTGCTGGCAGCGTCTGTGGGTGGTCCACAATCCCCGCTGGCTGCTGCCAGCACTGCCAGTAGTGTTCATGCCCCCCGGCTCTGACAGCACCACTGGTGTCTGCAGGAGCTCCCTCACTTACCACCGCCACGCTCTCACCACTGCACTCCTGCCGCTGCTGTGCCCCCCAGCCACCAGAGACATGCGTCGTTCAGGGCTCGAGGCTCAGCTTCTCCCTAAGCCTCTGGTTCGCTCCAGCCAAGGCAATGTTGTTTTGTCAGAGCTTAGCAAGTTCTTCCTGCAGAGTCCTGATTTCTCTCACTGGGCCATCTAGCCAAAGTCCACTGTGCTGGACTTGGCTTCTAGACTCCAGCTCTTTTCTCAGCCTGCTCTGGGCCCCTGGCCCTGCTTTCTGTTCGTCAGGCTTGTGCTCCTGCCCTCTTGGCCTCAGGCCTGTTATTGCCCACTTAAGTCATGTGTACCAGCCCTGGCAGGGCTGCAGACCTCATGTGCCTCTCAGGCAGTGAATTGTCTAATTCAAACCTTGGTCTTAGGGAAAATATAAAGCCCAGGGCCTGAATCAGGGCACTCAGTCTGGCCTTGCAAGCTGCAGAGGAAAGAGCTCTGCAGGGAGAGGGCTCTAGCTAAACAACTGGCTGGGATCCTGTTATACCTGGGAGCAACAAGCAGCGGGCTGAGGGCTTCCAGGGAGCTGGGGCCCAGGGCCCATAGTGGCATGCTCCCTGCTTATAGTGCATTGCTACAGTGACGTACCAGGCAAATCTAAGCGTGTGCTGCCCACATGGCACAGTATGGGCAGCTACTGTATCATGCTTTAGTACTTACATAATGAAAGTACTAAAGCATGATGCTGTAGCAGTGTCGCTACACAGCAACATATAAATGCATCCATCGTATCTGGGGTTTTGAATTTTGTAATTGCTGGTATTGTATAAGCAATAAAGGGAAACATAAATACAAAATATTTGGCTCTAAACCTTTTACTTTAGAAACTTAAGTGAAAAAAAGAAGAAATTCAACTTAAATAGTCATAAACACTCATTATTATTTATATAGCAATTTTGAACATTTTTCTCCAATATTGTAGTATTTCTTAAAAAAATTAATATTTACTTTAATTCTGATTTCCCTTTATAATCTTAGGCTATGTGCATTGCCCAGAAGGCACATAGTCACCAGTTGCATTTACAAAATATTCTTTCATATCAAAAGGAATGAAAAATGTTTGCAAAAAAAGGGAGTGAAATTTCTCGCTAGTTGGAGAAATCAGTTAACCAGTATTAATCAATGCTGGGTTTCATGGGTGACTGGTGCCAGGGTCACCTGCCAGTCAGCAACCAGGGGACAGGGGGTCCTTCCATGTCTGATTGCACTGACCGGGGTGTGGGCGGGCCTGCACTGGGCACACATGCCAACCTGGAAGAGCCAAGGATGTGCCCGGAAGTGCCAGCAGCGCTTCTCCTGGTGCCCCCACTCTCCCGTCAGCACTCTCAGGGCAGGGGGGCCGGGGCGTTTGTGTGCACAGGGCATACAGTGTGAATTAAAAACAAGCAGGAATCTTATCAGGGCATAAGGCACAATGTCGCATTTATTGGAACATAAAACATAAAACATGCAACATGAAAAGAATAAAGAACAGTAAGGTTATTTGCTTCACTCATTTCCATGCATACTTATTCATTCATTCATAGAAGAAACAAGCACACACACACACCAGCTGCATGGTTAGGATAGACCTTGACAAGCATTCAAATATGAAGTACTCTTCATCAAGTCCCAAGGAAGAAGCAGGCACAGCAATGATTAAAAACAGCATGGAGAGTGGTGGGATAGGAAAAGAGAAATTCCCAGGGGTAGCATTCAAACAATTAACAGAAGAGATATCTTTACTGCTGGGAGATGAAAAGCTTTCAAAAGGAACAAGAGTCATTAACATGTGTAGTATGAAGAAATATTTTCAGGAATCAGGTAGATTTTGGGGAATCAGGTATATTGCTTCTCAGCCCCTTGTGAGCTAAGATCAAGTGTAGTAGATCCCCAGACCGACTGCCATCAGACCGGACCCAGAGGGAACCACCTGAATCCCCCTCAGCACCTGATGAACACTGAGAGGAATCTTCAATGATGGACCACTCCACTCCACCCAAAGAGGACCCCCATGATAAGACTTTATGGACTGAGCAACTTCTTCGTTCTACCTACCCCCTCCACCACTGCGGACTATTGTACGGGTTTTTGTGTACCTATCCTCTTTCTCTCTCGGCATCATGACCCCCCCTCCCTCCCTCGCTTCCCCCACCCTTGGGTTTACCTTATGACTTTGTCATTTTTTGGTTCATAACTCTTAATATTTTCTAATAAAATTCTATCACAAAGAGAGATACAGTATATAGAATTACTACATAGGCCCAGATTTTGATGCCCTTGTGCTGTTTTGTAGTACCTTAACATTTTGTCCACTTGAAGTTTGTGACTACATTTGTAGTATACACTAAATCTGTACTACAGATCTGATCCTTAATAATCCTCAGTGATCACTGACAGATAATATGTGGAAGGGTGGTTGTTAAAAGATATTAATTGTAGGTTTAGATCGTTTTTAACGAGGTAGTGATATATTTGCATTCTTTGGAACTGAATTTATTAGCACCTATTGCTAATAAAATGTTTTATATTGTTATGATATATTCTATCTTTACCTATTGCACTTCCACATCACATATTTAGAGGTAAAAATGCTAATGAATGTTCCTACAGTTATTTACAGACACAACATTTCTGACAAATGTGGAGGCTGAGTTGAGACCTTGAAAGACAGATCCATAATCTGGCTTGACAGGATTTTTTTTTTTCGTGGTCTAATTTTAAATACTAATAAAATTAGTAGCATTTATCATACATCTTTCTATTTTTCTCCCATTATCAAAAGTCAACATAAGATTTAACATATCTGAATCTGGGTGGTATTGTGGCAGATTGCTGTTTGGTGAATCCTTTTTGATATCTGGAGCTGCGTATACATTTCAGTTTGGAGCATACCCTTCATGAAACTCCATTGTGGACTGGAGGTTGAGCAAATCTATAGCAATCTGAGAAGCTTTAGCAGAGCCATCTGTAGCAAACCCCCAGTTGTTCTTTTTTTTTTTTTTACTTAGAAATATGACATCCCCTTTTCCTCATCATTTCTGCCTTTTTCTCTCCCCTCCTCTATTTCCTATGGGTATATATATAAGTAGTTATAAGTTAAGTTGAAACCTTGTGTACATAAGTCCCCTTTTATAGTAACCATGAGCTATTGTAATAGTGCTTTCCTGTGTGTGCTGGATTACTGTAATGTATTACACCATATGGTTATTGTGTTTTACGTGTTTCTTTGTTAACATGTATGATTTAGGCCTGCAGTGTGGGTTGGCATGAGTAATGACAAGTATCCATTTTGTGTGTCATGTTCCCATCTTGTCTCCATGCCCTGTTGTGTAAATATGTTGCAGTTATGACTCATGTTTAAGTCTGTAACCTCTCCCATGTAAACTGGTTTTCCTTGAATGCCTGAAACAAAAGAGTGAACGGTTGAGTGAAACACAATGATAGCAGGACCCCCTACTAAATCACCCCACCATCAAAACCAGTACCTGGACCAAGGACCCAGCCATTGAAACCACCCTCAGCATTCAAGAAACCAAAGATGAGGCAACTCACCATTGTGCCAAGGCTGCACATGCTCAGTATGAACATCTGGAATCCTCTGGAGCAGGGCTGACCTTGCCAGACATGCCCTCCCCATAGGAGATCAGAGGTAGTCATAAAAAAGGGTAGTGAAGACTGATTCCTGGGGATGCCATCTTCACCTGAATCAGACCTGCTCCACATCATGCTGCCTATTAACCCAGAGGCACTGCTGGTGACCCTCTGTGGACAACATCTGGTGGAGAAAGACCCCGACTGGCCATCGAGGACCCCCTCCCATCCTGGATAGGTAGCTATCACTCTCTTCAACCAAGGACTTGGACTCTGTTCCTCTTCCCTACCTGGACTCCAGCTCTTCCACTGAGTCTCTTTCTCCTGCTACCATTGTGTGAGTGTGTGTGGGAGTGCTTGTGTGAGTGTGTGTGGAAACCAAGCTGTACAGTACAGTGTTCATTTAATAAAACTGGTATTTGGACCCCTGAGTTGGGTTGTGCTTTACTATGGTTCCAGCCCTGCTCCAATCTCTGCTCCTCGCCCCTCTAACTTCTGCCTCATTTCTCCCTCTCCTGCTTCTGGCTCACCGCCACCTCCAGCCCCTGTCCCATGCTCCTATGGCTCCAGCCATCCTGAGCTCCTCTCTGCCTGCAAACCCCTGTTTCTTTGCTATTGCCTTATCTCCACCGCCTTTTCCCCCCATCTCTGCCACTGCTGTTGTCTCATACCCACTGCCTTTTTCCTGATCTGTGCAGCTTGCTTTTTAGTTACCAAACACCCCAAGCATAGGTACCACAGGCACCAACACACACACACACACACACACACAGTTACCTGAGTCAGTGTTTAACCTGTGTGTATATGTCTATGTATGTGTGTATTGTGTATGATTTCATGTCATTATCATTAGGGTGTGTATGTGCTTGAATTGGTGATATGTGCACATGTGCAATTGTACACCATGCCCTCCTGTCTAACAGCACGATATTGAGATCCTGAGCATTGGCCTGACCCCACAAGGTAACATTTTTATCTACTGCAATCTGAGAAGCTTTACCAGAGCCATCAAGGGCCATCAGTATTGAAAGGTTTTCCTGTTCTGGAACAATTAGTCTTGCATGTCTCTCTACTCAGACAAGGTGAGAGGCTGGGGCCTTGAATTCCCATATATGGGCAAAAGACACTGTTTTAATAGGTGAAGGGTCTATGCAAGGGGTCATGCCAATGCCACATGTAAGACTAAGCCAAAAAAGGCAGGGAGGCCTGTCTGGCCTAAAGATATCAGCACTCAGGAGGGAATGGGAACTGGCTGGACTTAGGCTTTTATTGTTCTTCATGGATCTGTAAAACACTGTAATCTGTGTTTTTAAGAGTTAAAGTGTCTGTACTTAAGTAAATCCTTTGCTAAGCCTCTGTTCTTTGCCTTCCTGCCAGTATTGTTTCCAAAAGTTTTAATTATAAAGCAGAGCCTCATAGACAGGTGGACTCTGAGGAAATATGAAGGCTCAGATAAGCTATGACACTGTTTTCTAGTTTTAAGGCTTCTACTGCCCAGGAAGTATGTTAGATTTGGAGACTCCCTGGAACAGTAACCAGCCACTCCTCAGATCCAGGGCCTGCTTAGAAACTGGGAGCCAGGAAATTGTGTCCATTTACAATAGACTGGTGCCCACCTACTAACACTGCTCATCTGAATCTAATACTGATTAAATTATCATGTATTAGAAACAATAGAAGAATTACATCAGATAAAGCAGGCAGACAAAGATACCTGGGGACCTGATTCTTCAGTCATTGAATACTAGTGATTCCCTACAGAGGATCTGAAGGTATGTATCATTTGGCCTGACAGAATCAGGCTAGAAAAGTGAACATCTGCTTCTCTCCTGTTAACCTCATGACCTATGTAAGGCAGAGAAAGGGATTCCTATCAACCTTTGAATTTCTTAATTCCACTATAGGGAAATCTGTGCTGCTTCTCTTCAAAGAACATGAGGAGGTCCGTGTGACAGAAGCCACCCTCCTGAGAAGCACAGGATTGTAGAAAAACACAAGTATAAATGCGTTGCTATGTAAATACCAAAGGAGTACTGAGATGATTCTTTGGGTGATGCTGGAAAATGAAATCTGGTTCTGAATGAGGATATTTTGGGGCTAAGGGATGGCTTTTGGGAAACTGGGGAAAAGCACTGGGTGTGGATACATGCATGTATGAAGAAAACTACCACTTTTTAATACTTTTGGCACAAACAATGAGGATGAGGTATTCAGATGGAGCCAAATGATGGAGGAAGAATTTATTATGTTTCCCATGACCTGGTCTGGGGAACCAAACCACCATCTTCTCAGGAGAGGGTATAATCACCACAAGCTTTTCCACATAGAGAATTATGCAAAACAGGAGGGAGGAAGGGGGGCTACAATAATAAACAGAAGGAGAGGGGAAAAATCCTGCAACCATTCCATGCATCAACTCATGCAATCCAGGAATGCTTCACCTGAAAAAATGCAAGCAATAAGAAAGACAGGAAACATGGTAATAAAACAATGTAACAGTAACAATAAGCAAAATCATTGAAAAATATATAACGTCACGAAAAGAAAGCCCTTTTTTTCTCACAAATCTCCTAATTGGTAAAAAATAAAGTAACCAAATTCTCCATAGAGCTTCTCTTCCATCTGACAAAGGTGTTTCTAGCTTCACCTGCCTCACTAAAATGGAGCTATAGTTCAGGAAGAGCCCACAGGTATGCTTGATGCCTATCAAGGTATGCTTGATGCCTACCTGGCTGGAGTCATTTGCGCCCAGTTTTTCTCCTGCCCAGGCAGGGGGTCGGACTTGAGGATCTACAAGGTCCCTTCTGACCCTGCTTCTATGATTCTATGATTCACAGGCCCCCCCAGGTGATACATGATATCCTGCCTCCCGTCTCAGAAAGTGAGGCAGGTAAATGGAAGAGATGGAAGGGAATCTCTAGGCAGACTTCTACTGCTTTTTTATCAAAAAAAAAGAACAGAAAGATAGGGCTTTCTTTTTCTGACACAGTCCTAATGCCCTTGTGCTGTCCTAACAGAACCTTCATATTTTGTTGACTTGATGTTGATGATAACATTTGTAGCACATACTGCATTTCTACTATGATAGCTGATTCCTAATGATCCTTACTGATTATGGAACACAATCTCTGTGGAGATTTCTGATAGATAGATAGATAGATAGATATTGGATGGAGATATATAAAAGTTCTTTTATTATATTATATAAAAGTTTTATATATCTCCATCCAATATCTTTTATTAGACCAACTACATATATACATGTAGATGGTCTAATAAAAAATATATACACCCCCCCCCCAAGAACCTTGTCTGCCTACATATATATATAAATACACACATATATACATATACACACACACACATATGTATATACACTGGCGAAGCATAGGGGGTGCATGTGGATGCACCCCCTGAGCGTGGTGGTGCACCCCCTGCAAAAAGGTGCTGCTGACACTGCCAGTGGCACCTGCCAGCCGGGGGGTGCTGGCCCCCTCCCCCCCTGCAGTGCTGTGGCTGCCTGCAGGAGCTTCCTGCTTCCTGCCACCACGCTCCTCCCACCCTTGTCTGCAGGAGCTCCCCGTGCTCCCCCCAGCCTCCAGGGACATGTGGCATTCATGTGTATGTATGTATATCATATGTATGTGTCTATATATATCTGTTTATGTGTGTATATACACACATATATGTGTGTACACTCACGCGCACACACACATACACAGTTTCTATATGTGTTCTATACGTTCCCCCAGAATCTGGGGGAACGTTTGTTCACCAGAGCGCCCCAAGGGATGACGACGTCGAACGGTCACAAACTCCTGCAAGACCGTTTCAGGCTGGACATAAGGAAGAATTTCTTTACTGTC
>NW_017728950.1:67287217-67295263 GCF_001723895.1 Crocodylus porosus
CTCGATGATCTCCCGAGGTCCCTTCCAGCCCTGATGTCTATGAAATCTATATATTAAATCTCCACAGAGCTTCTCTTCCATAATCAAGTCGGTTCATTAGGGTTCAGCTATAACAGTACAAATGTAGTGTGCGCTACAAATGATACCATGAACTTCAGGTAGACAAAATGTGAAGGTTTTGCTAGAACAACACAAAGGCATGTATGTATGGATGCATGCATGCATGCGTGTATATGTGAAGAAAAGCCAGGCGAGGCGCTCGGGGCGGATCTTGCGCTGTGCCCACGCACGCACTTATGCGGCGCTCCCTGGGGCTGCCCGGGACTTTCCTCGCTTCTTCTGTTTACACCCAGTTATTCCTGTGCACGGAGCCCAGGGGCGGCGCTTCGCCCCTTCCTGGAGGGGGTGGTGCCTGGCCGGGCGGCAGCGGAGCAGAGGAACCGGCCGAGCAGGGCTGCGGGATGCGCGCGGCGGGGCCGGGGCCGGGGCCGGGCGGCTGAGGAGCCCTGGGCTCTCCGGGCAGCTCCGCCCGCAGACGGCGCGGGACGAGGTCAGGCAGGTGGGCAGAGGCTTGCGGGGCAAGGTAGGCAGCGGGGTCCCTCCTTTCAACAAGCTCCCCTTTGTTCGCCGCTCCGTCCCCCGCCCCTGCGCGCTGCAGCTCTGCAGAAACTTTGCGCGTAGGCGCTTTGCTTTCCTGAGCGCGGCCCCTGCTGCAGACGCGGGGCCGGGGCACGCTGGACCTTCCCAGCTGTGCTCCCCCTCTGCCCTGTGCCAAGCTCGCTGGAGGGCACCAGGCGCTTGGCAGGCCCACGGTGCCTGTAGCTGGGGAGGCAGGTGGCCCTCGCCCTCCTGTCTTGTCACATACCGCCTTCCAGATCTCTGAGCCAGTCCGGCGTTGCTCAGCATGTGGATTGCATCGGCCGGGCATGGGCACTTGTAAAGATCACCGCGTTCCCCGTGGTGCTGTGCCCTGGACGGACCCTACAGTCCTGCCCAGGGCTGTCCAAGATGTTGAGGTGTTTCTTTTGAAGCCTTCGTATCCAGATATCAGTCCCTTCAGCTTGAACAGACTCATCTCTGGCAGGTGGCTGAACAGGAAGCTAGTACATGGGTGGGTTGACTTCTCTTCTGCTTCCGGATGTCTACGTGTGGGCCGGGTTTGGTGGTGTAGCCCAGGCATTATGGCTAGGGACAGAAATTACACATAAACTGGTATAAGTGATGGGAAATCCATTCAAATCTGTAACACAACAGAAGTACGGTGTGCATAAACTGCTTTCAACATGGGCAAAACTGGTTTAAGATAAGCCTGTACAGACGTAGTATCAGACTTTACTGTTAAATCGGCTTATTGAACTTCTGTCCTGGATCCCCTCCAGGTTCAAGTTAACTCACAGTCCCCCAGGGTAGGTAGGTTAAGAAGTTGTCTGCTTCAACCAAGCAGGGAGGTGTGTTTTGGTGCCTCCTGGCTTCTGGTCTGGGCCACTGCAGGCATGTGGCTACATTTCCAGAATCAAAAGTGAGTGTCTGTTCACCTGCTTGTCGTTCAATTTATGCAGTTTATACTAGCCGTGAAGATTGAATTGGTTCAGCCTCAGGCTTTTTGACTGTGTCTACTTAGCCTATATGGGAGGTCAGGATTGTTTAGGGTACTATCTTTTATGGGAACAGATGCATTGCTGGGTGGAAACGTTTGAAGGCAAGCTCTTCTTCCTCAGGCTCTGTGTGTTGTTTTGCACATCCAAATGGCTCATCCCCAGCATGAGCAGCTGGAAGGGGCATGGGCAGACTTAGGATTTTGAAAAAGCAGGGTGCAAATGGGGAGGTGTAGTGTGACATGTAACGCAACTCTGTATTTTTCTCCGATTGCGAAAAGAACCTAGAAGCTTTATTAACACACCAGGGACCTAGAGCTGTATGATTCAGTTGGAGATTGAAGCAAAACCGAATAGGACTTAATTAGAAGGAATTAAAAACAGTCTGCAGGGCTGGGAAATAGGAGCTTCATGAGCAGGAGTAGTGAACAGACATCAAACTTGCAAAAGAAAGGATAGCTTAATTTGAGAAATATCAGAACTATTCAAAAGAAGAGTGGGTGTCTGACAGTGGAATGAAGAATTTAGACGGGATGGGGTAGATTATAACGAGCCATGAAGTCAATTGATACCCTCAGCACTGCCTGACTAGAAATGCTGCTGCTGCTGTCACTGCCAGGGAGTTGGTTTTAAACTCTGGGTGGAGTAGGAATCAAAGCAGGGTACAACTGCACCAGTGCACCCCCCTCCCCAGTATCTACCCCTAAGAAGGGGGCATTTCAGTCTTAAATAGCTGCCCTGCTGCTTTCGTGGAGTGTAAATGAACTCTCCTAATGAGGCTCTGCAGTTAACAATGTCAACAACAAAAGGCTTCTAGGAACTTTTGTTCTCTTTCAAATAGTTGTCCTTCTGAGAATTTAAGGGTCACTTTGATGGAGGGGTGGAGGCTGTTAAATTGTTGGTGGAATTTCTCTAGAAATTCCTTTCTTCATATCCACATTAAAGAAGTCATTGACATACCTCAGGTATGCAAGAGGTTTGAGAGGGCAGCTGCAGAGGAAGATGACTTCAAGAGCTGTCATAAAGATATTGGCATATCGTGAAACCATGGATGTGCCCATTGCAGTGATGTTTGTTTGTAGGTTTAGGGAGTTTCTAAATCTGAAATAGATGCATGTGAGGATAAAGCAGGAGAATGTGGTGGAAACAGAAGCAGTACTATTGTTGAGGACAATGTTCCTTATGGCTTGTAATCTACCTTTGTTGGGGTATTTTGGTGTACAGAAATATGAGTTTCGTGGTAGCTAATATGGTGTGTGCTGGAGGGTTGTCCCTAACTTTCTGAGGAACTATGTGGTATCTTTCAAAAAGCTGGCAGCTACAGAGAGATGGCAACCCAGAACACCCCACTGTCTCCAGTATTGGCAGCCTCCACCCCTCCATCAAAGTGACCCTTAAATTCTCCGCCCAGCAGATTTATTTCTTTGACTTGCACTTCATTTTGTAAAACTTTGCAATGGCTACTCACCACTACATGGTATTGTAAACCAACTAATTACTTCGGCTACCTCCATGCTATAGTGTAAAGGGAGTGTCAGGCCACACTGACTATTTTATTTCCATATTCCATTTTTGAAGGACACCTCGGATTTTTCTCAGGAAACCAAAATAATTCAGTGCCCCTTTGCCTTCTGTAGAGCTTGTTTGCTGCTTAAAACTGATGGCATCTTGACTGAATAAAAGGGCCTGTGTTTTACAGCTTACCTTTTCCATATGTGAAATTTTGCTGTGAGGATCTTAACGGGCATTTCCCAGAATTTTTTTTTTACCCAGAACTTCTAAAAGAGAACTTTATTTTGGATATTTCCAAAAAGTGATTTTCTATGCTGTGCCTGTTATTTGAACCTAATCCAAACAACATCTCTTAAATTTAATGGAGTGCTTGAATATCTTGGCATTGAACATATAATGTAAAAATGTCTTTAATTTATTTTTAAGGAACAGTGCTTCTGGTCAAGGTGGATAAAAATCAATGATTTTTTTAAAAAATAAAAAAAATGATTTTTTTATTTAATCAGATGTTTTTGATTTTTTTGGTTAAGATTTTTTTAAACACCTTACATATAGTTTAAATAAAAAAGAGATTTTAAAGCTCAAAGATGTCATCATACAATAGAGATTATAACTTCTAATTATATACTATTTGAGACAATATATTCATGTAACCTTTTTAGAAAAGTTGTATAACAACAACAAACCATGGACTGTATTAGGGGCCCAATCTTATGGGGTTCCCAGAGGCTCCTGTATAGATTAGTCAAGTTTAAAGAAAACCAGTCTATCCAATGGGACTCAGTGCTCAGTCTAGAAGACCCCATTAAGCATCTCTGTGATGCTTATTTTCAGTTCTCAAACTGTTGTAATCAGATCTGTTATCTCTCATCAGCCATCTTGTCTCTCTGCAGGTTTGACAGACGGAGTCAAGCCCTTGCCTCACTGTAAAAGTGCAAAGTTTCAAGAAGTTAAATAAAGGATATCAGACGACAAGAATTCAGTTTTTGTAGAAAACAACGATTAAATCAAGACTTCCTGGCCAGTGGTTTAAAATCACATTGATTTAAATCAAATCCACCCTGCTGTTGGTCCCTAATAAATATGAATTAAGTATCTGAGAACAGCAGGTGTTTGGAAGCCTGGAAATTACTTCCTTTGACCTATACCTGATTAAGAGGGTTTGAAATTCTAGCTGATAGTTCAGTATCTTCTTGGCATCTTGCCCTTTTTTTGAAGAACTGTTTGTGGAGAAGAGGGGGAGGACAGGTCAATGGCTTTTAAAACAGCATGAATTTTCAATTTGCGGTGTGTACAGAAGAGGGTTTTCGTCATTTAAAGTGCTTTATTTATTTGACTTAACAGAAGTGCATGGCTTTACAGTACTTCAAAAATGAGTATAGGACTTTAAATTAACCCCTCTAAAATTAGGTGTTAAATTTGAAGCGTATTTTACAGCACTTCAGCAACCTAGAGTGCTTTAAATAACTTTTGTACGCTGGTCAAATTTTAGACCAGTGGGGAAGCCCCAGAATGCTGCAGAACACCCCCTGCCTCCTAGCCTGGAAAGTACAGGGAGGCTTCAAGGCCCCTGGAACCAAAATCTGCACTTCTGTCATGTTTAAGAATGCTGTAACTTTATAGTGTTATACGAAGTGCTCTAAATTACAGCACTATAAAATGTACACTGAGCCCTTCTGTATACTCCCTGGAGTCTCTACAATTCCAAGGAGTTTGTTGGAAAGGGTGAGAGACCAGATTTCAGGGTTGGTAAGAAATGACACCTAAACTGTGGAACCAGAAAGGGTTTTCTAGCACTAGCTCTTGACTTACTTTTGTCACGTTGTGTTGCAACCTCTCTAATTTCACTGAAGTAGAAAGATTGTATGATACTGATGGTATTCCAGTTATCATAAGCTCATACATTTTCTTAGTATTGAATTATTTTAGAAATATGCACATTACAATTTAAATTCTCTTCTTTCATCCAGTGCTCTGGAGGATTCCCAGCAATCCTCAGGAGACCTCACATTTCAGTCTTCCACATAAGGGTGATATCAGATCTATCTGTATGCTCCTCCTGACAATGATAGCTCTTTTCCTGAGGCTGTGTATACTTCCTGGAATTTTTTTCAAGCCTGTGTTCGCCTGAATAGGAGGAGTTGAAGCTCAGAGGCCAAAATCTGTTCTTTTTACACTAATCATTTACTTCAATGAGTGCATTTTCTCAATGGGACTTGTTGCATAAATGAATGTTCTGCAATATATACAAGAGGGCTTACAATCTACTGAGTCCAAGCCAGTGTGTTTGAAAAAAAGTCATTGTGGCCTTATGTACTACAGTATGCAGTCTCTTCAATTCTGAAAAAAAATACTAAGTGTTGTGTCCGAGGACCGGTGCACCCTTGACCTGCGAGCCTGGGTCAGCACGACCAGCTAGACGCGGGTACGATACGGTGATTGTACAGGTGGAAAAGCGAGAGGAGTCAGGGAGTTTAAATGCATTTTGGTTAAAGATTTATTATTATTTACACCACAGAAGAGCTGTGGCGTAGGAAGGAAATTGAGGTTACACAGTGAAAAAGAAGTTCAGTTCAGCTTGCAGATGCTTTTTGTTGCATAGATCATAAACTGCTTGGTGTAGATTTTTAACAAAGTGTACAGGTAACTTCAGTTCAAAGACGTTCGTGAGCTCTTGGTGAGAACGGACAAGTCGACAAAATCGGATACAGCACCTGAAAATTTTTCGCCACAGGTGGGGAGGGGTCAGCGACTGGCCAGATCGCTGACTATGTCTCTTGGGTGTGCGTGGAGGTCTCCACAGAAGGCGGAAATCTTTCCAAAATTAAAGGTTTTCAGGTAGCCAATGACAACACACCAGGCTTGAATAATTACAGGACTGCCAATTATGACTGTGAGCAGACTTTGCGTGTTCTTAGGTTTCATGCGAGATTGACTGCGTATGTGTTTTACATTTAAGCTGGGAGAGGGCTGAATACGGAACTATGACGACAAAATATGTTATGTTAACCTTTTGACCTTTTTGCCATTGGCATCTGAAATCAAAGATTTTTCTTTGACACTAAGAGTTATAGCTGCTTCTTTTGAGGGAAGCTGCAGAGAAGGGGTAAATTAATAGGATGCCAGCCAGTGGTGCTGATGTAGTTTTATGTTACTTAGCTCCAGGAAAACTTATGTAATCTGAGACCTTATAAAGCAGCATGATAAGGTAGTCAAGTAGAAATCTTAATGAAAAACCAAAAGTTTGGGGATTATGGTGAGAAAAAGTATCTCATTATTATTCAGGAGTTTACACAGCATTTTTAATCTCTCTATATTGAATGAACCAGAGCTTCATAAAACATGGTAAAAGCCATCTTTTTCATAAATCAGTGGCTTGCTGACAGTTTTCCCAATTAGCTCTATTGTTATAATTCTCACACCATTTCATTTTGTTTTAAACTTACTGGCATGAAAATATGCTGCAAAATCCTATAAGAAGGGCAGTAATAATAAACCCAGTATTAGGTTTCTGCACAGTGAGAACTGCGTTTGTATAATATCAATATGATAATGGAAGATGTTAGCAACCATCACTTAAAATACAGTATGTTGAAAAATGGTTGAATAATTTTGTTATGTATAGATGGCTATCTGTCTAACTTCTTTTTTTAAACTACAAGTAATCTCTACTGCTGAAATAGGCCAGGTAGTTACCACTATTAGCCTAGCCCAAGGTAAACCCAGAGAGGACAAGACACATTAGTTTTACTGTGTGGTAACTAGACTATCTCACCTAAAGTGTGGTTGTGTTCCTCACTGTGTCTGTCCTCTTCTTTGTGTATTTACCTAGGGACAGCTTGTATTAGGTGTTCATCTGGAAGTAAAACTCACACACATATTAATAATGGCAAAAAAGCTGAGATTTTTCAGGTCTCTGTGGTCTGCTGTGTGACCTCATCTCAATTAACATTTTTTTTAAATTTCCACTACTCTGGCTTTTGCAGTTCTTTCAGCAGGTACAGGAACAGCAGGTACAGAAATGGATATATTTTGATGGCTCTCAGACTTTAAACCATGATGTTAACTAGATCTGCTCTTAGTCAAATTAGATGATAAAATAGGATACCAGCAGCCTTGGTTAAAAATACACGTGAGAGTTGAACGCTACTGTAGAGCCTTATGTTTCCTGTGCTAGAGTTTAACCTGCAAATTCTCAATTTGTGTGGCAGCGTCTAGAGGCCATGAAAAGAAAGGGGGCCGTGTGGCAAGAAGGCTAGTACAAACTTAATATTAAAAGGAGATCCCGATTGAAACATGAAGTACAAATATAGCACACTTAATTAAAGTGGACCTCCTTGTTCCAGGAGATGCTGTACAGGGTAGACCATAAAGATGCTGCAGCAGGTTGGGGTACTTCAGTGTAGCTGAAGGAGCTGCCATGAGGCTCCTGCTGCTGACCCACCTGAGAGTCCAGATTGGCATTGCCACCACCACAGACAGGATAACAGTAAATGCTACTCCTGAGCTTCCTGGTAGGCGAGGGGCACCCCTGCAGTTTTTAAAATTAAGAAGGCGAGGGCAGGTTGGAATCACATTTTAGCAACTGTACATATATTTTAGTGCTGCAAATGAAATGTGAAACTTCAAGGGATTTTTCCTCAATTAAAGAATGATAAATTTCAGTTTTATTCTCAGTGGCTTATACTAACACAATGGCATCAACTTGAATCTCTTACACTTAGCTATTTAAGAACCACAGGTTTCTGCTGTATCACTTGTTGAATATTTTACGCCCTGAATATTTCATAGATTTCATAGACATTAGGGCTGGAAGGGACCTTGGAAGATCATTGAGTCCAGCCCCCCACCCGAAGGGCAGGAAGTCAGCTGGGGTCACAGGATCCCAGCAAGATAAGCACCAATTTACTCTTGAAGGTGTTCAGTGTAGGTGTTTGAA
>NW_017728950.1:67295363-67300810 GCF_001723895.1 Crocodylus porosus
TCTTCCTTATGTCCAGCCTGAAATGGTCTTGCAGGAGTTTATAACATTTCAACCTTGTCATCCCTTTGGAGCTCTGGTGAACAAATGTTCCCCCAGATCCTGGTGGTCACCCCAATAAACTTATAGGTGGCCATCAGTTCACCCCAAGCCTGTGCTTTTCCAGGGTAAAGAGCCCAATGGCTCTCAGCCTGTCATCGTAAGATTTGTTTTCCTGACCTCTGATCATGTGCGTGGCTCTTCTCCGGACTCTCTCAAGCTTCACTTCTTTTTCATGTATTTTAATGTTTTATATTCAGCAGGAGAGGCTATGGACACATGAGATGCTCTTATCTATCTCACATGACCATGCCTGCCTATCTACCAGTTTCTAAGATCCAACAGCATCTCAACTCATTTTTCTGTTAATTTTCTGCCTCAAGGAACAAAGAAACAAATTTGAGGTATGAATACCACATGTTTTATTTTAAAGCTAGCTAATAAAAATACAATCATCAAATGTACTTCTCCACTTTATTTAGCATTGAGTGGTGGTGATCTTTTTCAGTCTACTTCTAAGATAAAAGGGGGTGTAAAAGGCTCTGAAACTTCAGAAAGGAGCTCTAATTCTTAAACGTATGCTTTGAGAAAAAGATATGGTCTTGATCTGGTGCTGTGATGTCCAAGCACAGACTACTTTATTTATGCAAAGGCCTGTTGACTTCAGAGTGCTCTTGACTGTGCAACATATAATAGGATTGAGGCATAGATCTCAAACAGGCATGATTCTGGTTTGATTAATAGTTGTGTTTTCCTCAGTGGAGACTGAAGTCCCTCTAACTGAGTAAATGCAAACTCAATGGTGAACTGTCTCTTTAAATTCATAACTTATCTAATGGTTTTCAGGTCTCTGCACTTTTGTACTATGCAAATAGTGAGCGCTGCATTTGTGTCTTTCTTCTGTTTGTGGTAACGTGGATCCTTTGAGGTTATGCTATTTCCATGGTTCATTTGTGGGTGGCTTCCATTTGTAAGTTTACCAGATGTTTTTCCTCTGGTCATGTTGAATATTCATTCTGCCCATTGTCACCTAGGATATTCCAAGGTATTACTGCATTGTGGGGACAGTCGTATTTGGATTCAGGGCAAATTTATCACAGAGTGGGTCATGAACTTTTCAACAAAATTATTTACTGGAAAAAGTTGGGGTGGGGGGAGCGTTGGGAGAGGGGGTTTAAAACAGTTTAATGGGAAAATAGCTGGCATATTTAGACTTTTTTGAGAGAGATTTTCATGTACAGGGTGAGTCACAGTTGTTTGCATAGGATTTACATCTCTGTGCAAAATGTCCAAAGTGGTATCTGGTAGAAGAATTTCTGCCTCAGACCTGTGAGAAACTTGAGCAAAGACTGGAATCTGGATTTGTCTTCCCCTGCCCCATCCTTCCTTTCCTCCTCCCGCCACCATCCTGAGTGAGTGCCTTTCCCATCTGGCTGTTCTGGAGTGGGTTGGAGGTCTTGAATCTTTACACACAAAAAATGAAAGGTTGATTTCTTCTTGATTGTTTCTTTGGAAACAAATTTAGGCCTTAATCTTTTACCTCACAGAATTGTACTGTATCTGTCTTTCTCTCTCCCGAGTCTTGTTGTTCAGACTTCTAGTCATATGCTGCTTTGTGCTCTGGAGCCTTCTGCCTTCTGGACATTAAACAGTAACTTACTTCTCTATAATAACTTAACATTTTCTTCACAGTGCCTTTTTTCTGCCCTTGTAAGGAGATGGCATGTTAATTCTGTTCAAATTTCTGTCCTTGTGCCAGTATGCCATAATTATCTTTCTTTCCTTGTTAAATGGTTTAAAGGTAACATGGAATAGGGTGCTCTTTTTTCTGATTTCTTCCAAATACTTTAGTTCAACGTTTGATTTGTTTAATCATTTATTCAACCTCTGGCAGAAAAGCACCACAAATTTTGAATGGACAGTTCCAAATTGCCTATTGAAATCCAGCTCGCAGCGATGGCCTCTCATCTATTGTTGCCTTTATAGAACTACCAATTGTCAAAGAAGCATTGCTTAGTTTGCATCTTCCTCAGAGAATACAGGGAAGCTAAATATATCAGATAAAGTTCATTTTGAGATACTAACCACTATTTGGACTCCAAATCAGACAACTCTTACGTGTCCACCATGATCCTAAGGATCCACGGTTGCCTAAAAAAATGCAGCATTAATTATCTTATTGACAGAAACCACCGATCCCTGAGTCACAGTTGTTTGCATAGGATTTACATCTCTGTGCAAAATGTCCAAAGTGATATCTGGTAGAAGATATAAGGTCTCTCAAGTGCTGGACTGGAAAAGGAAGTGGAGGGAGGAAGTGGAGACTGACATGGTTTCAGAGGAAAAAGTATCTATAAGAAACATGAGGGGCATTCAGGAAGTAATGCCTCCTAAGTAAGCCAGGGGGTGTTCCTCTTGATTTTCTGCCATTTCTTCCTTACAGCCCAGAGTGTGATGCCCCACCTATTACCACTTCTTGCCAACAAACTACAATGGCAACCTTTTTGGAATGATGTCAAAGTGATGGAGGCTCTGCAACAGTGGTTGTGCGACAAGGACAAAAACTTTTACAGAACTTTTACTTTTACATGCCCTTGTTCACCCAGGGGAAAAGGCCATTGACAAAGAAAGAGCCTACATTGAAAAAATGGTCAGCAATGATGTAAGAGTTTTTTCTGTGCAAGTTTCCCCCCTCCCCCCACAATAATTTCAATTTTTTTCAATAAGATTTGGCTGAGGAAAAAAAATAGGAGACATTACTGACTGACATTCTTAGTAATTCATGGTGTTATCCCCAACTTAAAAGTGGATAAGAGGAAGATGGTAAAGAAAAGAAGCCTCTTTACTCACTCTAGGTATTGATATAACTTCAACTTAAATGCAGTGTACTTAACTGCAGCTGTATACAAGAAAAGGGAACTTTGGTTACATAAGAGCACACAAGAATTGAGGAAGAAGAGAACTTTAGAACTGTACAGTCTGGTAAGACTTTTAGCCATCTTAAACTTTATAGTCCATATCCATTACAGAAGTAGACTTGTCACGTTTTGTCTTTCTCCTATTTAGCACTTGTCCTATAACTCTACTTGGAGTGACTCTTATGTTTGTTATTCTTGCACTAAGCTGTCTATAGCATTTGCTGTTATCAGTATCCTGTAAATAGATATTACTTTTTTTAAGGCCTGTGGACTAAGGCCAAACCACCACCTTATTTGTGTATTTTGTTTGCACCTATGATGCATAAGAGTCTGGTCTCCAGTGTTACCTATGCCATTACAAGAGGATTATGTCAATATTCTACTTAGAGGTATAAATAGATAGCTTTTGTTTTGCACTTACTGCTGCACTTCTGAACTAAGGCCTCTTTAATTGCATGTTTAGTTTCTCTAATCCCTTATTAAAACTTAGATGTCATAGACCATGTTCTCAAGTCAGTAGTTCAGGCAGCTTGCTTAGGTATACATTAATTTGGCACTGTTGATCATCCTAAGGATTTTTTCTTGTATGGGGCATGCTTGTTGGTGATAGGAGTAATTTTTCAGTACTCTTGCTGTACTCTTTGCAGTGTTTCTCCTGGATGTTAAGCCTCAGTTTAACTACCTGTCCCCCTCTTCCTAACAAGCTAGGTACTAAATATCTCTAATCTTTAGTGAGTGGTATTAATGTAGCAGGCTTACCATTCAGAGCTTGAGTTGAGTCTCAGGCTTGAGATTCTGCTGTTTTGATTGGTAGAGCCAATCCACAAATGAGGAGGGTGCAAGAGAAATAGTCACTCCCCTTTCCTGAGGGTAGGGAGAGAAGACCTCCCCTGGACCTGATTGAAGACTGTAAGCTGTCAGGTCCGGAAGACTTCAGGGGCAGAGCCCTGGAGAGTATAAAAGGAGCTACGTGCCCAGCACGAAGGAGATGTGTCAGGGATGGAGAAGAGAGGGGCTTAGAAGAGCTGAGGAGAGCTGCTCAGCAGGGCAGAGCAGTAGCCCAGGAAGAGCCCCTGAAGACTTCTATCTGTGGGGAGCTGCAGATGGCTTCAGCGTTTAGGCTCTTGGTGTGCAGCACAGCGCACGTCGTCTGGACCCTGGGAGCTACATGTGGTGGCTCGGGTCTGCAACCTTTGGCATGCAGCCAGAGACACGGTGCACAGGCCAGTGCACAGAGCAGGATCTTTGGAGCCGTTTGGGCTGCTCAGGTCCCCAACCTCCGCATGAGGCCAGGAGCTTAGTGCAGCAAATGCTGCACAGAGGGTGAGACACCCTGGGAGCCACTTGAAGTGGTTCAAGTCTACAGCTGCTGGCATGGGACAGCAGCTCACTGCAGACAATGCTGCACAGGGGGTCTGGGAGCAGACCAAGCCCTCGTGCCACACAAAGCTAAGCAGCAGAGTCAGGTGGCAGGAAAGCCCAGTGGGGAACAGAGCTCGACCTTGGGAATGGGAGGCAACCCTCTGGGATTGTGGAGTAGTAAGTTACTCTGGAGAGAGGGTTCTAACAGGGGAGGGACCCCCAGGGTTGTGAAGAGGCATCATGTGGGCCACTCCTGGGTGGTAGTGGTAGGGCTTAGGAGTCTTTGGGGTCCCCCTCTCCTTTTCTTTCCCCCCACCTCCTTTCCTGTAGTGGTACCTTGGGAGTGGGGCCTCTGCCCTGGCGGACACCAAGGTAATCTAAGGATTGCAGGTTATATTTGTAGACAGTGGTTTACAGTTTATGTGAATATGTTGAAGTAATACTTGGTATATTAATAGAGTTTTAAAGTTGCCCAATCAATAACCTTTGTTCTGGGTTGTTCTATTGTTAATTTGCATTTCTGAATAATAATTGGGGCTGTGTGTGTGTGTGTGTGTACATATGGTTATAGGGTTTATTGTTTTGTACATAAATATAGATATCTAAGTCCTTACCCTTTAATGGTTTTGTTGTAATAATACATTTGTATATAATTAATTGATTGACTGGGCCTGACTCTATAGGGGATGGAGGCGGCTGCTGGGCAGTTGTGTCCCTCCACAGCATACTACCCTGCCAATAATTCCCGCAGTTGGAGAGGGGAGTACAAACCTCTGTGCACCTGGGCTATATTCAGTTCCATGTCTTTGCCCTTTCAGTGTTGGTTGCTCTTGCCTTTCACTTTCATGACAGGCTACATGCAACAGGAGGCCTGCTCTGGGCCCATTTCACTGTGGCCCACCCACCTGTTTCTGGGCTAATCGCCTGCCTCACCTTGTTGTTAATTATTTAATTGATCTTAATAAAGCGGGAGGCTGCCCATTTCTTGCCCCAATGCTAGGGGGTGCTATCTGCAGCTCCATTCCTCCCTACACCGCAGCTCAAGCCTTGCATATGGCATCCAGATGTTATCTATATCACCGACTCCACACTGGGCCCCAGAATCCTACTATTTGAACCCCACCTGGATTC
>NW_017728950.1:67300910-67324809 GCF_001723895.1 Crocodylus porosus
CTTTGGCTACTAGCCCTGGCCCACCCCCAGGCCAATCGGAACCCTAGGCCCTCAGCTCTTGGGTGTGCCTCGCAGTGGGCCCCTGGCCCCAGCATTGACCAGTCAGGGGATGTCTAGACAGGTGTGAGTCTATGGCCCCACTCTCTCTGGGGTCTGCCTTCCAGACCCTACAAAGGGGGTAACCCACCCAGTTGTGGGGGCTAGGGGTTAAGGCTCAAACTCAATCCCAGGAAAAACCCTCAAAAAATACTCTCAAGGAATCCATATGCAATAAGCTAGTAGAAGGCAAAATTCTGAATGACAGCCAGCACGGTTTTTGTTGTGGGTAGGTCATGTCTGACTAACTTCATCTCCTTCTACAATCGGGTTACTCGCCACCTGGATAAGGGAGATGAGGTCAACGTCATTTGCTTGGACTTTAGGAAGGCCTTTGATTTGGTATCCCTTGAGGCTCTCAAGGTAAAACTAGGGGACTATGGGCTCAACCATTCAACAGTCAGATGGGTGGGAAACTAGCTACAGGGTTGTACCCAGAGAGTACTAATAGATGGATATGTGTTGACCTGGCAGAAGGTAGCCAGTGGGGTTCCCCAGGGTTCGGTACTTGAACTGGTGTTTTTCAACATCTTCATCAATGATCTGGATGCGGGGGTGAAAAGCACACTGGCAAAGTTTGCCAATGACGCTAAGCTGTGGGGAAGCGTGGCCATCCATCCGGGTAGGCTGGCGATCCAGGGAGACAGATTAGTTAGATGGGCGGACCAAAACCAGATGCTGTTCAACACTGAGAAGGAAAAATCAGCAACAAACTTACAGGCTCAGTGGTGCTATGCTAGCTAGCACCACATCCAAAAGGGACCTGGGGATCATAATTGACCATAAAATGAACATGAGCCACCAGTGTGATGCTACAGCTAGCAGACCAGACAATATGCTGGCATGCATCAATTGATGCATCTCAAGCAAACCTAAGAAAGTTATTCTCCCGCTCTGCTCAGCATTGGTGAGGCCATCATACTTCAAGAAGCTTGAGAGAGTCCAGAGAAGAGCCACTCGTATGATTAGAGGCTTGAAGAGCGAGCTGTTCAAGGAAAGCCTGACAGATATGGGACTGTTCAACCTGGAGAAAAGACTTCAGAGGGATTTGGTGGCAGCTTACAAATATATCAGGAGTGGGCATCGGGGGCTAGGTGAACAACTATTCACCAAAACATCCCAGGGGAAAACCAGGCGCAATGGTCATAAACTCCTAGAAGAAGGTTTCAGACTGGATATAAGAAAAAACTTCTTTACAGTTTGTGAGACAGTGTTCTGAAACAGACTTCCAGTGAGAGTGATGTAGGCACCTACCCTGGAGATCTTCAAAAGGAGACTGGATGCACAGCTTGCTGTGGTTATTTGACCCCAGCAGTCTTTCCTGCCCAGAGCTTTGGGGCTGGACCCAACAATCTTACAAGGTCCCTTCCAGCCCTAAACTTCTGTGAATCAATGAATCTGCCAGCCAGAAGCCACCCATGTAAAGGTCCTCACCCAGCAGGCAATGAGCAGTTATGAGGGGAAGTTGACTGGCTGACCAGATATAAAAAGATAGGAAGAGGAAGTGAATGGAGGGGGGCCTTGAGGGGAAACTGGTTTCATTGAGAGGGAGGATGCTTCAAAGCAATATTACAGGGTGAGAACTAGCCCATGCTGGGAGTGTTTTGGGGATTTTTTGGATTGTTTGAGATTTGCAAGTGAGCCCCATGTGCAGTTTAACCCAGGGTTTTGAAGCTTGTGTTGCTGGGCCCAGGTTAAGGGTGTGTTTTATTTGCATTTGTTTTTTGTTTTTGGCTGAGCCCTGGAAAGCAGAAAAACCCAGGGCATTACAGCCTGTGTGTTTGAGCCCAGGGAAAAAAACTGCGTTACTGGGGAACCAGATTAAAGAGCTAAAGGATGTATTTGAACTGGGAAGAGCAAGGCTAGCTAGCCACCCAGTAGAAGTCCTCTGTGCTGCCTGTCCAGGTAGCTAGGCTCAGCTGGGGTACCCCTTTGCAGGACACCAATTTCTTGTCTTTAGCATAATTACAAGATTCCTGTGTTTGGAAGGGGCAGTGTGTTTCTGTTCATGGAACAGAACAGTTTGTAACACTATTCAGTCTTAAGTCTTTGAACTACATATAATGGAAAAGAAGGGTATGATTATTGAACAGTGAAAGTATCGCATGCAACAGTACTTTAACTACAGGTAGAGTAAACAGTAGCTTTTGGCAACCAGAGATGAAAAAAAATACAACAAAGTACAGCACACTAAATGTGGGTACAGCTGTAAAATAAGTCTTCTCATAAATTGCACCAGGACAGATTATATAGCAAGCTATGCTCTTTGAAAAGTGTAGTAGCCAAAGGTGTTAAAAGCAGTTCTCATCTATAGCATGAACTATGCATCTGTTGGTGCATTTCATGGTGCGTGGGTTGAATACCATCTGTTGTGGTAGTGGCAGTCCTCTACATGAGAACACGGAAATGACCATAAAGGGTCAGACTAAGGTTCCAGTTAACCCAATATCTTGTGTCTTGACAGTAGCAGTTGCTTAGGGGAAGATGATAAGAAACATGGCATGTTTATAGAGTGGTCTTGAGAAGCCATAATATAGCCTGTGTATGGTATTTTACCACAGTGCCCTCTGATCTTGTGCTAAGCAGGTGTGTAAAGGCAGGTGTTTATGACTTTTTGGTGAAAGAGTTTGAAGAATGCTTTATGTATACTAGCAGGTATTGATGAAAAACTTTATTTCTGAGCAAAGCAGTAGAAATGGTAGTTAGAGGTGATCTGTGACAGACTTCAGTTACTGTGTCTATAGTAAATCCAAGGAAAAGTACTCAATCCATTCTATGTTGTCTCCCTGTAAATAAGCACCATTATTATAACTAGGCCAACTACACTGAATTACAAGTGCATGGATATGAAAGGAATTTGATTTATTTTAATTTGTGTATTTTTCTGCCAACCTTGCTTCAGTTGCATCCCTGACGTTGAGAATTGGCGTTGCTAGTCAAAATCGTGTGTACATGCACACAGTGTTTATATATTAACATATAATCCCATTATAATTAAACAGTAATTAGTAAAACATTATGAGTATCTTTCTCCCTGATATGAATCTATTTCTGCTGTAATGAACCTATATTCTGATACAGCTAGAACACTCTCAGGAAACTGTTTTTTATTACAAGATGATACATAACCATTTTAGTCAAATTCCAAGGGATCTGATTCAATGCAGTTATTTTATTTGAATTTTCTTTCCCTCTCTCCCCTTTTCACCATAAAGAGTTGGTGCCTTTATCTCTTCTGGAAGAAGTTTGAAATCTATAAGAACCTGAAATCTTGAAAGTGTCAACTCTTTCAGGCTATGTATGGTCTCTGTAGCCATTTCAGGTGTTCTGACCACTTCCTGGAGAGAGGGAGAATTAACTTGTTTGGCCTAAAGAAAAAAAACTAAAGGGAGATTTTTATTGATGTTTTCAAGTTGTTGTTTCCACTTCAGGGAATTGACTTGTATGCTGGCACAGCAATCCCTTGTGCTGAAGTCGAAGTAAAAAAAAAAAGGTGTTTGTCAAATTTGGGCTGTTTGAAAAAGTTACTAAAGTACAATGTGAAATATTTAGGCTTTAACTCAACTTCTTAAAATAAAGAATCAGATCCTAGAAGAGAGAAGCAAATATATAAAGAGCTTTATTACCACATTTATTTTATGTTTGAAGGCTGTTGGGTGTGTTTGGCTCGTGTGGGGTGTATCTTTGTACATACTTTGTGGGGAAAAAACACCTTTGGCTTTTGCTAAAAGCTTCTAGGAATACTAATATTGTTTAAACTAGGGCTTTCCATGTGGCAGCTTGCAGACTCCATGCAGCCCACAGACTTAACATAGAGTTGACAAAGAGTTAAGTTGCAGCCCCCAGCCTCCTGCCTGGCCTGTCTTCCTGGGGAGCTGAGGGTGAGCCTGGGGCCAGGCAGGTGAATGGTGCAGCGCTGCTGAGGAGCACAGACGTGGTGCAACAGTGAGGCCTCCCTGCAAGTGTGTAGCGCAGCAGTGCAGGAGAGGAGTGTCACAGGTGCATGGGGCAGTGAACTTCTACCCAGTGCAGTGGGGGGATGACTGGGGTCTGTGGTTCACTCTGGTTTGGCCTCTGTTGGTGTGCCCCGTGGGTCATTTAGCCCATGGGTGCTTAGAAGTTGGGCAGCCATAGTTTTAAACTGTGCTCTCAGTAATCTTTCTGAAACCTTAAAGAATGGAAGTTCTATAAAAGACTTTAATTTTGGGGGGGGGGTTGGTAGGTATGTAATCAAAGGTATCTGAAAAATGGTCCGAATGCAATCGATTTTTAAATTTATTTATAACAATCCTCCAGTTTGCATGTAGTTGAGTGTTTTCATTGTAGGTAATGTGTGTTTGAACCCCTCCCCCAAAATTATTTCATAATATACATCTACTTACTAATAGGGTAGTTAAACATCTTGATTTTTACTAAATACCAGCCATCAATACCAGGTACATGCATGAATCCCTGGTACTTGGGATGGTGCTCTTTCACTTAGAAGAATCTGGTGGCTTTTTAACTGATCCACTACTGTTTAACATGCTGTATCATCATGGCTGTAACATCAAAAACTAAACAGCTAAATTATCTTTTAATTTTGTTTCGTAAGTGGGCCCTCATATTAGCATCTGTGCACACGCGCGTATGTTTAATTCAAAGCATCATCATCCTCACTTTTTTAAACTGTCTATATCTTTTGAAAAACAGAGGGCTAAAAAAAGGAAATCAATCTTCTCAACCTCTGGCCAAAGCTTTTTCCTGCTGACACTCTTAAACAGGATTCATTTGTGTCCTGTACCTTCCCACAATACTGGTTAATTGAAATTCTTTCCTCAGACACACAGAACGTTTGGCTTTCAAGTACACCAGGTGAGCCTAAAGTCTGCTTAGTTATTCTTCTTCTATTTTATATCACTATCAACTGCCTCCTTTCCCCATCCTGTGATTGTTTTGTTATCACTCCAGTTTTTTTTCTTACCATCCAATTTAATTGTTGACAATGCCACACAGAAACAGCTAGGCATGAAACAACTGGCCAGAATACACTGAGTGGCTTCATAAATGTCTGGTCCATTCTAAAAACTTTGAAAGAATTCTGATCTCGGCTACGATGATCATGCATCTCTCTTTGAGACTGGTTGAAGTGTCATTGGTATTGCAAAGCATCAGACACAGATTGAGAAACTTGAGCTGAAGACTTACTATTAGCATACAAGCTAACAACTCATGGTTAACGAGGCTGTATAAAACTCTTCTTGACTTTGATACAGTTTTCCAGACTTGGTGTTTTAAGTTATTCATTAAAAATTAGGGAGAGAAATTTAGGCCTGATACATTTTCAAAAACAGTTTCTTTTTTTTTAGTCAGCTTGAAATTTTTTTCAAAGGGGGCACTTGTTTTGTGTTTTATTTTCATCCTCTTCAACCTCTCTGCCTCCTTTCCAGGGGAAGGGAAATGGTGGGAGAGGGGTGCAAAGGGGAGGAGAGCAGAGGCATAGCTCCATGTCTCTGAGGAGAAAGACTAACGAAACAAAGAGCAAAAGGTCCCTGAAAACACTTGATGGACCAGCTCTAGTAGTAAATAGTGAGTTCTTGCAGACCGTTTGTAAGAGCAATATAAATGTAACCCCAATTATGTAAGGATTTATTTATCTTTTAGAAAGCCCTGGAGTAGTACTGAGTTCGTAAAATCTTTCAGGGCTGTTGCTTCTAGATAAAAAGTGATACTAACACACGGCCTCAGAGAAAACTGTGGACTCCGTGAGCATGTCCCAGTCAGCATGCCTATGTGGCTTGTGGTGCCTCAAAGCAGTTTGAGATGCCGCAAGCCACATGCAGCACACATTGCACCTGTTTGTCACACTGTTAATTTGCAGCAGAGTGTTTTTTTGTGAATAAAGCAGCACCGTGCACACGGCAGCAGCATGCGTCACCAGAAAGGGAGCCAAGCCAGCGAGAGTCACACTGACTGCCGACCAGACTCCGAGCAGCTGGCTCAGTGCAGCTGCTGCCCTGGGAGGCTCCCAGAACCCCACCCAGGCTGCTTGACCCAACCTCTGCTACCCTACCCGGGTCACTTTGCCATGTGCCAGAATGCATGTGCAGGGATGTGTCTGGGGATAAATAGTAGTGGCACATATTTGTGCCACTGCTGTTTGTCCCACAGGAAATGTGCACCCTTGTACATGCATGCTAGTTGAGACACGTCCCATAAGTGTATCTTTCTTTCTCATCACTTTAAGGAATAAAGCATTCTGTTTGGAACCCCAGACATTAAAATCTGTGCTGTTATTTAATGCATTTAAAAGTAAAATTGTTGTGTCTAAATAGTCATATCTCATGTATGGAACCCCCTTCTTGATTATGTTTTAAAAGGCTTCTCTTGTTCAAGATTCTAAAACATTCTGGCAAACCCTCTTAGGCATAGCCTTCTTCAAACATCTCCTAACTCTACCTACCTATCTACAGGCTCACTTTGGCTAGGGACAGACATTACACACAAACTGGTTTCAGTGATCAGGAACTGCTTTAAACCTGTAACAGAACAGAGGTTCAGTGCACATAAACCATTTTGAAAATGGCTGAAACTAGTTTGAGATAGACCTGGTTGAATGTAGTGTCAGACAACAGATTTGGCTCGAACCGGTTTATGCAATGTCTGTCCCAGACCCCTTGCTGGTTTAAAATGAATCGGACTCCCCTAGCATCCTGGCATGCTCTCTGGGCTGGGTGAGGCACTCTGCTCTACAGCAGGGCTGGCCGCTCCCCCCTGCTCCCTGGCTGCAGCTCCAGAAACTGCAGGCTGTACCTCCCACTCCACCTCACCACTCCCTGCTAATCAGGAATTTCCCCCTCCCCTTTGCCCTGATAAGGAGGTGTCTGTATATTAGCTAGCAGACTATGTACTGCTGGTATTGTCTGTCTGTTGTTTTCTTAATAGGGTGATAAACACTGTTAGCTGCTGAGCTAATCGGAACATCCTGCTGGAGTCTGGCCACATCCCCCTCAGCTCAGTGATCTGCAAGGAAAGGGAGGGTTGCTCTAGCATCCCCTGGCTTCTAGCCTGAGCCACTGTAGGCATGTGCCTGCATTTCTGCAGTGTCTGTCTGGTTACAAAACTGGTTTAGCCTAGCCAGGTTAGACTAACCTGCAAAGATTGAATCAATTCAGGTTCAGGCTTCTTGAATGTCTGTCCCAACCATTATGCTGTGATAGGAAAGGTTTTTTTGATGGAAAATGTTGAAATGGAGATGCTAACTTATTTAATCTTATGAATTTTTAAGGGTTAATGGGCCTAATAGCTTCAGTGCATTGCATATGAAGTACCTGAGAAGATTTCTATTTTTGTGTATTGAGTTTATAACTTAATATTTCATTTATTTTGCACCTAGTTTACCAGATATTTTCATTAGTGTTCTACTACAAGAATCCTTAAGAGACATGCAAGCTATTCTAATCTCTGAATTAGAAAAGGCATCACTCTGGTGCTTTGGATTGGTCCGGTACCTGGCTTTTGATATCAAGTGACTGGAGTTGTTTTACATATACAGGGGTAAATGGAACATCTTTGTAAAGGTGCAGTTTAAATAATTCTCCAGAACAGAGCTGTAATGATAACAATAACATTTCAGTCTGAGAGCTTTTTACACAAGTTTTCTGACAGCTAGCATGGTAGTCATCTAAAGTATTTGTCCCTATTTTTCAGATTTTTCCTGACCGATCGCCTGGGGACACATCCATCCTCCCTTTTCAGGATGTTTAAAGGTGTATGTCACAAGAAGGAAATGCTGAATCTCCATATGGGCCACATTACAAATGAGGGTGAAGTGTGAAATAGTCTCCAGAAAATAAGCACGGTAAATTAAAATGCGAACAAAACTTTTAAAAGTTACTAGCCTTGAACACATTGCATTTTCCAGAATGAATGATGCAAAACTATGCATTACTGGTTGGTTAGCTGAATTACTTGTTCAGAACTGAATGAGCCATCTCTACAAAAGATCTTCATATTTTGTTTTAAAGTGCTAATAATTTTAAAGGAATTCAACAGTTTTAGTGGTTGATTACCTAGATAAATGTTACTAAAATCATTCACTAACATAGCAGGAAAGGTTGCATGTTCATTAACTAACATTTTAAATTTGGGGGTGCAGTACTAGAGCTGGTCACAAAATTGGAGAACACATGCATGAGAAGTTGACTATTTTCATTTAATTTTTCACCAGTCTAAACTTTGACAAGCTTTATTTAAAACTGTTCATTAACTGTAACAAAGATGTTTAAATTAACCTACTTCAGCTACTTTTAAAATGTCTGAAAGATTACTTCTATTTCACTTCTGTCTTTTTAGGGTTTTTCCTTCAGTTTCCCAAGGTGCAAACACAGCAGACTTGCGAGGAATGCAAATTAATGATTTGCTGAAGTGGGTATGAGATCGAGTATCCGGAGAAAATTATTTAGGAAAGAGAAGTAATCTGGTGTTTGAAATGCTGAAAAGAAAACTTTGTCGGTGTCACAGTCTTAGGCTTCTCCTTCTGGTGCTAATTCTTTCTTTCTTAGTATTTTCTGTTCTAAAAATCAACCAGAAGCCAGACCACTTAAATCACAGACATTTGTACCTGACTGGTGAAGACCCTGCCAGCCATATTAACTGCACCAAGATACTGCATGGTGATACAGAGGAAATTCAAAAAGTAAAGCTTGAGATGTTATCTGTGTCATTTAAACAACGCCGTAAGTTGACAGCAAATGATTATATTAATATAACAACAGATTGCACTTCCTTCATCAGGATGCGGAAGTATATTATGGAACCCCTCAGCAAAGAAGAAGCTGAATTTCCTATTGCCTATTCAATTGTGGTTTATCACAAAATTGATATGTTTGAAAGACTTCTAAGGTCAATCTATACTCCTCAGAATTACTACTGCATTCATGTGGACAAAAAGTCTCCAGAATCTTATCTGGCTGCAGTGAAGGGAATTGCATCATGTTTTGATAATGTCTTTATTGCCAGCCAAATGGAAAGTGTGGTGTATGCATCGTGGAGCAGGGTACAAGCAGACCTTAACTGCATGAAAGACCTCTACAGGAGGAATACAAAATGGAAATATTTGATAAATCTTTGTGGTATGGACTTTCCCATTAAAACCAATGAGGAAATTGTAGAGAAACTGAAAGCCTTAAAAGGTGAAAACAGTTTAGAAACTGAGAAAATGCCTCCAAACAAAGAAGTACGATGGAAAAAACATTATGAAATTGTTGATGGAAAGGTGAAAAACATGGGTGTGGACAAAAAACTACCACCTCTTAGTACACCAATTTTTTCTGGCAGTGCCTATTTTGTTGTTAGTAGGAGATTTGTAGAATATGTGTTAGAAAACAGCAAAATCCTTAAATTTATTGAATGGGCTAAAGATACATATAGCCCTGATGAATACTTGTGGGCTACCATTCAAAGAATCCCAGAAGTTCCAGGTGCAGTTTCTTCCAGCAATAAGTATGATGTTTCTGATATGAATGCCCTTGCCAGATTTGTGAAGTGGCAGTACTTTGAAGGGGATGTATTTAATGGTGCTCCCTATCCACCATGCCATGGAATTCATGTCCGTTCTGTGTGTGTGTTTGGGGTGGGAGATTTGAATGGGATGTTGCGGAAACACCACTTCTTTGCTAACAAATTTGATACGGATGTTGACCCTTTTGCAATTCAGTGTTTAGAAGAATATTTGAGAGACAAAGCTCTGTATCAACATAAAAATTAAAATGGTACTTTGTGCTTGGTATGATGAATGTCTTGTATTGATGATACTTTTATCTGCATATCAGTGTATGTAATGAGGATCGACTGATGTTGCACCTTACTTATCACTCTGGCATGAGCTTCAGAAACTCTACTGGGTGGTGCATACAAGAGGTTATACTGGCCCACTCTTTCCCTATGAATATTTATACTGCAGATTCTGTTGGAGGGGGCTGAAGCTCCAAAGTACATATTTAGGACAAAGAAACTTTGGGTGGTCTAGTGGTTTGTAGGTAACATTTCCTTTATTGTTTTCTGTCAGTCATGCTTTTTTTTTTTAAATCTCTATATATATCTACAAATATTTTATCTGAATGCTAAAAAAAATTTTTCAACTCCACGACTTCTGAGACTAGCACCTGATTTTTTTTTTTTTTTTTCCCTCCATAATTTAAAGTTTACTGCCTGGCAATGAGGAAAGGGGCCACAAAGAAGCTAGGATCATGCTGTAGGCACTGAATCTCAGAGGAAAAGTATCATGAATTTAAGAAGGAAAAAAGGGAATTGACCAATATGCCAAAGCTAAAACTTCTACTGCAGTTCTGAACATACATTATCCTCATTTCAGGGTAGGGGGGAGAGAGGAAAAAAAGCTGAACTTGCATTAAAATGTTTGCCGACTAACAAAGCCTTTATATCTAACATACACCCTTTTTAGAACACAGTCTTAGTTTTTGTACTTTTAGCTACTTAAATTGGATGATTTTTTTTAAATGATTTAACTTCTAAAGCAATATTTATAACTCTAGTTTGCAATGCACACCTCCTCAGGGAAAATGATTACTCTGTGCCTGCCTGAGTTAAGATATAAATGCTCACATCCAACTTACTGTAGAAAATATCACATTCTCTAGTATATTTAAAAAAATCTCTTTTACAAAGACTGAGTTTAGATGTGTTGTGATACAAATCTGTATATGATTTCTAGAGCTGTTGGGATCAACGTTTTGACAGAAGAAACAGTTGAGACAACATGCTTCATCCCACAACATTTAAACACTTTACTGAATACACAGAGAAAATAAAGTATTTTTTAAAGTGAAACTGTCTCTTTACCTTTTGAAATCCTCTCTCTCAAACCACTGTCAAAGTATGACTGATAATGACCTGATACAGCCAACTTGGAACAAATAATATGTGTCTTAAGTAGGTTCAACCCTACCACATTTGTGTGAGAATCTTATTACAATAGGGACCTAAAACTGACAATAACGTCTTGGCCCTGTTGTAACTGGTGATGCCTATATTGACTTGAAGAACAATTGTTCACTACTAGTTCAGTTTCTTCATTCTAAAGATTCTAACCCAACAATGATATCCTTTATATAGCTGCATGAATAAAGTCAAGTATGCTTTATCTGCATATAATACATTCCCAAATAATTTACATCATGATTTCTTTTATTCTTTGCTGTAACTACACTTGAGGATCAAACACCTGGGCTTGGGTTTAATTTTTCCTGTGTAGATATATATTAGGTAAATTAGCCTGACACTTCCCAAGTACTACTCTGATCCCTATTCCTTTCCCTTACCTTAATGGTACTCAGCTGCGCTATGCTTCTAGATTAAGTTGTTGCTCTGCTTGCATCCTCCCTATCTGATCTGATGCTCTGCTTCTTCTCCTTGCATAATCTACCACTGACTGGGCTGCCTGCATAGGCGACTGGTATGGGGTGCATGTGCCCCTCTTGACCGGGCTGGTACCGCCTGAGACGGCCGATGCTGATGCTGTTGGCAGGGCTGGTGTCCACCTTGATAGGGCCACTGCCGTTGGTGGCTATGCTGGTGCCCCCCTAGATTCAGAAGGTACCAGTTACTCATGGCTGCCTGTCCCCTCAATCTACTGTGTGCTACATACAGAGGCTGCTTGCCTTTTGTGACAATTATGCTGCAGGTTGACAACCCATGATATGATCAAGGACTATATTTTATTGCACGGAGTAACATATATTCAATTACATGGTGAAAAATGGTTGCAATTTTTTAGATGAATATCCCTGCCCCACCTCCCAAAATAAGCTCAAAGCAGGTAAGATTGCAGCCAAAACAGCTCTATGAACTTTACATATAAACAACTCAACCCAGGATCTTATAGAAAGTATGGCACACTACCCTTTAAGGTAAACAGTTCTGTTGTAATGTACTTCTTCAGGGTAATGAAATTACATACCAGTGAGTCAGTCAGCTGATTCAGAAACATGGGCAAACAATGCTGTCAGTTAAAAATGAATTGCTACGCCCAAGTTCAGCTTTGCTGTATACATGTATTATCAAAATAATGTTTCCCCCTACTTCTACCTGTAGTAGGAGTTTAATGTATGTAATATAAGCCATCTGGGGGAAAATATCCAGGTCTGCCAATACGACCATCAAAATAGAAGGGCAGACAGCCAAAGCAGGCACCATTCTTTGACTCACAAGTGGAATACCAAAAGATGTCATCCTTTAAGACCTCTTTTTCAAAACGGGATTATTCCTGAGGCAATCTAATCGGATCCAATCTAACAAACTGTCAGGTCAGAGTTTAGATGCCTGTGTGATGTGTTCTTACCGGGAGGGTTACTATATGCTTGCTCTCTGGTCCCACCAGCACCCAAAGCTCTCCTCAAAATCAAAGCATAGCCAACCTGACCTTAATAGGCCTGAAGATCAGAGAAATCTTTCCTTGATGATCAGGACTACTGAAGCACTGAAATGGTTGTTATCTTTTGGGTGGGGAACTAATACCCAACTCGGGTCTTAGGAATACTAACAGAAATACGGATGGAGAAAAAACCAATGGAAGATCTTCCAAGTGATGCCAAAAAATGATGGACAGGGCTCTAACTTCGCAAAATGAATTTCTTTCCATATCTAAATAGATTTCATAGACATTTGGGCTGGAAGGGTCCCCGGAAGATCGAGTCCAGCCTCCTGCCCCAGGGGCAGGAAGTCAGCAGGGATCATAGGATCCCAGCAAGATAAGCATCCAAATGTGTCTTGAAGATGTTCAAAGTGGGTGCTTGAACTGCCTTTGGTGGCAGGCCATTCCAGACCTTGGGGTCTCTGACAGTGAAGAAGTTCTTTCTTATGTCCAGCCTGAATCGGTTGTGGAAGAGTTTGTGATCGATCTTGTCATCCCTTGGGGCACCCTGGTGAACAGACATTCCCCCAGATTGTGATGAGCACCCTTGATAATCTTATAGGTGGCCACCAGATCACCCCTGAGCCTATGCTTTTCCAGGCTAAGGAGCCCCATGGCTCTCAGCCTCTCATCATAAGGTCTGTTTTCCTGACCTCTGATCACGCGTGTGGCTTTCCTCTGCACTCTCTCAAGCTTCTCCACATCCTTTTTGAATTGTGGAGCCCAAAACTGGACGCAGTACTCCAGCTGTGGCCTCACCAAGGCCGAGTACAGCAGGAGAATGACCTCCCAGGATTTGCTTGCGTTTTGCTCGCTTTACTAGCCGCAGCATCACGTTGAAGGCTAGCGTTCAACTTGTGGTCAATCATGATCCTCAAGTCCCTTTAATCTGTAGTGCTACCCAGTGTAGCACGGCCGAGCCTATAAGCATGGTGCAGGTTTTTCCTGCCACGGTGAAGAACCTTACATTTTTCTGTGTTCAACACCATCAGGTTCTCATCCACCCATTTCCTGAGCCTGTTAAGATCTGCCTGGATCACCCTCTTGTCCTCAGGTGTGGATGCTTTACCTCAGAGTTTGGTGTCATCAGCAAACTTGGCTAGTCCACTTCTGACATCAATGTCCACATCGCTGATGAAGATATTAAATAGTATAGGCCCCAGGACAGAGCCTTGAGGGACCCCACTGCTGACTGCACACCAAGACAATTGTCTCCTGTCAACCACCACCCTCTGGGTCCTACCATGGAGCCAGTTCCCCAGCTAGTGGACTGTGGTGAGGTCGAGGCTGCAGTTAGCCAGTTTAGCCAAGAGGTGATCATGAGATACCAGATCGAAGGCTTTTTTAAAGTCAAGATATACAACGTCAACCTTTTCCTCCTTGTCCAGATGATAGGTCACCTGGTCATAAAAGGAAATGAGATTGGTCAAGCAAGACCTACCCACAACAAACCCATGCTGGGTAAGGTTCAGGATATTGCCTTCAGCTATTCTGTTAAGGATGGCCTCTTTGATAATCTTTTCCAAGACCTTCCCCAGGATAGAGGTCAGGCTGATGGGCCTGTAGTTTGCCAGATCTACTTTCCTCCCTTTCTTGAAGACAGGCAACACATTGGCCTTCTTCCAATCTTCAGGCACAACACCAGAGCGCCAAGAGCTCTCAAAGATCTGTGCCAGGGGCTGAGCTATGATGCTTGCCAGCTCCTTGAGTACCCTTGAGAAATAAGGGGAACATTTTGTGATAGTAATGACTAAATTAATTTCTGAAGCAAACAGCTTGCCTGCTCAATGTATCTGTAGCAAAAGTATCTGCCTGCCTGTTTTAATTGCTGAGCAATTCAACAGATTTGGAATTTACGCTTGTTCCCAATGAGGTTGGTGGGAATGTCTGAAATAGAGATCCTTGCTCCAGGTTTGAAAAGAAAAGCAGCAGCCTCAGATACTGTTGTGAAGCCTGGAGCTCTGCTTACAGCTTTTAAGTGAAGCGTGCAGTCTAATTTTTTAGTAGGAAACCAGAAGGAAACAGGCACTTCCTGCTTTCTTGAAATTCACTTTTTCTCTCTGAATATAAGCAACCTTATGCCTTTGCAAAGAATAAGCACAAGTCAACTGTATGAAAAGAAGTATAGTATGCAACAACCACAAGGATGATCTAAGTGCAATATCCAGAGGATAATTCCATAGCTAGACTTTTCAGCTGAGCAGAGCAGTGTTGTGACAGTCATTTTTTGTGAGCCACCAAAACAAAAACAGAGATACCAGACCTATATGATTATTTTAATGTATACCTTGTATACATGACACTGACAGGGAAGAAGTGTCATGGGACTCAGGTCTTGGTTTAAAAATACTTGACATGTCAGATTTCCAGGCATCAAGTTGGGAACATTCATGTTTATGCTTAATATATTCTGACATCTAAATCCTATGCAAAATTTAACAATCTAATTTTATTAATCCCACTGCCTAGATTGTGACTGCACAGACTATCTAAATTTCCTTGTTCATTTACACACACTGTAGTTATTGGTAGGAAAAGCTTTTAGACTACCTGATGACAAAATTTGAAAAAGGCAGAAAACATAGGACATTTGGTACATAGCTTTGTTGCACACTCTCCAACCATTTAATTGTTGGAAAAAGAAAGAAAAGTCACTCACGGTTAAAAAGATTTCACCTTCTGCAGAATGCTTTTTGTCATTTCGTTGGCAGTGTGAATGGAAGTAAAAACATCAGCAACAGAAAATGAACATGAAGTGGATTTTTTCAACTAATGGGCTTGCCTCCAGTTTTCTGCCCAGTATTGTTGGGGGTGGCCTAAAATGTTTGCATTGGGTTAATTTAATTTGATCCACATCAAAAAAATGTGCCAAGGTGACTTGGGCGCAGTTTAGACACTGAAATCGAAAATTACAATTCTGAAACCCTGGCCCAGCTTCTGCCTAGCCCTAGAGCTCCTGGACTCCAGAAGTGGCTATTTTTGCTTAGGTGCCTGAAGTTCTGCTTCTGTGCATGCCTGAAAGCACTTCAGTCTTGAATGAGCAGACTAGATGACACCTAAACAAGTCAGGACACAGAAACTAGGCATTCCTCTGCCTGAGGAATAAGTGTTCTCAGAGCATATTTCCAGCTCTACATGAAGGTGCTTTTTCGTAAAGCATAGTAGAAAGAGCTGATTGAGCTCCAGTTATGCAATAGGCTAATAATCATAGCATTCACTAGGGAGTGAGAGATGTAGGCTCAAGCCTGTTTTCGCTTGATGGGATTGAAATTGATGTTACCCACCTCTCTGGGGAGTACCTTGATCGCTAGGATAAAAGTCATTCCCACTCGTACTCCCTTTCTCACCTAATATATGATGTTTGCTTTTCTGCCCAGTAGAAAAGCATTGGAGTGTGTCCCTCTTCCTGAGCTAGCCTTGTGATTAGGGCAGGCTTCAGAAGGTGAGAAAAGTGGGCCCATCAGGTAAAGGAAAGCACTGCACTTACGCCTCCTACATCCAGGGCACATACACCAACCACTATAGTATTGTACAACAGGGGGCACCAACGCCCTAGTTCCATGGTTTAAAAAAAAGGAGTGACCTCTGGTCTATTTTTGCATTATTGAGCTTTCGTGCCTACCTTCAGTAGGGGATTCTGATCACAAGTACGTAGAGCAGCTTCTCTACAAACCTACATGCAACACCTGAGCTCCAGAGAAAGGTGTGGTTTAAAACAAGTTCCTGTCCCTGGCATTTCATAGTGGCTATTCTAGGCATCTCCCACACAAAGTCATGGCTGGTTTGGATCCTATTCAAAGATGTCTTCCTCTCCCTGTGCACACTGTATGCAAAGCTTTGAGGTTAAACTCCAGTCTAAGGGCAAGACAGCTACCAGCTGCAATGTTCTGAGTTCCAGAGCCTAAGTCCCCGTTTGGACCTAGCCTATTATCACCCACTGGGCACATCTACCTGTGCATTCATGAGCCATAGTTACAGTACATTAAGTTTAGTACCTGTAATAACAGGTACTAACTTAATGCTCCATAATCAGCACTACTGTGCAGTAGTGCTAGTGCACATTTTTTACGTGACACTAATGCGCAGTAGGCTAATTCTACTGCACATTAGCTCATTAGCAGGGCTTTCAACATGACACATTAATGCACACTGGAATTAGTCTACTGTGCTTCTAGTATCTTGTGTAGAAGTGCCCACTGAGACGTATGGCTGTGGTGCTGTGGCAGACTTGCTGACCTCCCAAGTGTAAGTCCTTGGGTTCAAAATCCTAGTCACCTGGAGAAGCATAATGTAGGAAAAATATACCTGAGGTAGTCTTTTTCCCCCACACCCTATCTCTCCCTACCCTCTGGCTTGTGGGGTACAAGAGCAGCAGCTGGGCATTATAGTGCAAGGTGTTTTGAGAAGTGTAGTTCTAGAGCTGGAGTTCACTGCTGTTGAGGGGGAATTTCACCTCACTTCTTTGCCACCAAAGCCTATTTTGAAAGGGCAAAAAATGCTGGTTATGGCAGCAAAAATCAGGGTCAGTTCTCCCCCCTGTAGCAGCAAACTCCACTGATGCTCTACAATATAATGATTCCCAAGATGCCTTGTGCTCCATGACACATTGCCCATGCCAGCTACTTGCCACAGCCAGAAAGGGTAGGCAGACTGTGGGATGGTGGGGGAAGGCGTCTTCTCCCCTTCTTCTGGCACCTCTCCCATTTGCCCACCTCGCATTACACTGCTTCTAAGCTGCATGCTCCCTCTGGCCAGCGATACCTTTTTATTGGATTAAAATCAGTTTCTCAACCCTTGGGTCACGACCCAAAAGTGGGTCACAAGAATATTTGAAACAGTCACAGAAAAACGCAGGAAAGCACAGGTCTCCCCTTGCAGGCTGGCAGCTTCCCAGCATGCAAGGAGCTGCTTGGGGCAATTGGAGACAGGGGGAGCCACATGCATCTGGATGTGCACATGCATGTGGCCAGTGTACAGCCAGGCAGGATAGTGGGAGCAGCCTGGCAGATTCGGGGTTGAAGAGCCAGGGCTTGATCTTGATGCCTGTCCAGGGAGGTGTGTGCATGTGTGTGTGCGTGTGTGCTTGTGTGTGTAGGAGATGGGTGTGTGTACGGGGGTGGGGAGGTGCCTGCTGACACTAACTTCTAGAGAACAGGCAGCTCAAGTGAAAATAAAGGAGAGGAGGGATAGGATCAAGGCACCAGCCAGAAGAGTGCATGGGTCCATACTATGGGCAACTTTACAATTCTTGTTAGTTCATGGTCCTTTCTGGCTGAGTCCCAGTACTTCGTGGTAAGCAGAGTCTTTCAGTTTGAGCTGGCTAGATCAGCAGATTTCAGAGGAAATGAGAACAGGATGGCTGCAATGCTAGAGGTAGAGAATGAATCACATTTACATGCTGTGAATCGGAAAGCCTGCCAGACTCTGGTGATGTTATCAGAGTGCTGCTCCACAAGAATTCAGTTTATTTACAGTTGAAACAAATTAAACTGTAATCATATGGATATCAGGAAGATGGCAGTGCCCATGTAAGCAACAAAAGTGATCAAAACCATAGAAAGACCTGTATAGAAAGGGAATGTGAAAAGCTTAGGATAGTGAAGAGATAAGCATTTAGTTCAGACGGAAGATACATGAGAGGGGATGTGACAGAAACATGTCTGGAAGCAGTATACTGAGGACTTTTCATCATTACTAATGCTCAAGAAAAAGGCACCAGCTAGTAATTTAAAAAATGGTAACACATTTTAAACTGATGAAATATATGTACAAAATAGAGGCCTGGATCATAGTAGTATTAAAAACGTGACCAGTTTTTGTGCATAATGAGAAAATACACAGTAATATTACATCAGATAAAATTTATAAGGAATATACAATACCGTACTTCAAGATATTAATCAGCTTCAGACTAAGCTACAAAAGGAAACCTTCTTGTCAAGCTTTTTTGCATCTTCATCTGAAACATCCAGTACCTGAAAATGTCAGAAAAAGGATGCCAAACTATATGGACATAGGTCATAGTGTTGCAAAAATTTGCGGTTCGTTTCTCGGGAGGCACGCACGCGAAGAAATCTCAGACACACACTTATTAGCAGCACAAAAGGTGTATTTGCAAATAGGGTCGGAGCAGAGTCAAAGGACTCAGATTATTCCGCACCCCCGAGGAACTTTTTCAGCTGGGTTTTATCCCTTCCCTCCTGGGCACGTGTGCAGAAACAGGAACTCTTACAGCTCATTTCCGGTTCATACAAACATGTATGTGATCACGTCACTTCATCCATCGCATGTATATTATAATTAACTACTTAAGTATGCAGGGCAGAAAAGTAAATATGCATCAGCTAATTGCGTATGCTCAGAAAGTTCTTTAGGTCACCAAGAGTTTAAATCCCCCCCATTTTCAAGGACACAGTCAGTTGAATTCCAGCTTCTGTAATCTGCATGAGAAGAACCAAGAGGAGTGTGGAGGAGGGAGAGTGATTTAGCATAAGAAAAACTGTAGCAAAGCTAGCTAAGAAAGAAAAGTCCTTGGCAGTGTTTTTTCTTATCAGGTACGAGATGCGAACTGTGCAGTTCTAACAACACTCCATTTCTAACAATATTATAACAATACTCCATTTACTGTGCATTTCTAACAATAGGAGGATATGTGCCTATCTGTGGGAGAATGTGTGTTTGTCTATGTTGTAGTATTTTCATTAAGGGAAATTTATTGTAGTCTAGTCTCCGGATTATGTGTGTTGCTTCCTTGTTTCTCAATCATCTTATCTGATATTAGATGCACTTTTTGTTATACGTAAACATACACCAGTTAGTCATTTCTTCTGAATTAAACCATAGTCACCTTTAGGCTCTTATTATTGGTTTTAATGCCACTTGATAATCAAATTATCTAAATTCAATGTTATTTGTGTAAATATGAAGCTGCCTGATAAGATAGGGAAGCAACAAAAAAGCCCAAGTCTACTTCATGTTGCAAAGTGCAAGCCTCTTAGATAAAATAATAACCTTCCAAAGCAAAAATAGTTTTGTTAAGTCATGATGGACATTTTGACCAATTTAGAACCATCTCAAAAACTAGGGTCCATTATTCAGACAGTAGCTCTTATATATGGGATCCATATGTAATAATATCGAGACACAGTTCATGGTTGTGTGTGAGAGTGCAGATTCCAGAACTAATAAATTATTCTGGAGAAAATGTAATGGGCAGGCAAACAACCTATTTCATTCAAAAGGTTGCTTAAAACCAAATTTGGACCAATCTTAATAATTTTAAATAATGGGGCCTAATTAAACAGCACATTTGCAGCTGCAGAAAACACTTATTTCCCAGTATTTTGTTTAAACAAGGGTCCATTGCATAGCCAAATGTCTTATGCTAGGGGATTGCATATAATATGGCAGTGTACAGACTATGACAAAGGCAGACAAAACTTTTGGGGTAGAGGCAATCTTTCTCTCTCTTATTAGACCAACTAAATAGTAGCAAAAATTCTTTATTTATAACCTTTGAGGCCCAAACAGTTTCTAGTATAGCTGGATGTTAAGGTTTGTTGCTACTGTCTTAGTTTTCTTTCATTAAGAGCATACACCTAGCATGCTGCAGAAGGTGTAAGGAGATAGTAGTCCAATGGGTATTTTTTAAATTAGTACTATACTTACAATCAAAACTCTACGTAGAGCTAGAATAGAGACCAAACTGTTTTAAACACACGCACTTATTCAAAGCTGTACTTCATTGGCTGGAACAACCATAAAAAATGGTTTTACAAAATGGGAAATAATTTAATGTAGACAAGTTTAAATTTTGGTTTACCAGACCTTTTTTTCCTATCATCTTACAGATGCATATAAAAAAATTAGTGTAAACATCTTACTCATTTCACTCATTGTCCCTGCTCTGTTATATTGTTTGTTGCTTTAACCCAGTCATTAATATTTGTACAGTATTCTCTCATTTATATTTGCTTGTGATACAAATGTGGATGCCTTCCACAGCATAGTATTCCTTTGAGCTTCTGATTTGCTGAGTTTCTTTAAAATGTCAGCTGTGTCAGATTAGGGACTGAATAAGCACCTTGCACATTTCTCTTAATACCAATGTAAATAAGTTATAGCTGACTTCAGCATCCTGTACAGAAGGAATAACCTGCATCATATCTGGCTTCAAAACAATTACCTCATTACAACAAATAATTCTGTGCAACTCTTCCCTAATAAATGGCTAAATTCATTCTTGTTTTCAGGTCCCTACAAAGTTAACTCAGCTCTCTTTGGGTGGACTAGGGGGGTGAAAAAGAGCTTTTCAGAGGTAAGAAATCCCAAGAGAAAGTCTTACTCAAACTGACCCAGAACCAGCATACACTGAAAAGAGAAGTGGCCCTTCTCTTCAGTCCAATCATGTGAAGGTTTAAAGTTTAGTACAAACACTTATGTATTCACTCAGATACCAATAGGTAGCCAGTGTAAGTCATAGAGGACTCATGTTACACTCTCCCACTGCAAGCAAATTGCTACATTGTGATCTACCATTGGTATTCATCAAGACAAATAAAATAATATAAAACAATTTGTATTCAATTGGGAAAGAGTAGATTTAGAACCAATGTATTAAGTTTCTGCCCTTTCTTTATTGAATTTTAATAGGAATGCTACTACAAAGACACCGCAGTATTTTTCCTGGGATATTTTAGCACAATTAACAAAATACTCAAATCACAATATCTTTCTCAACATAAACATTTGAATTGCCTTGTGAAGAGATACTACAGGCTTTCCTTGCTTTAAAACAGGACCAACTATTCCGCAAGTCTAAGGGTGGAAATGGATGTTTCCTTTGTGCCACTGTAAAAAAAAAATTATGGTGGCACTAAGCGAAAGCGAACAGATGACCGTACGTTTCATTGCACTACAAGTGTGCAAATTTGTGGCTGCCACAGGCAGTAGTATTAAATTGGGCCACTTTATTGTGGCGTATGTCTGTCTGTCTAGTTATGGTGGAAGAGCTTGGGTAGCATAAGCTGCCCACACTCACTTGCCTCCCTGGGACAGGGGCTCCACAGGCTTGAGGGCTTAAGTCCTGGACATCCTGGGAATTCCCAAGCAGGACCAGCCCCCCAAGCCTTTGGAGTGTCCCTCCAGGAATGTGTCTGGGTAAGCAGAGAAACTTGGGGCTTCAGAGTATGTGTTTGCAAGCAGGTGTTCCTTGCTTGCAAACACACACGCATGCAACACAGAAAAGGGATTCCCTTGTGCCTGCAAATGGAGAGGATGGATCCCTGTGCAAGTCCCCCCCACTTCCCTGTGTGCAGACCTGTTCAAGGAAATCCTCTGCAGAGGGATTTTCCCATGCATATCTAAAAACATGGAGGTGGGGCCCCCTTATGAGTTCCCCCCTCCACATTTGCAGATGCACAGGGAAATCCTTGCAGAGGGATTCACTCATGTGCATGTCTGCAATGCAGGGACAGGGGAGGAACCTGCTTGCAGATGTGCACCTAGCAAAGGGGGCAGGCAACCAGGGGATATCTCTGATCAGATGATTGCACTCCAAAGACATGTTTCCAGCCTAAGAGTAACAGATGGCACTGAAAAAGTTAAATGGCAATTTAATCAAATATATTAGAAGTCTTCCCACCCCCCAGCAGTATATTTGTAAGGAAAGTGCTATGCCTTTCATCACCATGCACTGTTGACATGTTTCCATGCTCCCTATCATCTTTGTCCTCCTCCCCTCTCCTTCCTGGGGCATCTTGGCATTGTATTTAGTTGATGGTGCTGAATACACATGTACATTTTGAAAAATATACACATACATCTGTTGGGTGTTTTGAAAATAAAATTACAAATATGCAATTTGTTCTTAGTAGAATTGAGGGCTGTGTGAAACAGCACTGTTTTGTTTCAACTTCTGTTCCACTGTTTTGAAGGGACAGTGTTTCATTTTGTTTCATTTCAAAGCACTGTTCTGTTTCATTTCATCATAACTGTTCCACTGTTTCAACGTTTTGCCGATAGGCTATAATGGGGAAATCACAAAAATGCCTAAAACTTTGTTATTTCTTGCCTGATTCGGATGGAAATTGCAGAGATGGTAGCCCCTTCTGAGGGCATGAAGTCTGCCAAGTTTCAAGGAGATAGGTTTAGAGGTTTCTGGGAACCCACACCTCAAACTGTTAAAAGCGAAACCTGCGACACTTGCTGGCATCAGGAGCCTCCTGTCATCCAGCGCACAGATCCAGGGGTCTTCACCCCCGGAAAGAGTCAGGCACAGCCCCACAGCCCTCCCAGTGCTGCAGGCCCCCAGATCTGTGTGCCGGATGAGAGGAGACTGCCACTGCCTCTACTGCCTGGGACCGGCACTGAAGCCAAGTAAGCCCGGCTTCAAAACTCAAAACGTTTTGAAACTTTCAAAATGTTTCGAGTGCCCTCATTTTGTTTTGAGGCTGTTTCAAAGCCTTTTGATTCATTTCAATTTTGTTGTTTCGAGCTCAAAACACGTTGAAACAGCTTCAAAACAAAATACCCGTTGAAACTTCGCACAGCCCTAGTAGAATTGTTTTAAAAAGTAATTATTTTATTTGAAGAAGACTCCCTGCAATTAGTACAATTCCAAATTAAAAGTGGACATCAGAATATTTAGGTTGTATGTTGAATGATATGTTTTTAATGCAGAAAGGACAATTCTAAATTAAGTCTTCTATACAGTTAATGCAATATAAAATAAAGCTTATTAGAGGAAAGAGCAGGGTTAACTCCTACCTGAAGACAGAATTATGCATATTGAGAGAAAAAATGTTTTTTATACGTATCTATACAAAGTCATTAAATAATTTGTGGAAGTCATTTCTCTGTCATTAAAATCCATTTGCAAATCCTTTGACAGTGCTGTCCCAGTCAAACATATTTATAAGTCAGCATTTTTGTCTCCTTGTAGCTTGTTTTTACTTTTTTTTTCTTAAACAAATAATTCTAATTGCTCAGCTAGTGAAGCTGTACTGTAGACATACAGTACTGAGGTAATTTCTTATGGGAATGTTTTGGTTTTTTTAACACTTCTTCAGTGCTCAAAATAGTACCTCAGCTGATATCCTTTTGTTGGCTCCTTAAACTAAACTCTTTAGGGTGGCATTATTTTTTTGGTTGTCCCACTTTGGTCATAGTGATGTTAGAAATATTATTAAAAATGCATTATCAATAGCAGATTTAGAAGAAAACACAGCTGCTAGCCCTCCTTGTCTCCTTAATGGGAGAGGGAAGGGGGGGTTGGAAATTGAAGGGAAAACTACCAAAGGCTCTTTGTATTAAGTATCACCCCCTCTTTGTTTTGCAAAGTTACTATCTCTTTGTTACAGTAAAGCATATACTCCTCAGCTTTTCTCATGC
>NW_017728950.1:67324820-67337200 GCF_001723895.1 Crocodylus porosus
ATACCTTTTGTGTTGCTAATAGAGTGTGTCTGTGGCTGAAGGTTTTTTTTCGCCTCCCGAGAAACGAACCGCGATTTTTACATCAGTGATGTGGAAATTCAGACAGGATCACTGTTTGGCTGACAGAAGCACTTTATTTTACATGGCCACAGGAGAACAGCAAGGGGCAGCTCATTCTCAACAAAAGCAAAGCACAGGCTACTTTATATATTGATAAGTCACATACAGGTCAACCTGCCCTGTAACAGGCCCCTAGCAGTCTGACAGCGACTCATCCTGTTGTCTTGCTAAACCAAGCAAGTTTTCCAAAGCTGTTTCCTAATAAGCTTTTCCTGAAGGCCGCCGTGTTATTTTGACTCGGCCTTCACTCATAGCCCCCCATCCTGTCCCAACACGTATACATACACTCCTTCCACTATTTTTCCATTCCTCATCAATAGTGCCCAGCCCAATGAGGCCTTGGTCCTTGCCTAGGCTCCTAGACACTGCAGCAATACAAACAGCAGCTTTCCAGTTGCTGTAACTGGTCTCTCAGGAGAGTATTTCCATCTCTGGAATTCATTCCCTGTTGTGTCTGCCAGGGACAGATTAGCAGCTTTTAGAGGTGACTGAATGGATGGCTTAGTTTCAACGGCATTGGGTTAATTTTTTATTTATTGTTAACGTTGTTTTTCCCTCATCCAGTAATAAACCATGGAAAGCGATGACAGCAGCACTAGTATTTTTGTACTGCTTGGTTCCCATAACGTAAGCTGTGTATTTTACATGCTTTTAATTTATTAAAATGCCTAGCAATCTGTTGAAAGGCTCTTTGGGCTTAGGCCGAAAGCCCTTACTCTCAGAATTAGTCTATACCTGAGCAACTAATGTCATTAAATTCATTGGGACTATCTCTGGGTAAAATTATGATTAATCCCTTGGTGGATATATGGGACACTAAAAGAAGTAAAGATTCCCCACTATTATGATACAGGTTCATTAGGCTACTCAGATCATAGTTTGGATACTAGAAAGAGATGCAACCCCAGGGAATAGGAGGATCAAGACCTCTTCCTACTACTGCCAGCCAGCAGTGCAGTGGAAATTAAATTATGTTCTGGAAAAGACTGTAGCAAATGGTTTATTCTTTTGTGCTCACACCCTCCCAAATTCAAACTAGGAGGTACTGCTGTTCTGCGTCTCCCCAGGGTCAGTACAGAACCATACTGTCTGCTATTCAGGGATGTGGAAAAAAACCCAAAAGAACTCCAGCTAAGGCTCAGAAACAGGTCTTCTGGGAGCAAATGATCAGCAATAGGGCGTAGTTAACTGAGTTAGTTAATAGTTAAAGAATGTGATGTGCATAAAACAAGCCAACAAAGTGACAAAGTGCACGCTGTGTATGTTTTGAGACAAATCCCACTAGTCTCATGCAAAACCATCATGAAACTATAGAAAACATCATTTAATCCATCAGTGTGGTAAAATTACTTCAATGTAAAAAATGATTTGGCAAAAAAGTACACACCAGATCTTGCATCTAATCTTTGACTTCGGCTATCTGGCTTAGTTCTACAAGGTACTAAGACTCCTCAACTCCCACCGACTTCAGTTTTAGTTGAGAGCAATCAGCACCTTCTTCTTGTCCCAGAGCTGCCATCCTTGAAAATGAACTGATACTGATTGTGTTTCTTTTCATTTTCCCTTAACTGCTTTCTTTCTATGGACAAGTCTGCTGAACTGAGCCGGACACACAACCAAGCTATTGACGTGCAAGTATGCAGAGTAGTTACTGTTCAAACAAATTCCTGCATCTAACCTGGTTAATAAGAGCCGAGATCCAATTATGTTCTTTGGCTAAAGATCAAACTACTAGTTTAATACATATAAAAGAAGGTTTGTTTCAGACTCACATTGAAGTACAGATCAAGCCAGAAAGCCAAAAACAGTATTTAACATCCCATCAAAACCTTTCAAATGTTTAGATTAATTATGTTGCCTAGGATTTCAAGAGAGTAAAGTAATTCTGTTCAGCTACATTTCCAGTTGACACAAATCAAGCAATGGCAGGAAGTTCTGGTTCTACAGATGTTCTGATTTTAAGGGAAAGGTCAGCATGTTTGCCTTACCTCTGGATTTCCTGGCTTTGGACAGTTTGTGTCACATTTTAATACTTTTACAAACTATTAGACTTAAATTTAACTTTCTTAGAAGTAACGGATTGAAAATATTAAGCAAATTCACAAGCAGTTTGACATAACTTTTAACCTAACAGACTGCATATTATTTTAGGACAAGACCAATCTTTCTAAGGCAATTGTTTTATGCAACAGAGGCTCCTCTGTGCCGGGATATGCATTTTGCTTTCCTGAGGAATAATTCTCAGTATTGACCAGCCATAATGACTCGTTTCATCCCATGCTTAGTGATTTCAAGTAAGCTTTCTTATTTCTGCCAGATGAGCTAACTGGAGGATGGGACCTCTGCCACCAGGGTTTGGTTAGGTGTTAAATTTCAAGCAATGCTGTCTACTGCCAGTACAACACAAGCAGGTATTGCTTTCTTTTTTCTACACAAGTTAGCTCTATTCAGCACATTTGAGAAGGAGTTCCTCAAATGGGACTTCAGAAGTAAGTTATAGTTATCCTTCAGAACCTCCTTCTGCCAAATCAGCGTAGTATATTGACCACTTAATGGCTGAAGGTCTGGCTCACCATAGGATAAGCAGCTATTTATTAGGTGTCAGAAATCAGTAACCAAGTGTATTTTAAATTGCACAAAGACAAACTTATAGCATACCATATTTATTTCCATAGTTATTTCAATACAGTCACTCTAGGAATTGTGTGGGGGAGAAACACTCAGTTATGATAGAAACAGCAACCCCTTCCGACATACCTGCAGTTGCCTATGACTGCAGGAAGCTAGACTCAATGGCCTAGGAAGGCCCCTTTCAATCCTATAACTTCAACAAAAGAAAGTGATGTATTCTATGCAACTAACTTATTTTTTTCCCCTATCCACCAGCTATTCCTGTTTTGTGGGTGAATTACTGAAAAAAAGTGTTCCAGATTCTCTAGACATTTGATTTTCTATTGAGATTTGAGATTATACTTCCTAGGTTTTGTGAAATTGCATATTAGAAACCAGACTCTACAAACATTTTCATATGTAACTTACTCATGTAGATTAGTTTCTGCCACATTGGGCTCTAAAATTGGTCCCAGAGTTATTTACATTGAGTAATAATTTACTTCACAGGTAACTGCGTAAAAATCAGTAACCACTCCTCAAGGACTGGTAGCACTCAACTTGAATAAAAGTGGCAGCCTTAGGCATTTAATAATTAGGCTGATGTCTGTGGAATTGACCACTCCTGCTTCCCTGACTGTAGCATCACGGAGTCCCCACTAGGAGAGGCAAATCAGGATGCTTAGACCCAGGTACTAATCACCTGAGCTAACTCTAATTAAAACCTAGCCTTCAATGCTTCCAAGCTTCACAGCAGAAAAATGTGTTGTTGCACAAGATATTGCTGCACAAAGGTAATAATATAGCTCCACAAACATACGTCATTGCCAAAGACCGATACTCTGGTTGGTTTATATTATGTAATCCAGTTGTCTGACATCTTACCAGGGCAGGTTGTTTTTCCTGGTTGCTATGCCATCTGTTTGCCTGGAGGGAACTTGAGAACCTCACAGTTCAAAGACATCTCGTGGCTGACAATTCCAGCCCAAATCTGGACCTCTTGCCTGTAAATACCAGATCAATGATACTGCAGATTCCCTCCCTTTCTATGACTGCAATAAGTAGGAAAGGTTTGTTAGTGTCTCTTCTGTATTTCTACTGGATCCAGGAATTCTAGGGGTATTCAGCTATCATCTTAAATATTTCCAAAATCTCCACTGCTAAGGTCCTGCCCGTTTCAAATTCTGCCCCCTGTACATATAAAAAGGAAGCCCATTGCCTTTAAATGATCTCTCTTGCTATTAAGTTTTGGTCTCAAGGCAGCTTCCATTTCCAGAAAAATCATAAGCATTTAAATGCAGTGGTTCATACTGGAAATATTGATACATGATGAGAATAGCACAAACTTTTTTCCTTTCTAGACATATGCTAATAGGAGTAAAAATTATTTCAAAGAAAAATAGAAGGTCTGTTACAAATTCCTGAGCACATGTTCATAGAAACTTTTAAGAGCCTAATAAATAATGATTGAATGAATGAGGCCATTCTTCTCTACTTAAGACTGCAGTGGTTGAAATGGATGCAAAGCCAAATATAGTTTCCCTCAGCCGAGCTTGACTGTTGTTGGTTAGACAGTTCTGACACCTAGTAAATAGTTGCTTGTCCTATGGTGAACCAGCCTTCAGCTGTTCAGTGGCCAATATAGTATCCTGATTTGACAAAAGGAGATTTATAAGATAACTTGCTTCTGAAATTCCATTTAAAGACCTCCCTCCCAAATGTGCTGAATAGAAATAAGGTGTGGAGGAGAAGGTACTAAATCCAAAAAAAGAAAACTAACTTGCATATGGTGAAAGCAAAGGTATTTGTGAGGTTCTTTGGAGAAAGGCTGAGATAATTAAGCAAATGGATTTTCTGTAAGTAGGCAAGAAGCTGTATTTTTGCCAAGAATCTCTTTGCTGCACAGTGTGGCCGCATATGCAGCATATTGGTTGCAACGGAGCCCCAGGTGACTACAAACTTGTTAATTTTGTATTTTGCTGAGGAAGTAATACTGCTTTTCTTTTTAGATCACTTCATCAAGGACAATATAACATGAAGACACTAATATCTTGCATGTCAGTGCTGCCTTCAGTCTGATAATACTGAACAGCCCATTATACAGCTCTCATTTAGCTTAGTAAACACTTGTAGAAGTAGTGACAATGAAATATGTAAGAACCCACTATTAGAATTCCACAAATGTGGTGCAGGCACCTATTCTGGACTCATTCAATAAACATTTGGATGCTTATCTTGCTGGGATCCTTTGACCCTAGCTGACTTCCTGCCCCTGGGGCTGGGGACTGAACTTGTTGATCTTCAAGGTTCCTGCCAGCCCTAGTGTCTATGAAAACAAACACTAAGGTTTTAAACCTAATAATGCCAGTCAGTGAGCAAGGGAAGTATTGTTGTACTTTATAACAAAGACCTAAGGCAAACAAATACATAAATGTGGGTAGCTATAGCTAGACACCAGACTCCAGAGGTAAACACCTACATAATCACATAGGTGATTTAAGTATAAATTCTATAATCATAGAAATTAAATGCCTATTTCAGCAGCCATATATGACTAGAATTTGACTGATTTCTTGCACATGGGAATCTCACTCTCCCTAATTCAAGTCTCAATTTAAACTTCTAGGCTAAAATTTCAGACAAAGAGCATTTACTCACAAGGAATTCTTTAAGTAGACTTGCATTTTTAACACAGTACACCTTCATGCAAATTCCACACGAAAGCCATGGCACAAATTGCTGATATTTGCTAAGTCAGCAGGAAGTGCCCTCAGCTGTTTCCATTTGCCAGGCAAGTTTAAAAGAGAGGATTCCATCAGAGGAGAGAGAATTGGTTTTCCTGGGATAGCAATGTTTACAAAACAATGTTTTGTAGCATAGCTGCCTGCAGATAATAGCAATATAACCCTTTTACCCCAATTTAAAAATTAATAATTATATGTTATAAGATTATGAGCAAGCTAATAATAGGCTAGGACACTATGAGAGAATAGTAAGAGCTAGAAATCCAAATTAGAGCCACATAAAATATTTGCTTGTTAGCTAAAATAAGCTGCATGAACTTGCCTTTATACAAGTTCCAGCTAGAAAGACATGGAAAAACTAAATATTGATACAAGTAAGAAATATGAAACTCCCTGATAAGCTATTCAGTCTGTGAATAATCTCATGCTTCAGAGCCAGAGTTGTATGACCCAATTCAGGTTTGGTCCAAGCACAATGCAACAGGGGAGAGCATGCATGTGTCTAATAGGGAAATGTATCTGAAATGCTGAGAAGTACATGGTCAAGTACTATCAGCATTACTGAGGTGTCAGTAGATGCAATTATTGCTTAGACTGAAAAATACTGTTTATACCTTCTTGTATTTCTTTTTACTCCAGATTTCTCCCTGGAAGCTGCTCTTCTGCCCATTTATTAAAAGAAGAATAATTGTATCTGTGTCAGATTTACTGACCAGGAATAAAAACCTCCCAGTTTGTACTCCCAGCTTTAACCTTGTTGTGTAGCATTGCACAACTTCATTATTTGCTCCTCAATTACCCTTCCCTTAAAATAGCTACAGTGATACTCACCTACCTCAAAGGCTGTTTTGAGATTTATATATGTAATGTTTATAAAAACACTGAGATCTTCAGCTGAAAAGTGCAAATCACTATTTTTATAACAGAGGAGCAAAAAAACCTGGAAAAAAAAAACTTTTGATAAAATGGATAGGAAGGGAAGAGCAAAGAGAACGGAAGTAACTATTAAGTTAGTATTAAGGGGTTTGCACTAAAGACAAGTGTCATACTAAAATGACATCTTGACATTAAGGCAAAAAAATACTTTCTGGAGAGAGGAGGCAAAACTACCCTTTGTCTGCAGCTCAGTACCTGCTGATTTAAAACAGTGCAACCACAAATGCAGCATATTGTGGCAACGGCAATCCACCTACCTTACTGCGATGAAGTCACACCAAGATTTGGGGCAAAATTAGAGTTTAGCAAAACTGCAGGTTGATAGGGAGATTGCCACCAACTCAGAAATCAATTCCTCTAAAATCAAGCAACGTGCAGTGATATCCAGTCAGCTTCCAATAAAAGAAAGGGGCGTATTGTGGTTAAGCAGTTAAAATTATATGTTTGTTACTTAGGAAGCACAAACCATGATAATTTGAAATCACTTCAGAGCAATCTCAAGATTTTGGTAAAGAAACCTTTGTTTCATTGGAGAGCAAAGATACTTCCTTGAAGATCCTTCATAAAGGAAGAATCACAACAGTTGGGGATATGGTAGCTGCTGGATTTAGCTATAGTACCAGCAGATATAGATTACAATGAGGTTCAAAAAGTAAGCATATAGGCCCCAAACCTAATCCCTTTCATCCTGTTAAAAGCATTACATCACCCTATATGCAACTAAGGAAGATAAGAGTATTGTGGGAAGGGATAATTACTACAACTGAATAAAATCTTTCACGTGTGTGCAGAGGGATAAAGGAGAACTCAGCATCCGGAGCAAGGAAAGTATGGTGCTTGAATGGTTTGGTAGTCGCAAAGGTAGAGTAGGTACTGCAAAGATTAGCTGCTAAGGAATGGGGTCACAGAAACTTCATGAAAAGATCTCAGTGGTATGCTCCACTTTGGGAAGGGAAAAGGTTATTTATGGAGTCCCAGGAATGTTAATGATCTGAGATAAGCAACATTTGAGAGGGGAGTACCAGCTACAAAATTACTTGAGTTTCAAGGACTGGCAAGTCACTTTCCTCAACCATGGGGAAAGTGGGTTTTGTTTACCAGAGTTGAGCAGCCCAAAGTGCCATCTAGCCCCATGTCCTCTTCCACTCACAGATCGGGTACATGCTATAGTAGAAGCTGCAAGCAACTGCAGATTGACAGGTAAGGGATAAGTGCCTGCCACATTCAGTCCCATAGGGCGTGTCCACACTTGCAAGCACGTGCACTTGCAGCACCTCAAATAAAAGCAGTGCAAATTTGAGCTGGGGCTTTTTGCCTCAGCACACGTACTCAGACATGCACTTTGTTGTGGAGCCATTTGTGCCACCTGGGGCAAAATAACCCTGCCTGGCTCCTCCTGGATCTGCAGCCAGGGACAGCTAGAACCTAGGGCCAGCACCTGTGCTGTCCCCAGCAGTAGAAAAAGCTGCCCTGGGAAGTAGCTCAGGGCTACTAGCTCTCAGGAGCTTCTGGGGCCCAGCCAGTTGGTACCTGGGGACACTACCCCTTGGGCCAGCTGGACTGCTGAAGCATCCCTGAGAGTTCCCTGCACCCTCTACCCACTGCAGCAGTCTGGGGGCTGCGGCATGGCTGTGACCTACTGCACACCTGCCAGACCTGGATGGGGACTGCACAGCCAGTAGAGGCATCTGCCCCTCTGGGCCAGCTGCCAATGGGCTGTGGCTGCAGGGTTGGCCTCTGCGTGGCACTACTGCCACATGTCCCCTTGCCCAGTCATCTGGGCAGCTATCGCCCAAAAGATGTTCTGGGTGTGGTGGCCTGCTTTGAACTGTCAAAGCATGTCCTCCTGGCTGCAACTGGCCAGGAGGTCAGCCACAGCCAGCTGGGTTCAAGGTGCCAGCTCTGAGCAGGCAGGGTCCTAGCAGGAATTCTGGTGTTCCCTATTGGAAAAATAAAAAATCCCTGATAAAAAAAATCCCAGTCAGTCTGTAAAATACCCCCAAATCCATGTTCCTCCACAAGTAAAACAAAAGACCATTATAAAGAGAGAGAGTGAGACAGAGACAGTGATAATTTGGATAATGTGCTATTGATATATCTACACTGTTAAAGCAAGTTTCTTATAATAATAAAGTGAAATACAACTGAATAAGATCTTTCACATGTGTGCAGAGGGATAAGTAAATACATGTTTCATGAATTCATAAATATATATTTTGCTGCCCTCCCACAGGGGCGATGGCCCTCACATAGGAGTTACAAGCCCCCAACAGGGAATTTGGCCCCCACGCAAGGGGTTTGGTCCCCCAACAGAGTGTTCAGTCGCACACAAGGGCTATGGCCCCCAAACAGGAGATCTGACCCCCACACAAGGGGGTACGCCCCCACACAAGGGATACGGAAACCCCCAACAGGGGGTTCATCCCCCACACAAGGGGTACAGCTCCCCAATAGGGGTTTGGCCACCACACAAGGGCTATGGCTCCCCAACAGGGCTATGGCCCCCACACAAAGGGGTACAGCCCCCTGCAAGGCCCACATGCCCCACCCCAGCCCCCAATTGCTGGCCAACTGGCCCCCATCCCCCACCAGTTGCTGCAGCTCCCACAATGGCTGTCACCCCAGCTCCACCCCTCCAGACCCCGCAATGGCTGCCCACCCAGCCTCACCCCCCAAATTGCACCGCAAGGCCCCCATGGATACCCGCCCCCCATCCCCAGGCACTATCACTTAAAAAAAAAAAGAACAGAAAAAAAAGTGGAAAAAAAAGGCCTCTAATTACCTTAGAAGCGGGGATGGGGGAGCTCCAGGGCCTCCTGGCAGAGCCCCCCGGGGCAGCACAGGGCAGCATGGGGGCAGCAGGGCCAGGGCTGGGGCCACTGGGGCTGGCCCTCTGCCCAGCAGCGCGCGGGCCAGGCCCCAATCAGTGAGCCCTGGTGCTGAACATGTGGTCTGCCAGGCTGTGCGTTTTAGCACCAGGGCAAGGGGCCAATCACGGCAGCCATTTTTTCATTCCCTCACATGCCTCTTGCCCCGCCTCAAAGGGGTTTGAGGTGGGGCAAGAGGCATGTGTGCGCTCGTCTGGACGTGCCCATAATTGCCAGGGAACTGCCTGAATGAAGCATTCCTCATCCAGAATTTGTTAATGTTAACCTTCAAAACTCTGGATATTGACCTGCCTTTGGGTAATTTATCTAATTTCTGCTAAGGGCGCTATCATTTTAAATGTTTTTGTTCAAATTTCAGACAGAACAAATCCACCTAGCAGAGATAAAGGGAAGAGAACACTCTATACAGACACTGTACTTGGCACCATAGACAGGACAACCCTGTTGCCTGCCTTAAACCCACGGGATGGTGAGGCCAAAGACATGGTGGGGAAATATGCCACTAACATGCTGGCTATTGATGCGTGCCTGTAAGACATAAGCAGCATAAAGGAGGCTATTTATATTACAGCAAGAGACATATGAACCTTCCCAGTTCTGGGCACTGAAAGGTAGGTACTGAAACCTTTGTTCCTTTCTCCTTTCAAACAGAACAGAATAAATAGACCTTATGACAAATGTGCCATTTTTCATTCCTCCAGGTCTTTATGAAGCTACTTTACCGAAAGTTTACCTTTCTGTCTTCCTGAATGTATTTAGCTATTAGCTGTCTGCAACGCATGGATTCATGGCAGTGTACTTGGCCCAAACAACAGAATAGCATTCCAACCAGTCTTCAAAATACACCTTAATCTCCCAGCCGCTGCCAAGGTACTCAGATCTTATTTCAAGTGTATTCAGTCTATTAGATTTGAAGGTTTTGCCCAACTATTATCTGAGTAAACTATGAAAGTGGCTGTGTTACCTTTTAAGAGCAGGATCAGTTTTCTACATCACTTTATAAGGCCCACACAAAAACTGAGAATATTTTTTTAAAAACTAGTTGTACAAAACTAGAACCTAGCAAACAGCTTATAAAAAGAAAAGCCCTCAACCTGTTGTTCCACTTGTACAAGCTCTCAGCATGTCTTGTATTTGTGCTTGGACTTATTTTTTTTATATTTGAGAAATATCCAACCTATTCCACAAAAAATTATTCCAGTTGACCGTAACTTTTACAAGTCATGATCATATGAAGAAACATCTGCCATCTCACTATATATAGTAAGAAGGAGGGAAAAAGGGACCAAGGAAAAGCCAGCTGGAGGCTACTTGCTGAGAGCAGTATAAAGGAAGGGTCGCAGCAGTAAGACAGGCATAAAGGCTCTGGTTGGGGAGAAGACAGTGACAGGAAGAAAAGAAACCCAGGAAAACTGACTGGGGTGAGCCTGGGAAAAATAGAGGGAGGTCTGACAGGCTCTAGAGAAAGCTGACTGGGTGCTGAGCCTATTCAGAAAGAGTTAGAAGCTACAAAAGGAAGAGACTCGCGAGGGGAAGAACCCAAAGAACTTACCAAAAGAAAGGGAGAAATCCAAGCTAAGATGGCCAGGGGGACCAGCGAAGCAAGGAAAAACCACTAGGCCAGCTAATTTCACAGCTATAGCTTTGTCTTTGAGGCCTAATCAGTTCCACAAGCAGTTACAAGTTACATTTGCGGGTTACAAAAATACAAACCTTATATTAGACAAAAGTTCCAAATGCCTCTAAGAAGCACATATTTATTGCTTATTGCTTTCTTTGGTTCTGGCTGTCATATTACACTCAGGGTATTCCTTTCCACTTGGCTTAGCACGCATGTGAGCAGCCACACTGCAAACTAACAGTAGAATCCCTGAGCCCCCGCTGGTGTTCTGCTTCGTCAGGAGTAGAATATCCCAAGGTATGGGAATGGGGGGAATAATTCACAGTTCTTAGCACTGCTGGAACATGCTCTGAATTAGTCCACAGTGCACTATGGGAAACTGTGCCTATTTTTTCTGGGCACATAGTAGATTCTGTTGGGAGGTACTGGATGGATAGCATCATGTACATGTATATAGGTATACATATACATGTACGTGTACATGTCCATGTATATGTGCCTCCTAAGCTTTAAACTGCAAAACACTTGACTGTAGTTGTTTGTTGCCTTCTGGGTATAAGAGATGCCAGAAAAGACCTGTAAAAAGATTTGGAACAGTAGCAGATCACATTGAGCACTTGTATACATGATGAAATTTACCCTTTTTTGTGTTTTAATGTCAATACTGTTTGCATGTGTGGGTTTTTCTAGTGATTTAAGACTTTTTGGCAATTTAAAGTAAACCACATCCCAAAGTATTTTAGTTTAGATTGCCAGGAATTAAACTGATGGGTCCATGGATTTGTCTGGTCAAAACAGGTATGTACTCAAGAATGTGTAATGAGCCCCTTTCTCCACCAGATGGCACTGCAACTTTTGTGTAGTTCACCCCTTTGTCCACCAGATGTTGCTTAGAATTGCAGGTAGGAGGGGAAGAGGTTACCTGCACTATTTGGTAAGTGGGTGTGATGTGTTTCTTTGGACACCAGGTGTTGTATGCCAAATGCTGAGGTCCACCCAGCCTGACATGAATCAATCAAGGTACTGAAATCTCCCATGGGGGATTTTGTAGCCTGTAGGGGGAGGCCAAGAAGGTGGTTTTGGGAGTATGAGACAAAACCCATCTTCTTTCTTCCCCTGCAGAACACTAATACACCAAAGATGATGTGATGCTGTCTTTTTTTTTCTTTCTGTTAATTTATATTTGTTGGCTTTTATTTATTTGGGGGGGGTTGGGGAAAAATATTTTTTTTGTGTGTGTGGGCACTGGGGTGCGCCCCCCGGTTGCGGGTCACCCCAAAAGGTCCCGAATGGCCCCTGTAGAGTACAAGTACGCGCCGGACCGCTGGTGCCCCGTTAGTCTCGCCTGCCACGTCTTGATGGACAAAAGGGGTTCACCCAAAAATGGGGCGCTGACGGTCCAACGCAAGGGGCTACCCTAGCTCCACAGTGCGGGGTCCTGAGGGCTCCTCACTCCCCTAC
>NW_017728950.1:67337761-67397463 GCF_001723895.1 Crocodylus porosus
GGAAAACTTTAACCCTCCGGCCGGACTTCCGGGTCTGATCCCGGAAGTTGGACGCCCCTCCGGGCTTTCTCCCTCGGGCCGGGTCCCGCGGGGCCTTAGCCCCCTCACAGTGTGTTTATAAATAAAAGGTCATAATTTATACAGTTCCTTCCAGATGTGGCATTTTTATACATAAATGGTGATGGCAGGTAGTATAGCGGGCGGAGGGGCTTCCCATGATTACTGAACGATGAATAGCTGGCCATCACTGGGAACTGAGGCAGGGCATGGGGCGGAGGTGAGGGAGTAGCCGCCCAAGTGAGGGAAGGGGGTTGTAATTTGCACACTGCCAGCTGTGGCCCTGAAGCCAAAGCCTCGTGAGGGATGGAGGGAGAAGTACCCACACAAGATTCATTGCCTGGCCCCCAGCATGGGTCCACCATCCTAGCAAGCCTAGCCTCCCTGGATGGACCACATCCTGTGAAGGTTTAATGAAACTGCTCCTTGGCAAGAGGCCAATGTGGGTGGGTTGGTATAAGCCTGCAGGAGTCTGTGCCTTTTTGTTGGGGGATTGATATTAGGACAGTTACCAAGACTAGAATAGAGACAGTTCAAAAATAAAATGATAGCTAATAACTGAAGAGACATGGAAATAGAAATAGAAATACACAGAAATAGAATAGACATATAATAGAATAAAATTGAATATAGAATAGAGAATAGTGATAGAAGTGATAATATAGAATATATTAGAATACAGAATAGGAATAGGGCTGAATACAGAATGAAGTAACGAAAACTTGTTTATGTTGTTTCTGCAGGTTGTCTACTTTATATTTGTTTATTTGTACATGTATATAATAGGGGTGTGCAAAATGGGCTGTATTCAATTTGGATTCAGATTCGGCCTGAATCAGGGACACTGATTAAATTAATTGATTCAGATCACTGTCCCCGATTTGATTCAGCTGAATCCAAATCTGAAGATTTGATTCTGATTCGGAGAATCAGCAATTCAGCCATAGATATAACTTTGAATGTTTTTGCTACATAGCTTGAGGTACCAGGCACGGCTCATGATTGCTGCAATGCTGAGACAGGTGAAGCGTCCCACAGGAGTGGGAGGGGCCCCCCACATACTTGGCAGCAAACCCAGAAGTGGACTGCAAGTACTTCTGGTCTGCTTCTGGGTCCGCCGCCGAGCATGCGGTGGGGCCCCCCCATGCTTCCCTGGCTCACCCATTGGCCACAGAGGGACCCAGGGTGCCCCCCCAGACTTAGGAGACAGCAGTTGCTGAGCCAGGAGGGTAAGGGAGGGGCCCCCTGTGCACTCCCTGGCAGACCTGGAAGTGGGACCGGAAGTGCTTGTGGTCCACTTCCCGGTCTGCTACTGAGCACGCTGGGGAGCCCCCCAGGCTTCAGTGGGATGCCCCATCTCCCCACCATCACAGCATTCATGAGCCACCAGATACCTCGCGGTATGTAGAAAAAACATTTAAATCTGTGTCTATATCTGAATCGCCAAATCTTTCCGAATCTCTCCAAATTGATTCAGAGGGTTACAGTTTGATTCAGAGAGATTAAAAAGGTCTCTTGATTTGATTCAGATTCAGAGATTCAGCCACCAAATCAAGCCAAATCTCCACTGAATTGAATCAGGGACTGAAGCTTTGCACAGCCCTGGTAGTAGTTACCTATTTATTTTGTAAATAAGGCAGAAAAGCCAGAAAAGGCAAGTTTATATTTTTATAACATGTTTTTATTTCCTTTTTGGAGCAATATTATTATTTGATATTACTTACAATGTTAGATCCAAGTAAAGTGCCAATAATATATTCAGGAAGCAAATAAAGGTTTCAATTTTATACAGTTATTTCTAGATGTGCTGCAGTGCAGCTTCACACCATGCCAGTCCATGCCATGCCACTCCAAGCCATGTTGCTGCTCCCCACTGGTCCAGCGGTAAGGTTGGGGTGGGGGCTATATTCCACAGAGCTGTTCTTGTATCCCCCACAAATGGCTAAATCCACAAATAAGGCACAGCATTCAGGAAAGCCATCTGCGTTCATGAACTCACTGCCCCTGGCGGCTGTGGGGGAGGCACGGGTGCTCTGGCAACAGTGGGAGCATGGTGGTGATGGCAGGAGCACAGCGGCAGTGGTGGGAGCCCAGTGGCAGCAAGCACGGAGCTCTCAAGGAGCTCCTTTAAGTGTATTTAAGAAGTGGGTTTGGCATTCACAAATATTTGAAACTGTAAATGCCAAACCCGCAAATAGTGAGGGTTTCCTGTACTTTAATATTTAGGGGTACCTTTCCTATTTCTTATAATTACATTCCAGAAACATGATGAACAACAAGAGCTGATGCTGCCTGCCAGACCCACCCCCTGGGATACGTAGCATCCTCGGTGATATATAGGTAATGTCAGAAATATCTCTCTGACTTTGTAGCCTGTAACAGGGAGATGAAGAAGGTGGTTTGGGGACTATGGGCCAAAACCCATCTTCTTTTTCTTTCTCCTTCTGCACAAGACTTACAAGATCAGGAATATGAGAAGAGAGTAATGACTGAATGAACTGAAAAGCAGAAGAAATGGAAGAAGAGAATAATGAATGAATGAATAAAAAAGTAGAATACAAATAGATATGTAGAGATAAGAATATAAATGAGTAGAGCTAGAATAGAATAGAATAGAATAGAGGTAGAAATAGATATGTAAATAGAATAGATAGAAGTAGATTTGTAAATAGAATAAAAAGAAATAGAAAAGTAAATAGAGTATAAATAGAATAATATAAATAGAGTAGAGTATCTAGAATACATTTTGGTAGTTAATTACTTTCTTAATCAATTATTTAATTATTATTTACTTCATTATTTAATGATTTATTTAACTTGCTATAAATAAAAGAAAAAGTTATATTTTTACCTTTTTCACTTTTTATGCGGTAAATTTATTTTTATATTTTAATACAATTTCTATTTCTATTATATTTTAATTTTTTTATGACTTGGCAGTTTTCTAGCACAAGCAATCATTTATGTAATTGAAATTTTTTTTTTAAGTTTAAATAAAGATTTTAATTCAATACAGTTCCTTCTGGATGCGGCATATTATCTTTTATAGGTGGATTGGTGTGGGAGTCCATGCAGTTTGAGGGTGGGTGGGGGAGGTGAAGACTGGAGCTTAGCATGGGGATCCCTGGCTTTATGGTGGGGGGTGTGCATGTGGGGAGTGAGGGGATTAGTCATTTAAATGTGCCTCCTGCTTTAATTCAGTACCAAAGGCACTGGGGTGGATTGGTATGCGGCTTCCCCTGCTGGAATTTACTGGGAATTGCACACCAAGCGTAATTCGATGTAAAGGCTGTCACTTGCAAACATTAACGCATTGATTTAAAACAAGTCATTTAAAATTGAATAGACTTATTTAATTTAATGAGGATTAAACCCCGTCATGTGTGCAAGTGCCCATTGTGCTAAGAAAATACCTATCTCCTAAATTAAAGTGCAGTTAATGATGAAGCATTTGTTTGTAATTAAGCCCTCAACTGGAGAGATCCTAGCACATGGGTATGCATCACATTGAAACAGATGTCCCTCTGAACAATCTCAGGTCGTATGTCATAGAATCATAGAAAGTTAGGGTTGAAAGGGACCTCAGGAGGTCATCTAGTCCAAACATAGGGAGAGGGAGAAAATATTATTTGGGAGGGGCGGGGGTGGTGATCCCATGTGTCCACACCCCCACTCTCCCTAGGAGGTAAGTCAGAGGAGGAGAAGAGGTAGAGAGAGAAGGAAGGGGAAGGCAGATTGAGGCCTCCATAGTGAAGGAGGGAGTGGGGAAGAGGCTGGGGTAAATGGGGCCCCAGGGCCAAGGCAGGTGATGGGATGATAGGAGCCCTGGGTGGGTTGTCCAAAGGTATGTGTGTGTGGGGGGGGGGGGGGGTCCCACCACTGTGTGCACCCTAGGGAAGGCATGGTGGGGCACATGCCTCCCAGATTTGAGTGTTTGGTGGAAGTGGGCTGCCAGTACATACTGGGCTCTATGCCCTGCTGCATGATGCCATGTACCTGCCACCTCTAGTCTGCACTGAGTCCCCTGCCGAGCTGGCAGGGGCAGGTACATGGTGCCACACAGCTCCAGCAGCAGCAGTGAAGGCAGTAAGGTGCAGCGCCCCAGCCTCCAGCAGCAGCCCCACTCCAGCCTGCACACAAAGTTGGGGGGCACTTTGTCTAGCCAGGTTTTGAAAACCTCCAAAGATGTCAGACAGAACATATTAGAGAAGAAGGGATCAGGAGGAAATACTGTTGATCAAAATCACGATAATGAATAATTGGAGCATTTGGGTATGAGGAACTGGACTGTGAAGCAAAGCTAAGGATGTCTCCCTTTCAGATGAGCTGCATATGAGACATTTGACCAAGACCTTCAGGCTGCCCTAAAGTGTTGAAATTTGGAACAAATATAATACCATTCTTAATTATTATTGAAAGCCAAGACACTTATTTTCAGGTCCTCCAGCTAACATTCTTTCAGGTGTTAACTCTATTGAGAGGGTCAGTAAAATATTTGATAATGCATAGGTGTTGCAAGGACTAGTGTGGGTTTTTTTCCAAGTTGAAAAATTTGCTATTACTCCACACTTCCTGTGAGTGTAATTAGTTGGGAGTTGTGAACATTATACAGCTTTAGCCACAATAGTAAGATGGGCATGGCAATAATTTACAACCAGGAACAGAATAGATTTTAGAATAATCTCATGCTGTGGCATAAGCATAATTGACATGGAAGTAATAATAGCATTTTGTCAAAGAACAGCTTTTGGTGACCACAGGTAATGGACCACAGGTAATCAGTGTGAACAGTGGAGTTACACAGTGTACTTCTTTCATTATCTCTACAGCACCAGAGTTGTTCAGGGCATGTCTCAGGGGAAAGCAGAGAAAAGTCTCTGACCCATGGAGCTGGAATTTAAAAGTCTGATTCTACCAACCCATTCTTGCACAACCATGTATCTGTATTCCCAGGAGCAATCTCATTGTTTTCAATGACAAAGGGTTCACCAGATCAGGTCAGAAAGGCATCCTAACTCAATAGGGACAACAAAGGGCAAGGGAAGAGGAGAAATTTGTTCCTTTCTACATGCATATGGGGAAAAGGGAGCGGGGCAGGAAACTTGTAGTTAGGTTTCAAACACAGACAAACCAGCTCTGCGGGGTTCTTCATGTGATGGTTTAGTGTTTTTCTAAAACAATGATTAACAACAGTAATAAAGTATGTCTACTAATGCCAGTCCAGTTTAGGTGTTAGGAAGTATTAAAAATTGTCTACAGGACACTACAGCTTGTTCTGGAAAAAGGAATGAGCACGTGATTTTTAGCTTTGCTAGTTTTACTGCAGGTTTGGGCTAGGTATGGACATTCAAAAAGCCCAAGGTGGAATCAATCTAAGTTTTCTGCAAGTTTAGATCAGCAGTGAACAGAACACACATTTGCCTTTTGGTGGGGGTGCAAATCTTAGGCTGGGTTCTGCTATTTTTAAACCAATCTGTGTATGCTGAACTTCTGTTATGTTATGGGTATAGACCACTTTCCAATCACTTTTATACCGGTAAAAGTGTAATGCCTGTACCTGGCCTTAGTGTTTGTTAAGGGCACTATTCAGACAATGACAGCCAAGGGCTTCCTCTGGAGATTGGAGGTGGCGCTGGGAGATAAGGGTCTCTCAGCACCGGCACTGTGAGCTCCCTGCCGAAGGATGCTGGAGAGCCTGCTCCCCATCCAGCTCCATGAGCACAGGGTACAGGGTAGGGAACTTGTTCCTTGTTCAGCTCCATGCTTGTGGAGCCAAGAGGGGAACAAGTTCCCAAGCCTGTTCCCTACCCAAGTCCGCGCTCATGAAAACAATCAGGGAACAGGCCCCTGGTCAGAAGCAGGTCCCAGACCCATGACGCAATCAGGTCATCAAGGCATGAGGCTTGGAAAATGCTGCAAGAGTGGGGTAGATCCCAGCCCCCTGCCCTGATTTGTCAGTGGGTCAGCTAGCAGTGAGCTAGCTGCTAGCTGCCTCATTGGTAGATCAGGGCAGGGGGTTGAGACCTGTACCTTCCCTGCAGCTCTTTCCAAGTCCCCTGCCCCTGATCAGGGAGCCAGGGCCAGGAGCTCCCTGCCACTGGGGCAGGGGGACATGGTCCCTGCTTTGGCAGTAGGCAGTACCTTGGGGCAGGATGTAATGTTCCAGCTACAGCCAGAAGACAGCTGTCTCCTGGCCCCATGCTCCCTGCCAGCCCCCTGGTGGCAGCAGGAGCCCATTGAAGCAAATCTGCAAATCTGATCCTGCTTCTCTGCATGTGTAAATGCCCAGGAGTGTTGACTCACAAGTAGTTTACTCATGAGTAAACTGATCCTGGATCAAGTGCTTGTGTAAACATGCCCACTGTGTCACAGGAAACAACTCTCCATGCCAATTAGCATGTCTCCATTACTTTTCAACATGTTTCTGTTGCATTTTTTTTCTTTTTTTCTGTGTTACTTACAGAATTCACTTATTTCTTCTCTCTTTTCTTTTCTTTTTTTCTATTTACTTATTTGTTTTGCCCACTCTACTACAGGGCCTCTGTGGAAAATATGAAAATGCTTTTATAATATATTTTATGGATATTATGCATCTTTCAGTTCCCCAGCCTTGCTGCATGCTATTGTGCACTGGGGGGTAACTGCATGTAGCTTCCTGGTTTGGTATGAAATAACCTATCCAGTTATTGATGTGGCTGTTTACCTAACATAGGAATGTCATGGCAAAGACAATGGAAACCACAAGAACTAGAGGTTAATTTTTCATGATGGAAACCAAGATCAGGAGACAAAAGAGATTAGGTCATATGTGGCCAGCAAGGTCATATGTGGCCAGAGATGGCTTCCAGGTGAACATGGCTGGTTAGGCCCATTACTTTTGTTGATACAGACTCTCTCTTAAGTTTGGATTGACCATTTTGATTAAGGACTGCCTGCTATATTCCAGTTTCTCTGAGAACTCTTGGCTAATTTGGGAAATGTTGCTCATCTTGCTACAATTTATTTCTGCTCATACTTCTCCCACCCGAAGCTGAGCTAATTTGGGCTTATTGGGGGGGTGGGGCCACATAAGCAAGCCAAGTGGGGCCACATAAGAAACCCTAGTCTTGGAATTCAGAGTTGTGGCATTGAATGTCATAAAGAATTTTTTTTCCTGATGCTGGATGGCTTCCAGGGACACTCAGAAGAACTGCAAAGCCAGTAATATCTTCCCATTTATTCATTGCTCTTTCATGACTTTTATTGCTTTGTTTCTTGCTTTCTAGTTGCCTTCACTTCTGCCCAGAGGTTGATTGTTTAAGGCAAACTCTACTAAAACATCAAAAGGATGAAGCCATACACAGGCATCTCAAAGCCTTTTGATGGCTTTAATGTTGGCCTGGCCTGTAAGTCAGTGCTTTCATACAGTCCCTTTTTCTGAATCACATCCTTGTTGAAAAATGTTTTAAATCCAGGGCTTCAGGAGAAACATTGGGAAGTGTTCTGTGTATTCCTTTTCTGAAAACTACCTGCACCTGTTTTGCTTGTTTGTTGTGTAACAGCTATGGCAGAGGCAACAAATATAGGTTTTGTCAATTCTAACTCTTTTGAATTATTTGGGTGTTTTTTGTGTTGGTTTTTTTCCTGGTAACTCATGGCTTACCAGACTAAATAACATCAGGAAAGGCATAAGCAGATTTTCCTAAGTGATTCCTGCATGTCCATAATCTTATGTTATTGAAAGGTGCCAACTTGAAAGCCCTAGTGTGGCATATTTTATTTATCACAGAGTAGGTATTATACCCCCAGTATGGCTGAACCCAAGGGACCATCTGTAGGGTTGAATGAACTGCACATTCTTTAGTATTATCATTCATTTCTTCCTTCATGGTTCTCAGTTAGTGCTAGCTTGAACTGTTGTTTTGTCATACGGACATTTGTCCACTGGTCTGAAGGCACCAAGCATCATTCAGATGATAATGGCTTTTGTTAATCCAGGGCTGGACAGGATTCAAACTACCAGCTTAAACATAAGCTGGTACTGCTTTTTCGTAACAATCATGGGATAAATGTTTGATAAATACTTAAATATTTAGGTGAAATTCACCCCTACGCATAGCATCAGCGTAAGGCCTATAGGTTACTTCCCATCTGAAATTTACCATACTGTAAAAGGCAAATTTACTTGCTTTTGTAAAGCTAAATTTAACCTTATCTTTCAAACTGAGGCAGATAATTCTCCTTTCTCCAACCTCTTCCCGTCTTCAAAAAACTTTGTGTTTCCATATTGACTCGGCCTTCAGTAACCCTTTTAAACATAAGTGTAATCAAAGTTTACAGCCTTTAGTGGGACTTCCTGTCTCTAAAGTAGGGATGGCTCACAAAAGGGGAAAGAAAAGATCATTTTTATGAGAAAAAGGTTGTCATTTGCCATGTACTGAAAATTTTGGGTGTTCTTCATGGACCACAAGAAGTATTTTTACTTGCACTACCATTTTTACTACCCCTAAATTGCCTGGTTACTGCAGTAGCCATGCTTCCAACATCTCCTATAGTCAGTCATTTCCTGAACCCCTCATCGGCAATCAGGTGCTCCGCCTCCCTTCCTCCCCCCCCCCGCCTCAGGAGGCACCAGTCACCCACATTGCAAAGAATACTTTTTCCAACTAGTTAGTTGGTCTAATAAGATATTATATTTATCCAAAGAACCTTGTCTACTCTTGGAGGAATCAAGTATTGTGTGTTGAGGTGAAGAAAATAAGGGAGAGAACATATTGGAGATTTAATCATGTTTGCATTTATTATCCTTGTTATCTGTAATTTGCAGTATCTTCATAATATATTACTCCAAAACTAAATTTAAGTTCTCACTACAAGAATTAGTCGATAAATAGTCTGAAATGATCACACCTCTGTGATTATTTGCAAAGAAAACATTTAGACTACAACAAAGATATATTGTCTGAAGTCACGGTCAGAAGAAGGATCATCAAAAGCAAGGATGTTCATGGTTATGGAACCCTAAGTAACAAGTGTGCCTGCCCAGTATTTTTCATATTTTGTTTTTATATAAGAGGGACCTGAATTACCAGTTTCCCTCCTGTGGTCCTTTGTCAGTTTAAGAAAGAACAACGATTAAAGACCTTTTCTAGAGTTTTTCAAGCACTGCGAACTAGGAACAAAGTTGAAGCAGAGTTGGAAGGAGGCACTTTTAATCTTGGTTTGCAGCTTTTTTATTTCTGAATCATACATACATACTGTACATACGATGATATTACATATTCTCATATTACTTAATCTACAATTTAGTCAGCATAGGTTTATTACCAGAACAAATTGTAGCTGTTAATTTATATTTTGTTCTCAGCATTTTGATAGTAGTAGAAAAAAATCTGAATATAAAAGAGATTATGTTTGTGCAGTTCTAAGTACTATACCCCTCTTTGAACACACTACCAATTTTCCTTAGATATTGATAGATAACTGTTAGTATAATATATAATTGCCATATTTGAACATTAAAAAAGATTATCTTTAAAATATATTAATAAGCAAAAGATAACTCCACCTTTTTCTAAGTCCTCATGACCCTTTCACACCATCACACTGGCAACTCTATATTAGGTCAATATGCCATTTGTTTCAGATGTGTTCTTGCCATCATGGGCTACCATTAGCAAACTGGTCCACTCACTGGTATTCACAGGAAGATCTTTGTTTAGTCATGTAACCAAAGTGCCTCTAGTAATTCCCCTCCTGTGCAAAAGATCAGCCAAAGGACTATGCACCATTTAAGCCTCACTCAGGTCCTGAAAGTTGGACTTAATGGGTGCACAAGCCTACTGTTGAACCCCTGAATGAAAGTGAATTTGCCCTTCAATGAACAATTCTGTCCCTTCAAGTGTAATCTAGATGATCCAGTTCATTCAAGATGGCTTTAGCTGCAGATCTACAGATGACATGAGTTCATGCTGTTACGTGTTTTCAACAGGTCAGATCCAGCACAAGCTAATTAGCAACTGGAACTTAACACAAGTATTAATGCCTAAATAAAGCTTCATATTCTGCATGTTAAGGGGCATCACAGTAAGGCATTTTTTACAAGCCAAGACTTGACTATCTGAAAAAATCATGCAACCTACCAGACACTAATCTGAGGCTCAATACAGTGAAGCTAACAAGAGTTGATAATCACCAGCATCTCTTGGGAGTGGGCCTTACCCCTATTAAAATTTATAGGAACTGAAAATTAGTTGAGATAAAATAATTTGTCTAATATAACAGAGATGCACTGCACTAATGCTAAAATAGAACAAGGACCATTGATGTGTTGATATTTAGGTTAGATCCCATATAAGAAAGCTTTTGGCATCTTTTTGTCCTTCTGACACTTTGTCAGTCTTCACTAGAGTAGCTGAACAATTGGGCATACAATGATTCTTATTCATTGTGTGAACAATAGGATTTTCCACAGAAACTGTAACATCCAGCTGAAATATAGATTTCTGAACTGCAGGACAAAAAATGGGCTCTCTTCTTAGTTTGAATTTTACTGAGAACAACACACATCATTTCTGCTTTTTGATAAAGCCTTTGCTCCCTCTTGGTCTGTCTTTTGGTCAGTAATACAGGATGCTGAGTTAGTATGTGTGTAAATGCTGAAATGAACAGAGAAACTAGAATTACTCTTCACAAGGATGTCTTTATGTAAAGTCATCACTGTGAACCTGCAACTATTATCCCAGCCTTTGTGTGATCATAAAGCATAACCATAACTAGTACATACCCAAGGGATATTACAAAGGATGTGGGGAAGAGATGTGGGCTATACCCACTACCACTCTTTTTATAAAGGGGACAGACAGATTTGGGCTTCAACTTTCATTCTTATGCAAAAACCATGTTCACCAGTAAAGAGCCAGTGCCTATCACACTGTTGCATTCAAGACACTTCAGTTATTCTCCATTTTTTTAGTGTAAAGATATACTGTGGCATTTAATATACCAATAGATGGTCAGTGGCTGTGTATAAGTGCTGTTTTTCTGTTGTTTGTACTGATCCTAGTGACAACGGTTGGTACAAAAGCAAACTGTGTTTCAATCATCATTTTGTTAATGGAAAATATATCCTCAAAATACTTCGACATCTGTATTTAACAACTGATCATGGCACCAAACTATGGAGTTGTAAATGTAATCTACTACCTTAGAAAAGCCTTGATGTTAACTATAAACATGGAATAATCATCACACTGCACTTAAACTAAGGATGCCATTTGAAGGCCCACAACTTAAAAAATTATCCTTGAAATACTGGCACTGTATTTTTAAAATCTTACCAACACTGTTAGGACCTGTGAAAACCATTTCAAGGATTAACTACTTAAAAAAGACTGACATGAAAAAAAATAAAGATACTCAACTCAAATTAAAAAATAATTACTTTTGCTTAGTCAGCACCCTCTCTCTGGAAAAATCTCTCTTTAATGACTATTATATTTTCTAATAAATTAGGCTTCGGCATGATGAAACATGTAATTCTGTGTTGCTATTGGTGGCACTCGTTGAATAAGAAAGGTGTTGCAGGAGGAAGAGATATGGACACATTCAGAGAAATACATGTACCAACTCTTAAAATATTTTAAACAGTAGAGCTACAGCTAAGCTGTAAAACAAACTAAGCTACGATTGTTTATTGTAACCATACCCGTTTTTTGCTACACATAAACATGAATATATTGAAGACAAGCCATGAAATCTACTGCTTTGTCAGGGTTTCACTGAATTACACGAGGCATATTGTTGGTAAAATGGTATAATCATTTTGAATTGAAAACAGACACAATTACATAAACAAAGTTCAATGCAATTGATTTCCTTATTGTAACTGACACCTCTGAAAACCATATACAATGTTAGATCCAAAGCCTGGGGCAACAAGACTGGGCCCTTGGCCTTCTTCAGGAATTCGTAACAGCACTGAGTAATTGTAAAACAAAGCCGAATGAATCAAACTGCCTCTTCCTCCACACCACGTGTCAGGGAAATGTAGACCCTCTTTCTTGAGTGTCTGAAAGTTATGGCTTTAAATCATTCTTTCAGCTTCATGTCAATGCTTTGGAAAGAAAAAAAAAAAGAAAAAAAAATCAGTGCTAATACAATACACTGTTACCTCTTTCCCCAGTCTTAAGGGTTCAGTCCTGACAGGCACTGAACACCTTCATCTTTCACTGACTTCAGTGCTCCAGGGTAAAATAGTCTATGTAGTCCCTTAGGACCATAAAAAGTTTCCAAGAAAAACAAATCTGCCATCCATCTCAACTATTTTCCCAGTTTCTTTGGTATTCTGCCAAATACATAGCTTCCACCACAAGTACAAGAGCATTATTTTTCTTTCCAGAAAACACATCTACTTTAGAGATCTCCTGGAGACATCCCATTATATTCTCTGAAGATTACTACCATTGTTAAAACATGCAAAATGCTCCAATATTGAATACTTTATTTTTTTAAAAAGGAACTCATTATTCAAACCAAGAAACAGAAAACATGCTAGTATGACCCTAGAAAAAAAACCTGTCAGAATGAATACAGACACAACAACATAAGAGCTGGGCAGACACCAGAGAGATTATAGAAGAAAGGCAGATCAGATCCAGGCAAAACTCTCATTGTCACTGGAAGGATGTTCAGAGATGTAAAACTGATTTCTGGAAGTGTCAGCAAGAACTTACAAATATGAGCAAAGGCAAATTATTGCCTCGCCATTTTTAGAGAGAAAAATAGCAGAATTCATACATTTAATGGAATGTATACTATAAACCCAACAAAAAATTATCTGTTCTCATAGATTCATTGTATGATATTTATTTTAAAAAATAACTTTTTTGTGAGAAACAAATATAAGTGATACCATAAAAAGATTTATTTTGTATATTGCTAAACTTTGAGTAATTAAAGTCATAATATGTTGCTTCCTAGTTTAGGAATTAAAATTCAGAAAAGGCTCTTCCTTATGAATAATGCATTTTCATCGGTGCAATTTAGAAGGAACTAAAGAGAATATTTTGCTATATATAATTAATCCAAAGTAAAACAGTAAAAGAAACATTAGTGTAAATAGTACAAAAGTGAGACATACTAATAGTTACTAGCACTGTACCAAGTATTATAAGTCAAGAGGCTTGAATAGTGGAGAGAAGAAAGGAATTGAAAGCATAGCCAGAATTCATTCAAGTCAATGGAAAATGTCTCATCGACTTGAATGAGTTTACAATGTTTAAATTACAAACAAACTTGGATTTAATAAGACCTGTGCCTATCTTCCTCATGGTGATCAGTTTGCACCTTCTTCCCATCCTTCACATGCCTTTGTTCTTAACATATATTTGTCAGGACCAGGCCTATGTCTCTATCTGTCTGGAAAACTCACAGGATATTTTAAACACCACTGCAATTTAAATGAATATAATAGTCTCGAGTACAGAACTGCAATACCATGTCTACATTTATAAGCATGGAATTTGGTTCTTGTAAAGAACTTTAAATGCACATGGATCTGCAAAAGGTTATGTGGAGTTTACCCAGACCTCGGTGTATAACTATGATCATGAAATGATGTTACAACATAGGTATGTTATTAAGCATAAATTCTTACTCCTGCTCCATAGAAGTCATTTCCGGCTCATTTGAGAGGCAGCTAGTCCTGGGTGCAAGGGAAAATAGGCAGCAGTAAACATTTTCTTTGCATTCTCTCTTTCACTTTCTAAAAGGAAACTACATTCTGGGAATGTAATAACTAGCTGACAACAGAACTGATGGCTGTGTGAATACATAAAATAATGTTGTTATTGTGGACATAACAAGTTAATGTGTGTGAACTTACATAGATTAAGTCACAGGATTCCTTTTTTTAAGACTTGAACTGAGGATAGGAAATACACCAGAAACAGATACTTCCCATCTAATCAGAGTCACATCTTCTTGGATATTTCCAGTACCCCCTTAACTTGCTGTGCTCTGATCTGGAACCACTTGGAAGAAGGCAGATAACCACCTCTTTCTTGTTACTGTGTTAGCTTGCAGTCAGGCAGAAGTCAGGGTAGATATGCACCTTATAAACTAACTAAATAAGATAAATAGAGAGCATGAGCTTTTGTGAACCAAATCTTCCTCCTCTCTTTGTACCATTTTTTATTCCATTTTATACACTGCTTTATGCTCGTCTTTTCACTGAATCTAACAAAGTGAGCTCGACTTCACAAAAGCTTATGCTCACTATATATCTCATTTAGTTAGTTTATAAGGTGCATATCTACCCTGCCTTCTACGTAGCAAGAAAACATTTTCCTGCATTCAGTTTCCCTTCTTAACTATCCTGATTTATGGAGTCACTGGACATATAAACAGTGCATTGAAAACGGTAAAAGAAATGTAGGCTGCTCTTCACTGTATATTTCTTTGATTCCCATTTTCTGTAGCTAGATAAAAGCCTGATGTCACATGCACATGTGTGTCAGACATTTGCTTATGAATGAAATAAGAAACTTATATGCAAAATTATATTTAGACTCTGAGGCAGGTGAGTTGACAAAACCAAAAGCTCCTTAATCCCAAAATCTTGTGACTAATGCCCAAAGAGAGAAAGATGCCCTACAAAAAGAATGGGTAGAATGAGGTCTTTTCTTTTGGTGCAACACTGGAATAACACAGTTTGATCACATGAAAGTGATAGGTAATATGGATGTTTCAGGCCCCTGACACGTTACGCTTCAGACATAATTAAATTGTTAATCTTGTCCCAAGTAGTGACCTAGCCACACATTCATATGTGTAATAACTTTGTTGTTGGTTCCTATCAAAACTTTAATTGAAAGTGTAGCCAGTGCTCCCAGCCTCCGGAGCACACACTGGAGGCTGGGGGCATTAGTCAGCTGATCAAGGGTCTTGGCTGGGGAAGCACACTGACTTTCCCCTGCTGGAAGCCCAGATCAGTTAACAGAGCTCCCAGCCACAGCCCACCCCTCCCCTCCCCGGCAGTGGCTATGAGCTCCAATCTTTGTTAGGGATCCCAGCCACAGAGATGTACCATGGGCTTCTGTGGCTGGGAGTTATCTCAGCTGATGTGGCTCCCAGCCAGAGGGCTGAAGGCTGCCAGTCCAGGGGGAGCCTGGGATCATGCTGGTACTCTCTGCACCAGCAATATGGTGTGATGAGATCTGATGCTTGATCCCACAATCACACCTCCTGCCATGCATGTGTGGCACGGCAGGAGGTGCAATTGTTGGGACTGTGCACCAGATCCTATTATGCCTTCTTTTTAACATCTATCAGTGGCCTCAGATATATTTGATCTTCCTCAAAAATGGTGCCTTTGGCCCTTGCATCTGCTAATCTCATGTTATAGTTATACATCTTAAATGAAAAGCTTAGAAAGTCAGAGTTGCCTGAAGCTCATGCATTTAACTCAAGATTTGTCTCCATCGAGAACATGGTAAAATCACTTTATCTAATCTGAGATCTGGAAAAAGTAATTTTTCAAGGTTTTTTTTTATTAGTGTATTATTCACTTGTGGTATCAGCAACTTAATGAAAGGTAAGATGCCTTGCATCCTTCTGTCTCAGCACTTCCATGGAGCTGAATACCATATTCTCTAAAGCATGTCAGTGAAAAGCCTTGAGAGCCAGAAAGATAGTAGGTTGTGTTCCTCAGCAGAACCACTGATTCACTGTGTGACCTCAGGCAGTATGAACCCAGATGAGTATACCTCAGTCAACCTATTTGGAAATTAGCGGGGAAAAAAAGGAATGAAGTGAGCTCCAGGGCCAAGATTAACTGAGAAAACATAACATTTTCCTTTTAAAAAAGGTCTATGCTATGTGCTGTTAATGGGGAAATTATCTAAGCTTAGGCATAAGTGGGGGAGGTAGATTATTTAAGTAACTACTCTGATGGTCCAGATCAGGCACTCATTGAAGTCAATGGCAAAACTTCTGACATTAATGGTTACAATGATGAGTCAATGAATAATGGTAATGAGGCTTTTCAATAGCATAAGAGTATTATTATTCCCATAGAGACCCAACTGGATGAAATCAAGAGCCTTTCAGTGAGAGGGAAAGTGGATTCTCAAATACGGCATCTGTGTACAGTAATTCAAATTATGATCTGATTGTAGTGACAAACACAATGTTTCATTCAATCCATTCCTTTAAATCAAGCAAATGCAATGCCAGCAGCTAGCTAAAAACCGTCTTACTTAGCTGTTTCTGATGCTTCCCTCAGCTCTTCGTCCAGTCTGCATGAGTAAAAGTTATTGATGTAGGGAAGAAACAAAGAAGAAGCAAGCAGAGCATAAGAAAGAAGCAGTGCAATAGCAGAGCAGAAAACAAGGTACATGCTTCTAAAATATAGTCACCCACTTTTCTGCACTGTCCCCGAACTTCTTCAGTTCAATATGTTGTCATTTCTTCCTGTTCCTAACTCACTTTAACTTTGATATTCCTTATACAAGTTTATCTGGAGGCAGAAACATAAAAGTAGCAAGGGTCTGAGGCATGCTTGCTGTACGAAGCTGAAAACATTCAATTGCTCTATCAAAGAGAATTAAATTAGCTGCAGCCTGGGCCAAGTCAAGGACGTTTCCAGTTTAGTAGGTTTGAGTTGCAAAGGAGGCTGATCTCAACAGCTTGAAGGGAAAGTAGGACACCTAATTCCACAAAAGCAAAGAATCATAAGAACTCTCTCATTCAGCTGTTGAGGTCACCTAAGGGTGAAAGGCTGGTTCACACAAGTTCACTCATGGACAGTAGCATGAACTGCAGAGCAAGAGTTTTACCTCATTCTTCTCTTATAACACTTCTCTTCATCATACCTTACAAGATAAAAATGAATGAAGGAGAAAAAAAATGTACAAATACAAATTATATGAAGGTAGAATAATAAAAAACACACACATCACTGTTGTCTTCAATAGAGAAAGAAAGAACCTGACATGAATACATTTCTTTTCTATGAGTCTGACAAGTTTGCTGCCAGTAAAATTGCAAACCCAATGGTAGCCAACAAAGTGAATGGGATGCTGATTGTTGTATTTTTCATGGTAGACAGCAGGATTTCCCAAAGCAGGAAGAAATATTGCAAATTGGAACATAATAATTTCAGGCTCTTCTTCCTACTGAGAGCAACATAAGTATGCACAGCCCTGGTTTCAGGCATATATCCCCGACTCCTCAAATCTTACTGCCTTGACAGTGTTATGCAAGCATGGGCACACTAGGTCACCCTGCCTTGAGATGACTTCTTTAGTAACATGGAGAGATCCAGCCCTGTTGTTTGTGACGGGGAGTAAGCTGTTTCCTGTGCCCTAAAGTATGTGTTAACAATGGTGCGAGGCACAGGCACCAACTTTTATTTTTGCCAGGTGGGGTGGAGGGGTGGGGTCCTAAGATGATGGACACGTGGAAAGTTTTATGCATTTCAGGTGACTGTCCTCTTCCCTAGGGAGGCCCATCTACTTGGCATCTGTGGTGTGAGGACCATTTCTCTCTTGCTCCAGACAAGACAAAGTCAAGCCCTCTTCCAAGTTTCTGAGTACTGAGTTTAGAGCCTAGAAGAGAACTGGCAGTTCCAAACAGTGAATTCACTGCATTAAGAATAGATTTCCTCATGAAATATTAAAACACAGAAACAAAGGGTACATACAGATGTTTGGGGAGGTTAGACCAGATTCAAAATGACCTCCCCCAATCTAACGTAGCTCACCCACGTGCAAACCTAACACTAGAACATCTGTACACAAGTGCAGAGGCTGCTCTGAAACACTGAAATTCTAACGCATCGGAGCAGACTCTATTAATCTCAAATGCCATCCTCCAGCAGCCTCCTGTGTCTTACGCATCAGAGTCCCCGCATTTAAAAATGGCGGTGGGGGTGTTTGAATTAAAGCTCTCAGAGCCACTCTAATCAAAGTGCTGCCCCCCTCACCTCTGGAGCACGTGTAAAAGTGTCCTTAGATTCCTGGTTAGAGCAATCTATGTGCAAACTGTACAGAAGTTCCAGGAAGGTTAAATCTGCCAAACAGTGAGTGACCTGATCTAATTTAACTATACCCTGTAGGTGCACCAAATTAGTTCAGGTCTTGGTAGACCGATCTAACTGAACTTCTGTATACATTCAGATCACAGCCCTGGGAAAGCCTGGGGATGCCCTTTACCAATCCCCCCAGACACTAGGATATTTTTAGCCCCCTGGCCCCTCCTCCCACACCCCCATCTGCAGACCTGTCATCCCCCCCTTCTCCAAGCCCACCAAACCCCCAATCCTGCAAGCCACTCCTGGTGCCAGTTTTACCAGTGTTCACTGGTGCCAGGAGTAAGTCACAGTGGGGGGGCAGAGGAAGGGGGAGGACTTGACCACCAGGGTATTATCTATCTGCAGGTGGGGGGGAAGGGAGAGAGACACCCCCCATTCCACCAACCCCCCACATGAGGCCACCCACCCCCAACCCTTTACCCTAATTACTTCAATTGGGCTCCCAGGACCAGAGAACACTGGTAAAACCAGCCTTGGGAGTGTTTTTTGAGAATGGAGGTGGTCAGCGACATCGCAGGGCAGGGCTGGGGGATTCCAGGAAGTTTGGTAGGATCAGAGAGGCTCTTTGATCCTGCCATGTCCCCAAGCACCCCAACTCCCCAAGGACCCCATTCTCCTCACTCCCTCTGCAGACCCAACTAGCACCCCAAGCTCCCTTGCAGACCTTGCTAGTTCCCCAATTCCCCAAACTTACGCTGTGGACCCCGCTAGCCCCCCAATCCCCAGGTCCCCCATCCTGCCCACCCTTCTCCCTACCCCAGCTTACCTTACACCAGGTTCCCAGCACCTATCTAATTTCTAAATTAGTTCAAGGGGCCATTTTAATACAATCTAGCCCCTCAAACTTCTAGATGTAACGTCTCCACAAAGCCAAAGTGAAAAAGAAACATATATAAGGAAGGAAAAGAAAGGACAAGGCAAGTGGATTGGAATGGGTCAAGGAGTGAGAGGGCAGACAGATATCATGAAATAAAGAATAAGAAAGGAAAGAAAATGAACAGAGTTTTGGTGGAAGACATTTGTTTGGAGACTTTGCAGCTTTGGAATATTAATATATTTCAGAGTCTCTTGCTCAGATGAAAAGCTTGAACACAACCATTGCTCCTCATTTTTTACAAAGAAGATGCATAGACAATGAAATGTCTCTTTGTGCCTTCCTATCTCTTGGAACCCTTGCTTTGCAGAATTGGGCTCCCTTATCTTCTCCTGAGTTATTGCATTTGAGGGGTGGGTTTGCATGTCTCAGAGCAACAATCAGCCTGGTGAAGGAAACGAGGTTCTACAGCTTGTGGTTCCACAGTTAGTGGTCGGGCGAGTAGAATACCTGCCCAGGCTGGAAGCATCTGTAACATCTCTGAAAGGGTCTCTGAAGTAAAAGATCTTCACACTGTGGTGTTTTTCCCCTTTCTGAAAACCTAATCTCTCTAATGTGCTAAATAAAAGAGTATCAGATCCTTGCCCATTTACTCTTCAAAGGGCAACAGTCTTTTCCTTGTTCAAAACATGAGACACAGGGAAGAAAAATAAATAATATATGCTGAAACACTGTAACTTTGCAACAATGACCCACAAGGAAACAGTGATTGACTTCCAGGTCATTTAATTTTACTGAATAACTTCAGCTTCTCTTGTTTCTAGTTCTGAAACAGATGCCAATCTGAAATGAACAATAGCCCTAGCCTTTCCCATCCCCACAAATAGCTGCATGTACATTTTAAACAAACATCTTTTGATAGCATTTAGAGACCATATACCCATATAAGGCAGAAATTAAGATGCATTTCCACTTTCTTTTTAGTCTTACTTATGGTTAAATGATTGCTTCTTTGACAAATCACTTGGAAAAGAAACAGGTGAGCCTTGCAAGTCTCCTTTTCAAATCACAGTGGCATTACTAAATTGGTTTAACAGCCAGTGGCTTTATCAATCAGGCTATCTATGAATCATTGCTTTGATTCTAAGTGCTCCAAGATTAAAGCTTAAAAAAAACAAAACACAATAAAGCCCAACTGCAGAACAGTCATTTAGGCATGTACTGTTAAATGATTGTCTTGAAAGAGGAGGCATTCCCGTTTTGCATTCTGATTCTGATTAGTGAGTGAAGAGTTTGTTTTAATTAGGACCATGTAGTATCTGTCTTGTTTCACAGCCTGAACATTTGGCTGTTGCAGAGTTTGGGAGTGGGATCTCTGTAAAATCAGGGACAAATAGAATTTTCTCTCTCTTGTTCAAATGGTTGAATTAACTTCTTATTCTTGATAATTTCAGCTAAACATTTTCTAACTCTCCAACAGATTTCTGAATAATGTTACCCATGTTGCTTATATAATGATGTCACCCTACATGAAACAGGATCTAGAAGGCAAAATCCGGTTACAGTTCCAGCTGGCAATTAATAATACCTTTTTCATCAAGTATTTTTCATTAGTACACATATCTTTATCCTTAATGTACTTCACTTACTTGACAATGCTGTCTGGTATGTGTACATACTCCATTGGAATCAGCTCACTGAGCTCTGCCAGTGTACCGACATACTGTATCTTACTGCTGAATTTTGAGCTGAAACACAGAAGTGCCATGGGTGATTTCATTTTCCTCTGCAAAAATCTCACAAATAAAGAAAACAGAAGTTCTGCACCCATTCCCCTCCCTTGGCACCAGCTACATCAGTTTCTCAACCTTTTTAAATTCAAGGCAGGCCTCCAAAAAGCTTTCAAAAATTTGGATTCTAGCTCAGTAAATCCCAACTGATGTCCTGTGGTGTTGCTAAATACAGAAAAGTTATTGTGGGGGGGTGCCTTGAGGACCACTGATCCAGTTACAACAGTCTTCTGATCCTTCATACAGCAAGGTGCTTATGCAAGACTGAATTCAGGAATGAGCCTTTTGTCCTCTGCGTCCGGGGTGAATCTCACCGAGTATTGAGGAGTGCGTTAGAAACTAAACACTGATAGTGTAGGTAGTTTTATATTTTGAGTGACAGCCATTAAAACAGATCAGGCCCCCTCAAGTGTATCTATGCATCACAAAACTATGAAGCATTCACTTCAGTTGCAAAAGCTCCATGTGAGGAATTACCTGATTGTAGCCTCCCTTTCAGTTTACTGATGAGATTCTCAGGTTCTGGGGACATATGTGATAACTATATAAAACAGTTAAATCTGTAATATGTATATCTGGGATATGACAACCTACCAGGAGATATACTATTTATAGTATGTGTGTACACATGCACACATGTAGGTCTACTCTCAACTTAGGCCTGAGGTTCCTTGCTTAACTCAGACAGTGCTCAGCTAAATCAACATTTACTGTCTCTCTATATAGGCCCTTTCTATATGTTACAGGTATTGCACACTTAACTGAAGCCAGCTACATGTACAAAGGACCTATCATACTATAAATAGGTTCAACCAGCTATAAAGAGAGACCTTGGAACTGTACTAATTTCTGTACTAACTGTACTAATTTGCACATGAAGCAGGATGCCACCAGACTCCCAGCCACAGGACCAGACCCTGCTACATGTGCAAATTAAAGCAAATTAAAACTTGACAGCAACCAGCTATACAAGTAGGGGGCTACCAGGATGGAGACTCCTGTAGCTGTGGGACTCTGTCCCAGCCACCACGGGATGCCACTGGAGTGGAGAGTCTGCAGCTGTGGGAACTGAATACATAGTGAAATGTCAGTTTTTTAGAAACTAAATCTAGAATAGGTACTAGTTCAACTTCAATTCTTTGTTGTGTAAACAATCAGGAGAAATGCACATTTCTGGTTTATTTCATAAAGCAGCTTTAATTTTTTGGTTCAACACAAAATAATACACTAATCTCTCTCCTACTGTATGTAGAGCCAGTCTTTTCATTGACCAAAATGGAAATTAGAAGGGGCCACTGTAAGTAAATAAATGAATAGCAATGGAGGGTGCCTATTGAGTATGAAATTGAACTATAAAATCTAGACCATGACAGAAGCAACATATTATATCTATTTATTTTTAACTTGCCAAAAAATAATATAGCATCTTAATAGGGATTTCAACCTGGAATACCTGAAATGCCAGCTGAAGCAAGTGTTGCAAATGCTACCCTGATATAGAAGCATCTGGAAGGCTATGGAAACATTCTTCAAAGGCAATTAGTCAAAGGAGAACTAAGTTCTCAAATCTGTGCAAGAAAATATTTTTGCTGTAAATTTTTAAACTATAAATAATTAATTATGTTATCTTTGTTGCAGGTACCTATTTTAAGTTTATGCATGGACATAGAAAAGGAATTTAGAGAAGCAGGACAGATTTTTACTGATGCTTAATAGAATTTATAAAGAAAAAGTGGGCCTACTTTCATTTTTATTCTTAGTTGCTGTTTTGTGGCATTATAAGGCATAATTCAGCAGTTGAGGGTTGCAAGACAATTGTTTTTCTTTTAAAAAATTTAAATAAAGTACACCTTTGGCATACACCTTGTATCAGAATTCAGGATGTCCTTCAACAGTTCATTTAACTATTTGTGTGCCAATTTTGACTCACAGGGCAGAAACTTATCTCTTCCTTTGCCTTCTGTCATGTGTTACTTTTCTATATCTGATCATTCAGGGTCATCTTTGGAAGGGGACTGAATGAAAAGAAAACCAATGTTAATTGCCTACCTTATAAAAGGTCGTGTCACTGCTAGAATTGTTCTGATAAACCAAGATGGGTGGACAATTATAAATGATTTCAAATTCTTCCTTAACCTAATGTGGGGGGAAAAAATGCTTCAGCTTCTTAAAAATAAAAATATTTTATACAGACACACTATAAGCAATGAAAAATATAATGTAAGCTCTACACAGAGGAGAGATGTAAGTGGATGGCACTTTAAACAGAAGTCTAATGGGGATAGATGCGAGTGTAGAATGCAGAACACTTACCGCCGATCTATCATCTGATAACACTTTTTCATCCAGCCAAGTCCAGGCATCTTTCTCCTCGGAGTTGCCCCATTCAGGTAGACAATCATATAGTCTTCAGCTACCATAAGCTCTAAAGTACTTATTACATATCTAATTAGAGACAAAAAGCAAGCGAGAGTTGGATTTTTATATTATTAATTTAATACTAATCAGCAGCAATCTACTACATACAACTTAATGGTCACTAAGAAACTTCAAACAAAACAATATTTTCTTTGTTTTTAAATTAAAATCAGACATCTACAGCTGCTCTCAGGTTAATTCCTGGAAGCTTGACATGCAGATAAGATTATAGCTTCATCTTCATATAACCTCCTTTCAGAAAGCAAGTCTGGAGTGCTTCATCTTTATATTGTGTTCCTTCTCCCCTCCTTCCCGTAAACATATTAACTTTACAGATTCAACCTGCAAGACCCTGACAGAAGAATCTGAAGTTACCAAGTGATAGTGAGACATTAACTAGGGTATATAAAAGAATCTTAACTTCAGCATTAATCATGGACTTGTTTACTAGAAATAAATGGTATTTAAACCAAAAATAAAAGAGCCAAATAAGGCCTCTAAATCTTGTTCTTAAAGATGCAAATTTCTGCTCCTTAATCTGTGATTAGCAATAGTAATTACCAAGCTTTAAACTTCAAAACTATTACTTCACATAACCAGCAGGCACTTTGCACCTACCTGCTTCTCTAAGGGGAGAGTACCCCTTGGTATTTATAACCATCAGTTCTTTTTCAGAGCAGAATGCTCCAGAAGCATGCATAATCCTACTGTGAATTTTTCAGTTCTGAAGTCAGTCTTATGACAGAGCTATATTTGGATGAGATTTACCCCTATGGGAATAACTGTTCAATCAATCCAATCAAAGGGCAAATTTAATTTTTGGGTTGGACTGCATAGAAACACATGGTCTGGCCCAGCTGGATACTTCCAACTTCAGTTCATGACACTACTATAGAAACATCATAGTTGGCACACTGGAACAAATTTAAGGTCCATCTAATCCAAGATGTTGCCTCCACCAGCAGCTAGCACAGGTAGGGAGGCAGAGGTAACGGTGGACTAATAAGTACATCATTTGCTTTATGCGTCATCCAAATCTCTAACAGTTCCAACAGGCCACATGCCTTGAAGCCTGGGGTTAATATGCCTTCCAAAATATTTGAACTCCATCATCCAGCCCAGGGGGGCTCCTGTATAAAAACTACAGGGATATATCACTGAACCACACCCTCAGAAACTGCAAATGCCAATCAATCTGTGCGTATAATTACACCTTTCACTGAAGAGTCAGACAACCTCTCAATCAAATCTCTTCCTTATATTCCTTCTTACAATACAGTTCTTCAGCTCAAAAACAAAAAGCTTTGTTCTTCCCAAAGGGGAGTGCCTGTGATACCCTTCTGAACAAATATAAGAGAGACATTAAATAAATTAAATATGTGGATCTATCCAGGCAACTGTCACTCATCATTATTCAGGCAAAGATTTTTACTGCACTTCTTCCCCTTCTTTGCATCTGTATGTTGTCTGTCTAACCATTTGAAGTGTTTAGGCTTAGGCACCCTAAACACTGGCTGATACAGTCCCTATTGAGATCCATTATTGGTATTACCTTAGTAAGCAGATACTGTGTCTAAATACATCCATCATTACCAGCAACTGTGTGATCAACGAATTGAGCAGAATACTATAGATTTGAAGGGAGGAAAATGCCACAGTCATTTTAAAATCTAGCAGAAAATGATACAACGTGACAGCTATCATTTGACTCTGTTGAAAGCTCTTTTTAAGTAGAGTTGTATATAAACAGGGAAGAATATAATTAGAGAGGAGTTTGTGAGAATTATGGGCAAATTCTCTTCTTAGTTATTCCACCTTCATGACTTAAAAGGCTTCTTCACAAATCACTCTCACGGCTATTAAAGCAGTACTCTCTCTTACATTCCATTGTCTTCACTGGGGTTAGTTCAGATTTTGGGAATGAGAGCAGAATCCTGTGCCTTCTACTTGTCTTACCACTTCCAGACTTGTTTCTTACATACACAGAGGTACAAAGTGATGAGTACAGATGCCTAACCATCAATCTCTTTGTTAAGCTAAAGAGAGGATGGTTGGACTGTATGAATTCCCAAAACGTAATGTAATGCACATGATTTCTTTCTAGTTAGACATACTAGGAGACCTGAAATTTTTACAAGTCTAATACCTAATGTTGCCAACTCATGATCTTTGGCATTGTTCTTAAAGTCTAGACTTTGGGAATGTGAAAAAAATTGGCTCATTCTTTTGTATATTTTTCTCCAAAATCATTAGAGTTGGCAATACTGAATACCCCTTCCTGTTATTTTCTTAGCCGAGTGCTCTTAGTCTTGAATAAAGTACTTCCCATAGATGATCCTGAAACTGCAGTACAATAGTTCCCAGCTGCAAACTCTCTATCAGCAGCTTCTCAGTCCGTGGACAGCAGTCCTAGGGTCATTTTTCACGTTTTAGAAATACCGTACCCCATGGGTTATGAAAACTTTCTTTCACCAGTTTGTTACTTTGATTAATCCTTTAAGATAGTCTTTGAAAAACTTGGCTCTCTGCTGAGGCTGAAGCCCTGAGACATAACCTGCCAATATCCTTTCCCTGGATGGTACAGACCAAACTGCAATGCCTGCTGTTTCCTCTTCACAGCACATCAGCGACAGAATTACAAGACTCCCATAAGAACCAGTCCATAGCTCTCTAAAATATTCAAAGGACAGAATTTCTCCTTTTAAAGTGAATTAGAGTCTTTCAGTAAGGCCTTTCTAGTCAAGAGCCTTTTTACCCACTGTATTTTTTTAACTAATGTTTTCCCCTCATGATGTGGGGTCTAGCTCTGGCCTCATAAAAAACGTGTTTGCCCTAAAATGCTAATTTCTCCAATTCACCCAAAGCTGTTATAGAAGCAAAGAATAACGCTCACTCAGGGACTACTGGGTGATATTCTGAGGCCTCTGCCATGGTCAGACTTGATCAACAAGAAAGAGCCTATTTGGTGTTAAAACTTTTTGAATAATACTCTTTACTCCCAATGGTTATTATGACTGTTAGTGTATTATCCACAATACCCTCTGCCATCTAAATAAATAAAAACAGGGCTATATTTTACAGATATTGTAGGGCACAGACAGAAGCCTAGTGGTATTACCAAAAGCACTACTAAGCACCTATTTATACCCTGGTCTTCAGATACCTGTACAAATCTTGTCTAAGGTCCCAATCACATTTCTTCAAAGACTTAAGAAACATGCAGTGTCAGTTGATCCACTGATGGTTCACTCCAATAGCTGGGCAGCTTTAAGTTCAATGTGATTCTGCAAAGTGCAATAGATAAGCATGCGTTTGAACTAGCATGCTTTGAGTGCTATTGAGGGGCTTTTTAAGCAATAATTGGGCATGTTTTAAGCATACTACCATTAGATTTAAATTTTATGGCCTGCAATCTCTCTCTTCAGCTGAGATATCTTTTTCCATGAATTAGGCATGAACTTACCATCAAATTCTGAGGGAAGAAATAACTGCAAGTCTTTTTTCTTATGGCAGCATTCTGCATTTTCTTATAAAGCACCCAGTGCAAAACTTGTAATTATGGAGACCTAAGGGGAATTTAGTCGTGAGGCTTTGGAAGGCCACACAAACTGGGATTTCAGAAGCATGAAGTGGGGCAGTCTGGAGACAGCTCAAATCGTCCCATTAGCCTGCTGCTAGGACAAGTTGATACTAGGACCTATCTTGTTTCTTGTCAAACAATATTTATTGGACTCATTTGGCTAAATTCAAAGGCCTGTCCCCACTGAATTTTGACATTTGCACTGACTGACTGAGAAGCAGCTGGAACAGGTGGAGCTTCCATGGCAATGTTTCTGGTAGGGGTTATCTTTTTGTTTTGTATTAATGCATCGTGTATTACAAAAGGGTTGTGGTCCAGAACCAGGACTCTTAGGGGGTACATTCATCCAAATAATAAATTATATCAACAGAGTGAAAAATGAACTGATGGTCAAAAATATTAGAGGTTGCTCTCCTCTCATCCACGGCTAGCACCCACTGATAAAGCGGTTCATTGATTTCGGATCCAGGCAGCATGGAGATATTATAACCCTTCTCATTTGGAGAATAATTACAGCAAGCTCTAAATAGGAACAACTACAGTAGGATTTTGGCAAATATGTTCTATTTTTTTTATTATGATCAACTAATATAAGGGCTTCACTGAGCAATGTACCTAAGACTGCTTTTTTCCTTGGCATTTAAATGATCCCCTTTTAATACCTCAAATTATCTCATAATTAAAGATAGGTTATCTATCACTACATAATTACAGGTATTAACTCAAAAGACTGTCACATTGTTCACATATATCACTCACAGGAAAAGGTTTTCCATGACATAGTTGTAATCAGCTCGACTGCTGTCTGGCAGGAAACATGCAGCAAACACAATGATGGCATTTAGACCATCGCCATAGTATCCTGTGGAACAAACAAAAACGCATCTGTGTCAGAGTAAAAGGCTCTTAACAAGATAAATTTTTAAAAATGTGGTAGTCCTCAAATACGGTGATTTCTCTAAATGCTGAAGAAGGCAGGGAAAGTACCAGCTGTCATCAGAAGAAAAAGAAATGGGGCAGCTCATTATGGTTGGTTTTTGGAAGCACAAACTGCAATACACTTTTTCAAAAGGCAAGGAAAACTCTGCCATGTTTAGTGTTTGTTGCGTGACTTTGAAAGTAAGAGATTCATAAGAGGAAATATACCGCCAATTCAAAACTCGGCATTCTGTCTCCATCAGGAATATGCTGAATGCTCCCTTCCTCCTCACTCAGGAGAGGCTAAAGAAATGATCCAAGGACTATTCATTCTCTAGTTTACAATTTCTTCAACTATCCAACTTCAAGCCAGTTGTGTGGCCCTATTAGCAACTTGACATTGCAATCATAACATCACTCTATTATGGAATCAGCTTGATGGGGCATCAAGTAAATCACATGTTTTAAACAAAGTTTTAGAAATTTTAGTTGGAGCCCTCATTCCAATACACTGGCTTTCTTTATGGTCCAGCAGAGTTCCATGGTAGCTGTGAAGTTATAAAAGAATACATACTACAGCATCACAGCACATTGCAGGAGAGAGGTAGGAGGGGTCTGTTACAGTTGCCTGGTGCCTGAAAGATTTTGCAAAATAACATGTTTGCTTGCATACCACATGCCCCCAAAGCAGGCACACACCCTGTTTTGGCGAGGGTAGAATAAAGAAAAGAAAGATTTGTCCACAGTTATGGCTGCATAGAGCAGGAACAGAGCCTGGTCTTCCACCGTCTCACACTCCCTTTCCTCCTTAACCAAAAGCTGAAATCCTAGGTGCCCTGAAGTCTCCATGGATCTACATTTTTCAAAAGAGCTAAAAACAGTGTGCAAGATACTAAAATAAGGGAAGAGAGACTAGGAGTAGCTAGCAGACAGCAACATTGCCAGAAGAATGGTTAGCTTGATTAGTGGAATGTCAACACCATGAAAAAGGAGAGATGATTGTCAATACCTGTGGAATGAAGAACAATGAGTCAACTTATTCTCTCAGCTGCCTGAACAGAAATGTCACTGCTGCTGATTGGTGGAGCAGGAATCAAGCAAGTGCTTCTTTTCTGGGTAGGAAATCATGTTCTCCAGTTAAGACATGCACCCCCCAATTCTGGACAACTGATTTTTTGTGAAAAGGGAGGGGTGCGTGTGTGTGTGTGCGCGCATGCACGCGTGTGTGTACACACCTGGGTGTACACACACACACACACACACGTTTTGCATATGAAGAATGTCTGCTGGTAGGCTTCACTACTGTAATACTTAGGGCCTGCTATATCACTACTTATTACAAGAGTTGCGCATTGGGCCTAAATGTTTGTATTCCCTTAATATTTCTGTGAGATCACAAGGAAGATTAATTAAATATTTAAAATTATCACATCTAAACAAACTCCCTCTTCTGCACACTTGGCAACTGGGTATATTCAGCTGGAGGGAAAAAACTTGGCTCCACTGGAAAGAACAACAGTTTAAATCAGAAGTCAATCATCATATTTAATCTAAAGAAATGGAATTTAGTGACGTAAGCATTCCACTTCACTGTGTATGGGAAGAAAAGAGGAACTTCCTATGCATCAACAGGAGCTGATAAGCTGAGCAAGGAAGATCAGAGAAGGGTATATGTTAATATATACATCATTCCTCTGCAACAAAGCTTAAGATGCCACACCTAGTTTAGTTAATGAAAGGTTAAGCAATACACTGCTACGTTACACAATGTTTCTTATGTTCTAATCCTCTTTTCTTTGTCGTCTTGATCTGCTAAGCCTTAAGGAAACATGCTGCTAGGTACAGGTTTCAAATAGTCTGTCTCTAAATGGAGCCGCATCTTCAATCTCCAAAGAGAGGCACAGGAGTCAAAGGGATTTCTGGAGGCTAATCTCACCAAAAGGGAAAGGGCAGAGGTATCTCTGGTGGCAGACAGGTATCTCGGGTGGGATGGGTTTCACCTCTCCCCTAAAGGCAAGCGTGTCTTTTCTTCCAAAGAAAATCTTGTATAGCTAATCTTGTATGGCGTGCTTTAAATTAGCTTCACCAGGGGATGGGGCCACAAGGGGAAATGATGACACTTCCCAGCCAAGACAGGCAATGAGCACAAGAAGTATCGAGGTAAATGGCAGGGGTCCAAAAAGTCCTGGGATCAGGGGGGGCTGCATACACCCACAGGAGGCCTTAAATGCCTCTACACTAATGCTTGTAGTATGGGGAACAAGCAGGAGGAACTTGCCCTCCTGGTACGTAACACAAACCCGGACATAGTGGGGGTCACGGAAACATGGTGGGATTCAACCCATGTTTGGGTGGTAAACATCAAGGGCTACAGATTGTACAGGCAGGATAAATCTGGGAGAAAAGGTGGGGGTGTGGCGCTCTATGTCAAAGAGCAGTACACATCCTCAACAAACAGCACTGGGTCAGAAGAGGGGCAGACTGAAGTGCTCTGGGTTAGAATACAAGGGAGTCAGGGAGAAAGGGACTTAACGGTGGGCATCTACTACAGACCATACAACCAGGGGGAAGAGCTGGACTGGGAATTCTCAGGCCAGCTTGCGGAGGCAGTTAAGTCAAGAGACACAGTCATCATGGGTGACCTAAACTACCCAGACATCTGCTGGGAGGAGCAGTCAGCCAGGTCTGACTGCTCACGTAGGTTCCTAGCCAAGATACAGGACCTCCACCTAACCCAGGAGGTACACGGTCCCACCAAGGAAAATGCCTTGCTGGACCTGGTCCTGGCCACAGGCGATGACCTGGTGAGGGGACTGTGGGTTTTTGACCACCTGGGTGATAGCGATCATCGCCTGCTGGAATTCACCATCCAGCACACGGTGTTAAAGGCCTGCAGCAAGGCAGCAGCCCTTGGACTTCAGGAGGGCCAGTTTCAATGAGTTAAGGAGATTAGTTGGGAAGGCACTGAGGTCCCGGAGAGGAGGGGAGTTGGGAGTCCAAGATGATCATTCCTTAAGGAGATGATCCTCCAAGCCCAAAGGTTGACAGTCCCAACGTGAATCAAAGGGGGTAAGAGTGCTCAAAAACCCCCATAGCTCACCAAAGGCATTCAGGAACATCTGAAAGCTAAAAAGAAGGTGTACGCCCAATGGAAGAGAGGGGCGATCACCAAGGAGGATTATACCTCCATTGCTCGAGACTGTAGGGGAGCTGTTAGGAAGGCTAAGGCAGAAACAGAACTGGGACAAGCAACCCGGATCAAAGATAACAAGAAGTCCTTTTTTAAATATATAGGGAGGAAAAAGAAGGCACCAGGTAATGTGAGGCCCCTGCAGGATACACTTGGCAATCAGGTGGTTGCACCAGACAATAAAGCTGACCTCTTTAACAAACTCTTTGCCTCCATTTTTCTGAGCAGGGACCTGGACATCCCCTGCACCGAGATTCCGGACAGATTCAGGAGAGGCACAGCCAGGCCTAGGGTCAGAGAGGACCTAGGCAAGGAACTTCTGGTGAGACTGGACATGTTCAAATCAGCAGGGTGCCGAGGGAATCGGCAGAGGCCATTGCAGGACCCCTGGCACAGCTCTACGAGCACTCAGGGTGATCTGGTGAGGTGCTGGAAGATTGGAAAAGGGCCAGTGTAGTCCCCATTTTGAAAAAAGGGAGGAAGGATGACCCAGGAAACTATAGGCCTGTTAGTCTTATCCTTGGTCCTGGGGAAGCTCTTTGAGAAAATTATCCAAGAACATCTGTGAGGGACCAGCAGGGGAGATTATGCTTAGGGGCAACCAACACGGGTTCATTAGAGGCAGGTCCTGTCAGACCAACCTGGTTGCCTTCTACGACCAGGTCACAAAATCTTTGGATGCAGGTGTAGCGATGGACGTAGTCTTTCTGGAATTTAGGAAGGTCTTTGACACTGTCTCTCACCCCATTCTCATTAAAAAATTAGGTGACATCAATGCCTACACAGTCAGATGGATCGCAAATTGGCTGAAGGGCCGCACCCAGAGAGTGGTGGTGGATGGGTCATTTTCGACCTGGAGGGATGTGGGCAGTGGGGTTCTCCAGAACTCGGTCCTCAGGCCCACACTGTTCAACATCTTCATCAGTGACTTGGATGAGGGGGTGAAAAACATCTTGTTAAGTTCGCAGATGACACTAAGAAGTGGGCACGTTAGAAGGGAGGGACAGGTTACAGCTAGACCTGGACAGGTTACAAGGGTGGCTGGATGAGAACAGGATGGGCTTCAATACTGAAAAGTGCAAGGTGCTGCACCTGGGGAGGAAGAACCAGCAGCATACCTACAAGCTGGGGAACTCCCTTCTTGTCAGCACAGAGACAGAAAAGGATCTTGGAGTCATCATTGATTCCAAGATGAACATGGGCCGCCAATGTGAGGATGGGGTCAGTAAAGCTAACCACACCTTGTCATGCTTCCACAGATGCATCATGAGCAGGTCCAAGGAGGTGATCCTCCTCCTCTGTGACACTGGTCAGGCTGCAGTTGTAGTACTGAGTCCAGTTCTGGGCCCCACACTTCAGGAGGGATGTGGATAGCATCGAGAGGGTCCAAAGGAGGGCTACTTGCATGGTCAGGAGGCAGCAAGGCAGGCCCTATGAAGAGAGGCTACAGGACCTGAACCTGTTCAGCCTCCACAAGAGAAGGCTGAGAGGGGATCTGGTGACCAACTATCAACTTACCAAGGGGGACCAGCAGAGAATGGGAGAGACCCTGTTCCCCCGAGCACTACCAGGAGTAACTAGAAATAACAGCCATAAGTTGACTGACAATAGGTCAGGCTGGACATCAGAAAGCACTACTTCACAGTCAGGCCAGCTAGGATCTGGAACCAACTTTCAAGGGAAGTGGTGCTCGCTCCTACCCTGGGGGTCTTCAAAAGGAGGCTAGACAATCACCTTCCCAGGGTCGTTTGACCCCAGTACTCTTTCCTACCTATGGCAGGGGGTCGGACTTGATGATATGCACAGGTCCCTTCCGACCTTACCAACTATGAAACTATGCTGTCTTAGTAACTTGTTGTCCGAGTGCTGTGTTGGGTGTACCTCACATGAGAAATTAAACAGTCTAGGGGTGGTGGCAGTTACTAACATTTCATTTTTTCCATTCAAGGCTCTCAACCATTTTAAAAAGGACAGAAAACATAATTAACACAACATTTCCATTGAACTAAGTGTTGTTCCAAAATCAACAGCTGGGGAAAAAAAAAAGCCCTGCAGAAAGCCTTCATTTTTATATTGCTGGACTTTTCAATTCATATATATCAGGTCTGATCAAATATCATTCATTCGAGTCAGCCAGAAGGCAGAACTAGCACATAGTTACATTTGCTGCCATCTGTCTAACAGTACTAATCTGAGATTCATCTGAAGTCATATGATTTAGTCAGGGAGGAGAAATTTGATTTTGCTCCTACTATATTCCCCTCCTTCTTTTTAAAGGTTGCAGTGGATCCAGTTCAGTAATTCAGAACAACCACAGAGAAAATTCTGAGGTCACACATAGCCTGCAATTATGCCACCAGTTTAATTTGCTCTCTTGAACTAGGGAATAGGCAGGAGATAAAAAAGGAGCCCTTTTGGTCATAATACCTCTAGAAACATCCTAGTTTTCAAAAATAAAATGGAAGGGAAATATTCTCATTTTATCCTCTAAAGACTTTTCATCTATTTAAGCTTTCCCATCACTTTTAAAGGGGCATCTGCCAGTTCACCAGGCCTTAAACTAGTAAACTGCATAGCTGTGTGTATTATGTATGGATATTAAGAAAGAAGACAGTTATTTTTCTCATCTCCTTAGAAGGTGGGAGAAAATTTCCTTGCTGTACAAATTCAGAAATCCCTATGGAGAACTAATGAAACTAACATAATGTTGTCATGAGCCAGTCTTTCCAATTTGGCATAGCTAGGACACTGTGGCAGGTGTGTTCACTAAATTAGTCAGCTCTGGTGAGGGCCCAATTTGCACTTGCACATAAAGCAACATGATTATGTGCAGCTGAGATTTTCTGAACAGCACACAGGAAAAACCCAGAAATCAATCTAAACCATATTTTTCATATGCTTTCCTTATACTCAAGGAATAGCAAGGGAGTGATGCTTTTTCATTCACCATCAGAAGCCAGCTAGAGCAATTATGTTGAGCAATGTGCCTAAACAGCCAGACAGATCACTATATATATATATTTTTTTTAATGAAGTAGCAAATCTCCTCCCGAAGCTGTAGAGCTGTTTCAACTATCCCTCCTTCCCTTGCTCACTCCCTCCCAGTTCTGTGGCCCCCAGGCAGATTTTGAATGCCATCTTCGTATCTTTCTTTCCAATCTGACTAGTTAACTTACTTCTCAGGCCCTGCCACTGCTATCTAAGCAAAAAGGGTCTACCAGCCCTATTTCTGCTTTTAAATACTTGTACAGAGGAAGCTGGCAATAAACAGTGATTCTATACCAATCCCATTTTCAAACCCTACCCCTTACATACAAAATGAAACTGCACCATTTTCATATGCGCAACCAGGAATTTAGTAGGCAACTATCAATCCTCTGGATCACGGTGTACACATTAAGTGGTCTAGTCAGGTGCCTGATAATGATAAATCCATTTGTACAAAGGCCTGTGACCATCACACCAAGACCTTGGATGCAAGGTCTTGCTAGGCAAGAGTATGGAGGAGTGCAGACTGCCCAAAACCTACCTTCCCTGCTTCAGACCACTGAGACAGAAACCAAATGCCAAACCAAGTCCAGACATTCAGTGCTTCAATCGATGTAACTTCTGGCAGAGAGCAACAAGTAAGAACTGCTGCTGACTGCCTAATGCCTCAGTGAGGGTGATGTCCCTTAAACTTTTTCCAACCAAGGAGTACACCCACAAGGCATTGGGGGTTAGGGTTCTGAGATGCCCTATACCCATCTTACTCAGGAGGTTGCAACATTGTGGTATTTTGTAAGAGCTACCCCTCCCCATGAGTAGCCCCACCATGTTGTCACTAGGCCCTTCGGTTGGATGGAGTTTACAGACATACCAAAGACCAACCAGGAATTTGACTCTTAAAAAAAAGAGTCATAATCCTGTCCCCACCAACTTCAATCAAACTAGGATTTCACCCCAGCTTTCTAAGTTAGTCTGTGTATGGTTGGTACAGATCAGTGATTCTTATATTATTTCCTTCCGAAATTAAAGTAATGGATTCCATCCACAGTGGATTTAAAAGCTGATCATGCCATTTCAAAAGACTGAAGCAGAAGACCAAGATGATTTCATGTTAGACTTGCACAATTCTTTACAAAAGATTATATAGTGATGAGCCCATCTGTTGGACTTTTTCTCTCTAAAGAATAAGATGCCAAATGTCACTAAAGATTACCTCTGCAGCTTACACTATTGGAAATGGGAATGTAATATTGATAAAACTGAGAACATTTGACATGCATGTTCATTTGTTGGTGCACAACAGCATGAGAAGAAATGAGCAGAACAAAATGGTCAACTTTAAACAGATTACTACTAAGGAGAAAAGTTACCATTTCTGTAATGAGTGCTAGAGGGGAGACTGAAACAGTAATTACCAGAAAGTACTGGGATGGCAGAGAACTTCATTTCTGCTTTGCAGCTTGCCACGTTCACTTAGTGTCACCTAATTTGCCTGAATGTTTTGTGCAAGACCAGAATGAACAATAAAGTTGAATGTCTGAGCCAAATTGGTACGAGACAATTCACACTTACCAGAGAGCTGCTCACTACCGATACATTTTCATTTAAACTAATGCATCATTTCCATTACATCCACTCAGTGGAGCTGTGTTGATATAAAACTGGAGTAATGCCATAAAGAATCAGATCTGGAGAGCATGTATGGTTAGTGATGACTTTAGAAAAATTGCCTCTCTCCCCTGCGCTAGGGACAGACATTAGACATAAACCATTTTAAGTCATCAGAAACTGGTTTAAACCTGTAACAGAATAGATGTTCAGTGCACATAAACCAGTTTGAAAATGTCTGAAACACATTAGAGATAAAGCTGGTTGAATGCAATATCAGACCTACCTGATTGGGGTCAAACTGGTTTATGCAATGTCTGTCCCAGACTTGTTGCTGGTTTAAGTTAAAACAGAGTCCCCCAGCATCCCGGCATGCTGTCTGGGCTGGACAGGGCTCTCTGCTCTACAGCAGAGCTGCCTCCTTCCCTCTGCTCCCTGACTGCAGCTCTGGCAGAGACTGCAAGCATCTGCCTGTCTTCCCCCTGCTCCCCCCCACACACTTCCTCCCCATCCCGTGCTAAGCAGGGATTCCCCAGTCCCCTCTGCCATACACAGACACTTCTCAGCATTATCTAGCATACCACATGCTGGTCCATGCTGTGACAGATGGGACCAAGGCAGAATCAGCAGGTAGCTCGTAATGTCCCTATGTTGTTTTCTTAATGTGGTGATAAACACTAAGTTAGAGGTAATAAACACTGTGTTATCAATAACCTTCTGGGTTGGTCAGGCGAGAGGGCAATGTCTCCCTAATCAGAACATTTTTCCAGGGCCTGGCCATGCCCCCCCTTAGCTCATCAATATGGAAGGGAAGGGAGGGCTGCTCTAGTGCTCCCCAGCTTGTAGCTTGAGCTACTTCAGGCATGTGCCTTCATTTCTGGGAAGCCTGTGCATTTACAAACTGATTCAGCCTAGTCAGGTTAAACTAACCTGCAAAGTTTGAATCAATTCAGGCTGAAGCTTTTTGAATGTCTACCCTTACGCCTACAGAACTAAATTTAAATCCTAAAAACTGAGTGGTAAATCTGATTCTCACTAGGTAACTGTCTATATTTAGGAGCCCACCATAGGATATGGCCAATTCAACATAAAAGCTAAAACATGAGAAGTACAAGTAGAACTATGTGACAAAGGGGTCTGCTCCTGTCCCCATCAAAACCAAGGACTTATTTTCAGTAGAAACCACAAAATACAAGATCACTGCTTAATTTAGTGAGGCATGCAAATATTTTATGTGGTATCTGCATTTAGAATTATTTTTAAACGTGTAATATATTTACTTGAATCCAAGAAAAGGTTTTTGCACCATTTATCATGGGGGGCGGGGCTCATCTTGAATTTAAGTACAAGATGGCAGGCAGGGGGGTGGCAGCTACTGCAGCTCTGACTCCAGCCCAGTCAGACCTGTGACTGCTTCATGCCTTTTTCCCCACTGCTTCTGTCCTCTGTCTTTTCCCCACCACCACTGCTTCTGTCCCCATGCTGGCCCCCCAGCCACTATCTCTGTTCCCTGCCACCTACTCTCTGGCTCTAACAGGACTCCAATCCTATTCCATCCCAGAATACGAAGCTCCAGTTCCAGCCTGGCCTGATAGCAGTGGTGGAGGTGGCAGCAACTCTGTCCCAGACTCCAGCTCTGAGACCTAGCCAGAACTGCTGCTGTTGCAGTAGCTGCTGCATTGTTGGGATGGAGTTAGGCCAAAGTCCTGCCAGAGCTGTAGCTGGAAGGTAAGCACCACAGGGAGGTAGGGGGGAAGGTGCAGACAGCACAGGGGACCTGGTGGGAGGGGGGACGGGACCAGGTGCTTGAGGGAGGCAGATGCCTAGGAGGGGGTTGCAAGCATTGGGGACAAGTAACAGGGGCAAGGGGCAGGTGCTAGGGGGGTAGGCATTGATGAGTGTGGCAGGTGCTAAGGTACACAGGCACTGGCGGGGGCAGGAAGCAAAGGACAAGGTGTATGTGGGGAGTAAAAAGTAGAGGTCAGGCTGTTTGACTCTCCCTGCATCACCTGCCCCCTACTGCTTTCCCCTTCACTGTCTCCCCCACTAGCTAACTGCCCATGGCCACCCCTACCACCTGCCCACCTCCCATTACTTTCCCTACTGCAGCAGTGAGGGGGAAAAATTTAAGATAATTCTCCAATAGTTAGATTCTTTACCTGGTAATTTATAACACATTTATCATTTTTCTATGTATAGAATCTAATTATTAGGGGATCATCTTAAGTTCAGAGTCATCTTGTACTTGGGTATATAATGTATATGAAAAAACAGATAGATATGTATTACAAAATAAAATAACACTATTACAAATCCTTTGGACTTTTTCCTTATGTAATCTGTGGATGTGTATCAAACACTTCCTACATGCCACCAAGTTCATGGATATTCACGTGTATTGTTATTATTGGAAGCTGTTTATATGAACGCTAAAGTAGTTTTATTACACTTCCAGTTAAACCTTTTGTGCCTTGGAAAACTATGAGAATCTGTAGGCTTTCATACATGTGGTATGCACAATACAATTTGAGGACCAAATCCTCAGTTACTGTAAGTCAATCTAATTCCATTACTATCAATGGAGCCGATTCGCAGCAGATGAGGACTGGGCTTGAACCTCTCACGGAAAAGATAGTTTATATTTAAATAACTCTAGTGGTGAACAGCACTATAACAGCAAAATGTCTCACATGATGAATTTCCCCACGTGGGAAATTTCATACATAACTATCTGTAGGACTAAAGCAAACTCCTACTCACTTAGCAGCCATTCAAAGTTAACAAACCATGCCCCCATTAACTTTCTCAGCTAGGAACAGACTTTCAAAAAGCCCAAACCTGAATTGATTCAATCTTTGCAGGTTAGTCTAACCTGGCAAGGCTGAACTGGTTTGTAACTGCACAGACATCTCAGATATGCAAGCACATGCCTGCAGTGGCTCAGGTTAGAAGCTGGGGAGTGCTAGAACAGCCCTCCTGTCCCTTCCACAGTACTGAGCTGGAGGGGTATGGCCAGACCCCAGCAGGATGGTCTGATTAGCCCAGCAGGGAACTGATAACAGTGTGTATCACCCCTAACTCAGGATTTGTCATCCCATTTACAAAATTACAGTGGGACATTACTAGCTACCTGTTGATTCTGGCTGTTGATTCAGCAGGGACTGTAGCTAGCATGTGGTCTTCTAGCTAGTACACAGACATCTCTCCACAAGGCAAGGCGGGGCGCAGGGATTCCTGCTTAGCAGGGAGTGGTGAGGGGGAAGGAGAGAGCAACCCATAGTCTGTGCCTGAGTTGCACCCAGGGAGCAGAGGTGAGGGGCCAGCCCTGCTGTGGAACAGAGCCCAGCCCAGAGAGCATACCCGGATACTGGGGGAGTCTGGTTTATTTTAAACCAGCAAGGGGTCTGGGACAGACATTGCATAAATTGGTTTGACCCCAATCAGTTAAGTCTGATACTACATTCAACCAGGTTTATCGCTAAATGGTTTCAGCCCTTTTCAAACTGGTTTACGTACACTGAACATCTGTTCTGTTACAGGTTTAAACCAGTTTCTGATCACTTAAACCGGTTTGTGTGTTATGTCTGTTCCTAGCCCACATGTGGATATTGTATCATGAACCTGAACAGTCAAGGCAAGCACATTTTTTATTGAGGTCTGTTTTTCACTTTAAGTATCCATGGTAAATATTTCAACAGGGATAAATAAATTGAGGTGGTCTAAATCACAGGGTCAAGAACAATGGTGTTTTGTGATAGATAGGGAAGAGAAGGGCTGAGGGAAACAGTATTACAAGTTCACTGCTTAAATGAGGTCACTTTCCTAGTTTAAAATGCATGCTATATTTGATGGACTGTTTAATAATTACAGAGTAAGAATGCATAGAGCATAAAATCAAATAGTTGCTTAGGTTGCTGGTGAAAGGCTAGCTGCTGATGTTTGTGAATGGCAGAAAGTAACTTTACCACTGTTCCAGGTCTATTAAAGCTCTATATTGTGCTGATGCCCCAGGGGAAGTATGCAGTCATTAAAAGCAGCATTTTTTCTTTTACCTCACCTCCCATTTGGAACTGTGCACATTTGCTCTGCAGAGTTTAATGGACCATGGAACCGCATACTTCTTATGGAAAAAAATGACCATTGCAGCCTACAGAGAGTTTCATTTAATAATGTTTTTTTTATAGAACCAAAGCCTCCATTCTTTACTGAAAGAAAATCATATACTATGATTAACATACAGTTAATAATGCATTTACAGGCAGTCCTTGACTTACAATGTTTTGAGTTACAACGTTTCGCACTTGCAACATTTATAAATTGACACTGTTTCAACATTATGATGTCAGTTTCGACTTACAATGCTTGATCCAATGCGATGCCACACCAGCGAACAAGTTCACTGTATCACTTATCTCCCTGGAGAACATCTGTCCAAACTTCCTTGGACACTTTCTTTAAGAAAGCAGACAAGACTCCAGAAAAACTTGCAGCCAAGACTCCAGCCAAGAATCCTTCAAAAAATTCAACCAAGAGCCCTTCAAGAAGTCTAGCAAAGTCACCTCAAAGAAGTCCTTCGAAATCAATATGATTGCCATTTACAATTTAAATACATTATTGTAGATACATTACTCATCTATAAATGATCGAGTACAAAATTCTAGGGTATTTTTGGTGAAAATAGGGTATCAGGCCTTGGTTCGGGAACCAATCCCCGATTTACAACATTGTTTCTTATGAGAAAATTGGTTCCAAGTTACAACGCTTCGACTTAAGACGTGGTTTTCAGGAACCAATTGTGTCGTAAGTCCGAGGACTGCCTGTATAGCACTGTATTGCTGCTCAAGATGTTCAAATATTGAAAGTAACTATTACTCACTTCCCTCACCACCACGCTGTAGCAGAGATTAAGCCTGGCTCAGGCCCCTTCCATACGTGCAGGTAAAGGCGCAATGGGATCTAATGAGACTCACACAATCACACCTCCTACCATGCCACACCTGCGAGCAGGAAGTGTATTGTGGGGTCACACATTAGATCCAAATGCACCTTATTGGTAGTTCTGGAGGACCCCAATCCTGGACTCCTCCTGCATCAGCAAGAAGCAGGCTCCCATAGCTGGAAGACCCCTTTGCTGATGGAGCTCCCAGCTGAGGGGACCACATACAACCGAGACCAAGAGCCCCCTCAGGTATGGGACTCTCAGACCCCAACTCACAGTCCCCGCAGCTGCAGGGTGCTGCTGTGGTCTCCCAGTTGCAGGGGTACACTGAGTAACTGGTGTCTCCTGAATCTGGGGGGGCACCCGCAGAAGGCCCCGACAGCAGCAGCCCCATCAGAAGGGGCACCAGCTCTACTGACAATATTAACAATCAGCTGCCGGGGGGGGGCACCAACCTCATCAGGCAGGGCATGTGTGCCCCCATGCACCCCCTACCCATCGCCTATGGAGGTGCATGCAATGCTCCGCAGCAGCTGCTACGATATCTCAGCCATTGCAATCTCCCAGCTGCTGCCTGGATCACCCCACTCCCCTGTGGCCGGGAGACTGCAATGGCTGCAGCAGCGGCTGTCTTCTAGCCACAGGACTGCCTACATGTGCAAATTAAAACTGGATAGAAACCAGCTATAAAGTTACTACACCTTTTCAACATCTAACTTTATAGTTGGTTGGATGTTTTTGAGGCATGGTAGTTGACTTGCATGTGTAACCAGTCTAAATTTATTGCTCAATTAACAAGGTAATTGCCCGATACAAATAATATGTAAAGGGCGCCTCAGACTTACTTTGTTTATACTGGTTTAACATCCTATGAATTCACTATTCTTCACTGGACTTGCTTCTGATTTGCAACAACGTAAGTTAGGTCAGAATAACATCAACTGCCTCTTCCAGAATTGAGTTATCATAGCAAGGGAGATTACTGAGGGATGTACTCAGTAGGTCAGCAAGTTCTCCATGACTGTCCTACGTTTCTAAATGAACTTTCAACATCTGTGGGCCAAATTCACAAGCTGATACATAAAGGTGCAGACAGTTATCCTTGTGCCAGTAAATCTTCCTGTACCTCAATAATGATTTACCCTAGAAGAGTAAGTGTTTTTCCTGTATTGTCCTCTGGGACTTCCAGAGTGAAGTGTCTATAACCTGGGGACTTTCTGAGACCATGTTACCTTGCCCCTAAATTGAATTAAGATCAATGCAGCGAAGCATTGCATGCCCACTCCCTGGACGATGAAAGATGTAATGTAGTTTCCTTAGACTGGTGCTGGGAACATGTCAATAAGCCCTCTGTTTTAAGTGTGCTTATCGGTATGCATCTAAAGCGTGGGGCAACTGCACAACACCCATTTCCTGGTTTAACGCCTGAGCAGTGTGTGCTTCTCTGGTGCTCCCTATTCTGATCCCAATATAATGTAGGCATTCCCTAAAAGCACAGCTGGCAAAGGCTGCTCAGGGTCTTCACTGAACCAGAGTTTCTTACAGCCACTTCCCTTTCTCTAGCAGTATGACTCTCCCTTGGGTCCTTTGTGGCAGCTTATAAGCCTTCTGGTATAAAGGAGTGTGCAGCTGCTTTATTTCCATCACATTTTCCTTTCAGGTGCACTTTCTTCATGCGGGTCTCTGCACCCGAGTCTTCAGAGGGGGAAGCTCAGGTATGAATATGGTCCCCAAGATATGTCAATATGTGCTGTAATGTGAGCTAGGGTATGACAGCAGAGCACTTAAGGCATCTTGCTATTGCTCCAGGGTTAAGTTCATGACCTGCTCTGGACTTGTGCAGAAGAAAGACTGCATTCTGTTGACCTAGCTGTCAATAGCTAGCTCATCATTCACACCAGGGAAGCAGCTAGATGGGAATGCTTGCTATATCATTCTTTTGTGCACAGTTGCCTATAGAAAACTGGTGTCCCCCAATCCTGCTAGACCAATGAATGGTTTGACTTAGCTGGTTTTTTTGACTGTGATGTGAGGCTCTCAGCTAACATGTTGTTTCCAGAAACAAAATTCAGCTTTCACTTTAAAGCTTTTGCTTATTTCTCATTACTTAAAAAACATATTTGGGGTGACAGGGTTCCTACCTCCATGTGAAATGACCTTTCTGTAAGGCTCGATAACTTTCATATCAATCCTCTGTTCCTGTTCTCCAATCACTACTGTTCTCCATAACCTGTTGTCCTCTCTCTCTTCCTCAGCAGTATACTCTGGAATGGATTCAGACTCTTCCTGGGAAGCATCCTTAATGACTGTCTGGTCCTCTGAAATAGAACAGCAGGATTAGCTCAGCATCTTGGTAACAAAAGTGGCTCACACTTTTTCTGCAACAGTGGTGCATATTCAGAGAAAACCTACTGAAATTCTTTGTCTCCTAAAAGCCATTGAAGTTACTGGGGATTTGTGCTGATATAACAAACAGCAGAACTTGAATCTTTCAGAGCCAGTTTTTCAGACCTGCCTCCCTTTTATTTCCTCTTCTACCAACACAATAATAATACATAGCGCAGGATTGCTGAGGGGCATTTATATTTTGTGGGCAAGTAAAATTGAAGCAAGTCTGTAAAAAGCTGATCAACACCTTGCTGTGTTTATTTAATTACAGTTCTTCACATGTGGGCCACTGGTATGGTAAGTGAATTAAAACAAGCCTGAAGATAAATGCAAAGCCAGAATATCTTAATTTTTCCACAATTTGGCTTGGGAAAGGGAAAGGAAATAAGAACAGCCCCTCATTTTTTACCCTTTTTTATTTCAATTATTCCTCCCTGCTTTTCCCTGTCTGGCATTGGAACAGGAGATAGGCACCAATACACCTCCATTAAAGCCAAAAGCAACGCAGTGACATGCCATAGTGTTGTCAAAGACTTTTGGAGCCAAGATAAATCCCATAACATTCAGCAAGAGTCCTCTGTGTGACAGGAAAATTCTGTAGGGAGACTCCTCAAATATCTTAAACAATATTTTCAGACCATGGATTGTATTCCCTGCAGTTCCTTTTGCCTAAAGGGCCAAGTGAAAATATGAAAGGGATACAATGCTCCCCTCTCTCTTTGCAGATACAAAGTTTAGAGCAGAAATGCAGCTTGGCCACTACTACTGGTATACCTCGTTGGGCTGGGATGTTTTGGGCACATACAGCCCATAAACTCAATGCCCATATACATCTAGTTCTATATCACATAATGAATTCTGAAGTCTGTCACCACAGCCTCTCTACTTTCCAGCTTAAGAATATTATCAGTACATTTTGCTGTATTATTAGCATCCCACAAAGGCAAAGGATCCTAAAGGTTTTGCCCCTGAACAAAGAAGGACTGAGACTACCAGGATTTGGTTTCTAATACTCCAGAGAATATGCCAGGTAATTAGGAAACTATTTCCATTCTGCACTTAATGGCATGGCTGCTAGTTCATGTTTTCTTCTATCCCAGATGTAGTGGTTCTATCTATGCCAGGTGTAGTAGTCAACTACAGAAATATGAACATAAAGAATTGACTTCATCTCCAAATAAAATTCGTTCTTTCCATAGGTATTTACTAAAATGTCAGTTTATTTATTTCTTTGGTGAATCGGTCTTATTTTCTACCCATTTCTGGGGTTTGCTTTGGATCATTCTGGCTTTATGAACAGGGCACCAATAAGCAGGCAGTGTGGACAAATGTATTCTGGTCACATACAGAAAAAAAACGCCTGGAAAACAGATAAGATAGGGAATACATTTTTAAGCTGCATGATGCAAATGAAAAACAGGCTAAGTCCTCTGAAGTGAAAAGGCCAAATGTAGCTACCAAAGAGATTTGGGAATAAACAGAAGAAAAGATCTTAAAATATAACAAAGCAGCCTAAAATATATTTTATTTGGGTGAATCACAAAGCACCATGACACACTTAACACAGCTTCTTAAATCACTTGTAAAGATAAAAAGTATGCATGACTTTTCAGCCTGAATCAAGTGAATCAGATTACTCATGCAAGTGTTTCTGAGAATAAGTCTGTGAGAATCTATATTTTTATGCACACATGCATTCATGGCCACACCTCCACACACATTTAAGTATGCATACATGTATATGAATTATCAATGTTTTTATCTTTTTACTATATTGTTTTACTGACTTTGGAATGAATGTCCTGAATGTGTGTGTTTTGTGGTACACTGGTGCCACTCAAAAAAAAAAAAACAATAAATGAATAGTAAAATATACTGAAGTTGTTATTGGGATGCCAGCAGGCTGTGGATTTCTTTTTTAAAAAGCCCTGTTTATAGTTTGAGAATTTAGGGCCAAGTATACCCTTAAGCAACAGCCTTGTTCAAACAAGAAAAACCAGCCAAATACCTCTATTACAAACCTCACCAAATCAGGACAAACCTGTCATAGAGCAGGAGATGGGAGGAGGAAGAAAAAAACCTGAGAGGGAATCACAGCAAAAGGAAGATGCAGGAGAAATCAGGGGAAGTAAGAGGAAAGAAAGGGAGCTACATATGGTGTGACAGTTTCACCAACCGACTGGTCAAACTGCTGATTCCCAATAATAATGAACATGACACTAGAGAATGAAGCAGCTATCCCTGTTTAGGATGCATTGCACTGCTTTATAATTCATTTGTCCTTGATTACACAGTAGAAATATATCCAGAGTGACTTGGGAAATGATGATAGACAATATTAAATCAACCCCCTTTCATTAAATCTGGTTATTAAAATTCATCCTGAATGTTAGGTCATAGATGCAATTTTGTGTCATAGAACACTACATGAGTAGTTGCACACAGAGCGCTTTACTCTAAATGACATAAATTGTCATTAACAAGGCAATCTGCTTCGAAGGGCCAGCCAACCTGGTTTTGAGGCAGAGCCCATTTTAAGAACAGATGTTTGTGCTAAGTAGAAAAGGAAAAAATCTGCTCATTTTTACTCCTCTTTTGGACCTAAAGGCAACTCTATCACTTCTACCTGGAGGCAATACTCAAGTGCCTTTCCTCCCAGCACTCCATTTCCCCCTGCCACTGTTATCATTATCAGATAATGCACAGGTGAGTGCTGGCCTGATGACACCTGATGTAGGTCAATGGAGGAGGAGGATTATGGAAAGTGAAAAGGGTCAAGTTTGCAGCTGAAGTAGGGAAGTGTTAGGAAGGCTGGTCAAGGGAAAACAGCTCTTGGGAATACGCTGACATGCTTTCTTGCGGGGCTTGCTAAAGCTTGATGGTGAAACTGATAAATGATGCCCTCAGAAAAAGGCCTAAATAGAGCTTTGAACGGATTGTTTAAACCTTCTTGAGTTGGGGAGACAGGCTAGCAGCCTACAGGAGTATTTCTGGGGTTGCTTCAGAGAGGCACAATATCCAATGATAATAGTGGCAGGAGAAAACGAAGAGTTGAGAGGAAGGGCACTTGAGTATTACCTTCAGACAGAAGCGATTTGCTTATGGTGAAATCTAGAGAGAATGATATCAGTCAGCAATTTGGGGGGGGGGAGGGTTCTTTTAAAGCTTTAAAACGTTTCCTTTATTTTATAAATCCTGTTTTCATGGATTTTTTTTTCTTAGCACCTATATTTTAAGCCACTAGAGTTTCAGCAGTATAATACTTCCACCACTTTAGCTCTTCAGTTCTCAACGCTTAACATAGTTTGTTTGCTACAAAGACAGGGACAGAAAGAAAAGAAGTTTTGGGGTTTTTGGTTTGTTTTTTTGGGGGGGTGAGGGGGGGAGTTTCAGTTAACATGTTCCAAATTGTTCACTGATGAAACCAGCTACTGCCACTACTACTACCACCACCACCACAACCACCACCACCACCAGTCCTTGCTATCCTAGGCACTACATGATTTAACTCCATTCATAAACTTTATTATGCTGCATCTTAGAACAACTTAGGTGACATTTGGTGTGGTTGTGGCTTTGTGTGTTTTCTGTGCCTCTCTCTCTTCTGCTCTTACTGGAAGGCTGCTCCAGTATCTCATTGTTCTAATGGCTGAAAACCCTCTTCTAATTTCCAGTTTATCTAAGAACAATTAATATAACTTGTTCTTGGACCACATTGTCATGGCCCTTTTCCATCTCTGGTGTTTACTCTTCTGATGTATTTACAAGTGGAAATTTTTCCCCCCTCTCACCCAAGCTCTTTTCTTATCTCTTCTCGTGTGGTAGGCTTCCCATTCCCCTGGTTACCCTAGGGACCTTTCTCTGCAACTGTTTCAGTCCAAATTCCTCTTTATTGAATATAGGTAAACTGAATCTTATCTATTATTCTAAATCATGTTGTACCAGTATCTTTTACAACGATATGAATGTTTCCCTAGCCTCTGTAGGAAATACCTGGCCTGATTGCATTCTAGGATCCCATTAGCCTTTGTCATGGCTCTTCACATAAACAGCTTAAAGTTGTGCTCTGATTAATACAACCAGGTCCTTCTCATCCACATTCACTTCCAACTGATCAGTTTCCAGTACTTTACTGTTCATGAGTACAGCTTCCCAACAAGACCTCTGAAAGCTCCACTAGTATTTCTGGAGACTGTCTGCACTTACTTTAACTTCCACTGTTTCAGTGTCATGCAGGTGAATTCTGTTTGCTAGATGTTTATAGTTTTGCTTGTAATACGTGAAAACAAATGCATTTGTTTAGTGTTAAAGGGTTCGATCTAGAGGAATTTGTGTATTTTACTGTTAACATGCAAGTGCCACTGACAGCCTCAAGACCACAACCCAGCTGCTGTCTAATCTGATGTACGGCTAACTAACTTTTGGTAGGTGAGAGCAAAACTACCTAGTTGATAACAGCCCCTATTGGTGGTTATGCCACTTGCCTGAATGTTGGAGATCTGTGTATGAGACCTGCTCTAACTTGGGAAGAGGAGTGATTTGGAAACAGGATTTCTACTTCTCAATATTCATTTAATATCATGGCTTAGTTGGTTAAAGGTCCCTCCTCCCAGGAAGGGAGGCATACCTAGCTGATGTGCCTAACTCCAAGAGAAGGTTTGTGGTTGAGAATCCGGAGAAGAGACTGGTATCTAACCATCTCTAAGCCACAAGGCTCAAGCCCAACCTCTCTTTTCAGTTCCCTACTGAATTACATGATTTCTTGTTCAGTTTTCTGTATTCTCTGAATCCTGTTCTTAGGAGCCTGCTTTTCCCTATGCATTGAAGAAATGAGTGTAGGCACATAACTCAGGGCTCTAAAGTCCATGGAGCCGCAAGCTACCTAACGTAATGCCTAACACCCTCTGTGCGCTTATCTCATAATGCAATTCTTCACAAAAGGCATGGGGAAAAAAAAGTCAGTGCTGAAGAAGGTAGAGCTTTGATATCTAAACACAGAAAGGCAGGATACCTATGCCTGGCAACTGAACCTTTCTGAACTGAGTGACTACACTGTTTTAATATACTTAAGAAACTCAGATACATTTAAGTTTCCAATATGTAAACAAGTGGATTTCTGGCAATTACTGCTTTGTAAGGCTCATCTCCATCTTCAATAACATCATTAACAATAAATGGAATGAGTGAAGCCACTGAACATGCAGAAGATAATGAAACTACGTGGAATAAAATATTCCAGTTTACTAAGCAATACACCTTGCCAGAAAAACTTGAATGATTATTTTTTAAGAGAATTGCTATCTAATCAATGAATGAAAGAAAAGTTGTAGAAGTAATCAAGTAGTAATTTAGTAAGACATCTCCTGCATATAGCATCTCACAAAATCTTCTATTAATATGTCAACTGAAAACTGTTGCACAGTATCCTTGTCATGCATCCACAGATGCATCACAGGTCCAAGGAGGTGATCCTCCTCCTCCATGTAACACTGGTCAGGCCGCAGTTGGAGTACTGTATCCAGTTCTGGGTGCTGCACTTTAGGAGGGATGTGGCTAGCACTGAGCTTGTCCAGAGGAGGGCCACTTGCATGATCTGGGGACAGCAGGGCAGACCCTATGAGGAGAGGCTACGGGACCTGAACCTGTTCAGCCTTCACAAGAGAAGGCTGAGGGGATATGGTGGCCATCTACAAACTTACCAGGGGGACCAGCAGGGAATGGGAGAGACCCTGTTCACCCGAGCACCTCCCAGAGTAACAAGGAATAATGGCCGTAAGTTGTTTGAGAGTAGGTTCAGGCTGGACATTAAAAGACACTATTTCACAGTCAGGGCAGCCAGGATCTGGAACCAACTTCCAAGGGAAGTGGTGCTCGCTCCTACCCTGGGGGGTCTTTAAGAGGAGGCTTGATAATTACCTAGCTGAGGTCAAATGAGCCCAGTATTCTCTCCCGCCCAGGGCAGGGGGTCAGACTTGATGATCTACTTAGGTCCCTTCCAACCCTACACCTATGAATCTATGAGAAGCCAGTTGCAGGTTCATAATCAAAAGTTTTATGATAAAATGTAAGGTTTTAGTTATTACTGGCCTCCTGTCTGGAAGTGCTATAGATAGAATTCTACATAACAGCTACAGTAATGATCTAGAGAAGGAATAAACAGAGTTTAAATGAAACTCATGGATAACTCAACACTTATGAGGAAAGAAAAAGAGAGGAATACAAAATAATCAAGACAGATTAGCAACATGAATGACAACTAATGAGTTCTCCTTTTTTTTTTTTTTTTTAGGGCTAGCTAACATCAGCAAAAATAATCAGAAATAAAAATATACTCATTCAAAAAGAGAAATCTAGAAATAAGTAATATCAAAGGAGATGGGTTCAAATATTGGGTCTGTCACATTCAGGAATATAGCATCCTGAAAACTAGAAGAACAGACACAACTGTTACCAGGTGCAGGTTGTCAAAGAACTAGTCATGTTTTCAACACATCCCTGAGCTAAGAAAATACTGTTTTCTGCCCATGAGGAATTTCTCAGCGACAAGCGTTATGGATGGTTCCTTGGTTAGATGTCCTGACCTCTACGATGAGCATTTTTTCGCTCAGTGCCCCTAAAGAAGAGGCTACAGGTTACTTCATGTGGAAAGAAGACAATGTCCCCTTCTGAGCAGAAAGCAGTACTATTTGGATAATTTGGATTAAGTCTGAAGCATTACACTGATCTATACAGCCCTAAACAATGACAGACAGATCTTATCCCATTCTGATTTAATGAGGAAAAGCCACACCTTGTTTACGCACACTGTCCTTTACTTATACAGACTAGTTCATTACCTTGTCCAGGGTATTCAAAAGAATCTGCTTCATCTGGAGTGTCAAGGTCATCTACGTTAATATCAATTTCATCTGGTGTATCCAAATTATCATCAGAAAGGATGGACCCTTCACTCTGGTCCAAGGAAAGGTTGATATTTGGAGCTGTAAGCTTTATCCTTCTGGAATGGGAGCCATTGAGGTCCAGAGAATTAGGAGGCTCTATATATGAAGAAAAAGAATAATATATCCAGTATTTAAAACTCTTCCACTGTATGCCTTTGAATATTTTTAAACACTTTGAACAGGGGATTAATTTTTATCTGACAATAATAATGTTAAAATTGATATAGAATTTGGTCCTATACTATCAGTTGCAAATGTTTACCAAAATATTGCTATATTTAAAAAAGGACAACAGTTACCACATACTGCATACCTGCAAACGTTTAGGGAGGATAGGGGAGGTTAGATTATATTAAAAATGGCCATTCTATCTTGTTTATTTGGCTGAAGTGCAGACCCTACTCTTAGATCCCTAGTTAGGTGGATCCAAGTGTGAACTGTACAGAAGTTCAGGAAATATAGATCAGTCCAAAAATAGCCAACCTGATCTAAGTTAACCCTACGCCAGAGGTAGTCTAACTTAGATCAGGTCCAGCAAGACTGATGTAACTGAACGTCTGTACATTTCCCAGCTTATCCTGAACATTTCCCAGCTTAGCCCCAGGGCTTTAGCCCCCCCAACCCCTCACCCCAGTCCCAGATGGACAACACCTTGCAGATAGACCAGCCAGACAACAAGAATTTATCTTCTTTGAAGACAGGCATGAATCCAAAAGTTTGTATCTGAAATCAGTTTTCTACTAAGATCCTTTATCATTTTATAAAATTTAGCTTGGGATGTGCTTCTTCTAATTATTATAAAACATGGGTTAACATATGGGAAAGTTCAGACATGCTTTTAAACCTCAGCAGACTTTGAGTTCTTTGATGATCACCTGAATCACTTCAGTTGTGAACCCAGTGACCTTTTGAAATCAGGAAAAATGCTGACAAAATACACCTCAGAGAAACTGTTGTATTGAGTGTTTGCTGTCATTCTTCTGGTATTTATATTGCAAGTATGCCATTATGTGCTCTACCTGACTATGTAATATCACTCTGTACCAAATAAATATGACCATGCCTTTGCTCTTCTTAGCTGGGTGCAAATAAAGGAGTTCTGAGCTAATATACATCTTCAGTATGGTTTCTTGCCACTAAATTTCACATGAATATTTGAACCTGCTTTGTTTGGACTTGTGTATTTTTATATATAAACTTCAGTAGACTGAAGTCAAATATAGTGTGAAGAAAGCAAAGTACTTAATTGTCACAAGAACAAAATGCTTTAATAGACAGATAACACCAGGGCACAAGAGAAAATATGTAGCACACTATAAATTATCATTTGTCAAGTGAAGTATAGAATTAACTAAATAAAGCACACTTAACACTCTTTTTAACACTGCACTGATGCCTTACCAGCCCAGAGAGAGCCTTCCCACTGCATAATTATATGCTATTGGAGTGAGAAATATTTTTTTTTTAAATGAATAAAGCCTTCCTTACCAGGTCTCATCTCTGTACCATTGGGGCTTATCAAGCCCTCATCAAAGGGGATGTCCATTCCTACATCCTCTGATACAGATCTGGAAAAAAAAGGCAATATATTTTATCTGAAAGCTCACCAAGATCTAAAGATCAATTATTTGATCTAACGTGGAGCATCTCCTTCCCTCATATATGCCTAATTTTAATATCCGATTTGCAAATCAGCTGCAAATTAATTCAGGGGTGAACCAAATGTAGCTCATGAGATTCTATGATGTAGCTCATAGCATACCACAATGGTATGGACGTGTGGCTATTGGAGACTCTAGGTTCCACCTTGGCTTAGAGCAAAATGAAGCACTAAATAATTATACATTGGCAGATAGCAACCTTTTCTAATTTATGTATATACATGTTAACCAACTAAAGGGTCTCATTTTGTCAAGGAACTTCACAGACATGTCTAGGACTGAAAAATCCTAGAAATACTATTCTGAATTTCCATACCAAGTTTTCTATGGCAGCATACTACAAGCTATCCAGCCACACATTCCATTTTCTTATCAGATTATCATATGAAAGGAAAATGTTATATGATATGATAGGAAAATATCAGGTAACTATATTAACTATATCTAAAATGACTCAAATAGGATTAACAGTAAAAAAAAAAAAAATGCAAGCATTGAGAAGAATTCAACTGTGTTCATATCTCCTATTTCTGTTCAATTTCTATAAACATATTCTATAACTCTGTTATAGTTGTTTTGCAAGCATAGCACTGCAGGATACATTTTTTTTTAACAGTAGCAATTTAAGCGTGAAAACACTTGAATATTTTTTAGCAGCAGAAAAACAGTTTTGTTTTCACAACTAGCAGGTTCAGAACTGGCCCCAAACTTCCCAAATTATCATGTTCTGGATCTTATTACAGGGCTGGAACAGGCTGTCGCAGGTGTGATCATAACCTCTTTGTTGTGATGAGATCATCATTACATCTAAAAGGTGTTTGCAACATACCCTTTCAGGTTATGCTGTTTTGATGGAGCCACATCACAGACCCACAAGTGAAAGCGAATTTGTACCCATCAGACCATTTTACTCATGGTTTAAGGGGAACCATTATAGCAATTGACAGCTACCTAGATATCTCTGACATAGGCTGCCTAGGCATCATCCTGACAAGTTACCATGGGAAAGAACTGTGCCCTGAATTAAGAAGTGACAAAGGAGAAGGCTAAAGTATTGGTGGTAGAAATCAGAGTATGACTCAGATCCACTGCAGAACATACTGCTTGTATATTCCTACCTTGTAGCTGTGACAAGAACAAAGGGGGAGATATTTTCCTCTACCTTAGCTGTAGAGGAGTTTCATCTAGCAAAAATCATTTGATTGTAGGTTAATTAACCCAGGTTGCAAGAGCCTTTTCCCAGTGCTAATGGAAAAAATTCTTCATATTCCAGGTTGGCCATAGTTATTTTACCAACATAGCTAAAATCAGTGTTGCTGCTCCTTTTTTTTACATTCACAAACTGCATTGACCCATCAGAAATCACTGATCTGATCAGCTCTAGAAATGCTAAGTTTCCAATTCTGTTGCCCTGGGCAACTGCCCTTTTGTCCAAGGAATGGATCAACCTTGGCAGATCATTAAATCTTTAAGGATCTGTGACAGAAGGAATACATTGAAGCTAAAATCCCTGAATACAGTCCAGTTATTTTACCGTAACATTAGCTTTCCTCAGGTAGAAATTAATTCCCTTTCTTTCCATATGTGGTCTATACAATTCTGTTAGTCATCACTTAGCTGCATGAACTGATACACTCCTGCAGGAACATCAAGAGAGGCATCGCTATTTTCCAGCTTCAAGCAATAATGCTGTGTGTAGGACAGGGCATAGCTTGGCAGGCAAGTTCCTACTCCATCTCTACTGTTCTCTGCTCAAATCATTTTTTTTCCTCAGTCTTTCCTTCTGTTTGTTTATAAGTGTTGGCAGCTTGTGCTGCTGCTTATGCCAAATCATTTCATACTTAAATATGACCATCTAAAATGCTTCTTAAGCTTTTCCTTTGGTCCTACAGTTGATATAAATGTAAAACCCCAGTTGATATAAATGTAAAAACCCATGTAAGTTATGTAGGTGGAATAAGTAACACTGAATATTTCATATTAGAAGAATGTTTCAGCAGCTGTTATGAACAGCTAGCAAGAGTGGGCAACTCAGGTTGCAAACAGATGAAGAGGCCTTCCATCTCAAGACTTAATCTCCACTGCTTTGCAGCTACATCTATAAGCTACAGTATCCTGAATTCACAGGGCATATCTGCCACACTGATTTCAATTAACTGAGAGCAGAACTGGGCCAAGAATCTCTAATCTCAGTTTAATTAAACAATTTTTATGCAATTAATCTAAAAGATACAGAATTTTACTTTTGGATACATGGAAAACAGAGAGAGACCCTCTTGCAGTTGTAGATGTGAGAGACAGCATTGCAAGAATGCTTTTAAATGGTTTTTTAAAACACTGTTGACTTAAGACTGCCAAGAGCATTTCAGATCAGACAAGGCAAGTATTATATCCTTTCAGCAAAACTGCATGTGAATGTTTAAGCAGTATTTTGCTCTCTTTTCAGTTTCAAGTTTCTATTTATTATAAGTGATCAACAGACATTTGAAGGGGGGAAAACCATAAAACGTGTCCTGTGATGATAGTATTTTCTACAGCCCTTGTCCAACATTTACACTGACAGCAAGCCTGCCACAACAGAAATGTGTATTCTAATATACTGAATACAAGCCAAGGAGGTTGGGGTTTTTTTGTGGAGACAGGATTAATGGTTATTTAGTCATAAAGCAATAGGCAGAGCAGATGCTACTAAGGCGTGAATTCATTTTAGTTGTTCTTAAACTTTATAGTGGGGATGTCAAACACATGGCCTTTGAGTTGGATCTGGTCTGCAGAGCTGCTCCATCTGGTCCACTAGGTTACCAGTGGGTCAGAGAATTTGGGGACATGACTAATGGTGAGCAGGGCCTGCCACAGAATATGGGGCCACTGTGGATGTGGCTATTGCCGCCAGGGGTGAGTGTGGGCTGTGCAATACAGCCCTCAGTTGCCTGTAATCACTAGTCCATATCCTCTTGCATTTCTCTGCCATGGCAAGCACCTGCTTGGCTCATGGCTACTTGCCCTATTGCTGCCTGGCTGCTACAGTGGCCACCACCACTCCTGCTAATTGCCCCATACCCTCCTGGACCTGATCCAGCCCGCAAGAAACCCTGTGGCCTGGATCCAGCCTGGGGCAGAAAGTGAGTTTGACACCCCGAATGGTAAATGCTCCATGTTGAAAGATTAAACTCAGGTGCATGAGAGACTCCATTCTAATTATGCATGATTTACTGGACTGATAAAAAAGATGCTTTCCCTTGAAACTGAGCTCAAAGTAAAATAAACTCTTTGTGTCCTAAATGACTTCCTTTGTGTGGTACACAGACCAGCCATTCAAGGATCAGCTGCATTAGGAGTCAAGTTACTAGACTACTGCTTTGATAAATCAGGCTTCCAGACTTGGGCAAAGGTAACGCCAAAGAAAAAAGTATATTTCAGAAAGGCAGGTTGGAGCCAGCTAGCAGGTTTATATACGAAAGGGGACATGGGGAAAGGGAAGACAGACTTACAGCTGAGCTCCTGCACATTTGCATGGCTCCCATCTGATAAAATAATAACCTCCTAAATGCTCTTTCACCTTCCCAAGTCTGTAAAGTCTCCAAAATCCAGGAAGGTAGTCTTGACTCTGAGGTGTATATTACCACTTTCACGCAGGGCCACTTTAAACTGATTCTGTCTACAAGCAACTGCAAATACCTGCTTTCTTGACGATACATAGCAACCCTTGTCGGTATACATGTATGATTTAGGATTTGGGACATACGCAACCCTGCAGCTAATCTCTGTTGACAAATTGCTTTGTTTTCTTATTCCAGAGCATCACACCGAGTTGTCATCTCCGCAGCTCAGCCTAGTGCTGTGCCCAAATATGCAAATACTGTTTGACTGAAGTGACCTCTTCTATAGTTATCCTGACAATTCACTTGCTGGCTGAAATTGTAGCCTTAGCCTACCAGAGGTCTGTTGCCAAAAGCTACATCAAATTTAGGTTGGAGAGAGCTGTAAATCAAGAAACAGCATGTTGATATATTTTTTTAAGCTTTTTAAAATGTTTGTGTATCTTTTTTTTTTATCCTCCCCTCTCTCTGCTCAGCAATGTGTTTGTTTTAAATGTTAACAGCATTGTATTCTGGGCAAAGGCACATACCTGCCAAGCTCACAGACACATAAAACTCTACTAACCCACGTTTGTTCTGAAGAATAATAATGGTTGAAAACAAGACAGAGTGCAAAGGAGAAGGTCAGTCAGAGAGGAGACTAGAAAACAAGGCAGCTTCTCAAGTTTCATATATTACCCAGGTTACACCATGATCTTGAGTTACTTGAGGAAGGGTACCTTATGCCTGAAAGCTTATTTAAGATCTCTCCCAACCATACACGTGGCCCAATGAAAGATCTTATGCTCCAAAATCCTTGCCTCTCAAACTGTTTTAGCATCCATTGTCTCACTGATTATCTAAGAAAAGGGAAAGGAATCTGAGAGAGGAAAAAATGCTGCACTGTGCAATGTTCAACAGATTTAAAAATAAGGGCACTGAGCCCTTTATCATCTCCATCTAATGGATAATATAGAGACAATGTTTTGTTCTCTCTCTGCTTGCCCATTCCAGATATACAAACAAGGCACATAGATTCAGGAAAGGAAAAATAAGGAAGTATTGGATGGGACGGAACAATGTGGAATTTTGATAATCCTGTTTTGTTTTGTTTTTACTGTAAATAATATTCTTTTCCTGTGTCTCTTCATTTGCTGAAAAGAATGTTTTTCAAAGGAAATATACTATAATATTCCTTCCATGAGTAATCTGTTTGTGCTTGCAATGTGGCCAGGCACTTGGGGCAGCTGCCACACCAGGGGCAACTTTCAAATGCTGTTGTTGGTGTGATTGTGCAGCTGCAACAGCAGCTATTTCTTTTCTATCCTGCCCCCTCCCCAGGTCAGCACCTGGGGCAACTGCTCCAGTTGCCTCACCGTAGTTACAACACTGCTTTCTTGCATACCCTTTCAGAGCTGTACCCTGCATGAATGCCTGTCCCCAAACCAGCAAAGCTATTCAACTTATTCTTCACTTGGGTTCAACACACCTATTTCTGTGTCAAAAATTGAGCATGTGCTTAAGTGCTAGATCATGACCAGAGTGTTTTGCAGCTTGTAAAACCCAGCCCTTAGCTTGCTGTCACCTTTGCATAGCACTAATCTAATGCAATACTTGAAATTCCCAGTTACATTCCAATGCCTGGTCCATTTGAAAGGATCCAACTCCCTTCTTCCCCTTGCTGTCTGCCTGTCAAGACTAACAACAAAATATCATTTAATGGGTATGGAGTTAAATTACAGCTTGCCATAGTATTATTTTGGAAATGAATCTGCATGCCATTTTGCTTTTATCTGCCAAACAAAGTGTCTTTTTCCCTTCCATAAAATATTAAAGTTAAAGAGTTAAAGAATTAAAATAGTTTTATATATTTTTACTGTCATGTACCACAGCTTGTAATATAGTATATTTTCTCACATGCAACGCACAGCTTTTTTGCAAAATTCAGCTGCTGGAAACTGGGGTGTGCATTATAATCAGAGCCGTTTCTACTGCTTAACCAGGGGTGGGCAAAATGTGGCCCAGGGGCCAGATGCGGCCCACCAGGCCATTCTATCTGGCCCACGGGGCCCCTAAAAAATTTAGAAAATTCATATTAATCTCCCCTGGGCTGCCTATCATGCAGCCCTCGATGGCCTGCCAAAACTCAGTAAGCGACCCTCTGCCCAAAATAATTGCCCAGCCCGGCTTTTTCCTTTCTTGAACGGATTTTTCAAAATCATAACTGAAAAGATTTAAAAATATAATCAGTTACTAATTTTAAATAGAAAACTATTTTTCTGGTTACAGTTGTGAATTGGATACACTATGCTGAGTTACAATAATGAACATATTTATCCAAAAGGACAAATAGGAAACAACAGGGTTGGAAACAGCGTTCCTTCTAAGCTGTGTGGCGTGCGCGGGCACACAAGTATGCTTGTGCTGTACTGCCAGGCGCACTTGCCCGGACGCGCACACTTCACAGCTTAGAGGGGGAGCGCTGGTTGGAAATGTGTACCTTTTGATTTTTGACACTAAGGCCGCTGACAGAGGTGGAGGGGGCAAAAAAACCAAACAAACAAAAGGCACTTTACTTGAAAACGTGATTAACTTTTTTGTAGAGCAATCACAAAGAATCACATTTTATCCAAATGTGAAATTTCAATTAAACTTTTTTTTTTAATAAAAAGGGTGAAATTAAGAAAAGTTTGGGCCAGATTCAGATCATGTTATTGAAAACCCTTAGAACTGAGGAGGACAGACCATAAGTTAGTAAATTATGGTTTCTAATCCTGGTGATGTAAATTACTTTCTCTGTGGCCTGGGCAAGTCGCATGTCTTCTTTCTATCTCCATCCATATTATAGGAATTAAGGTACATGCTTATCTGTTATGAAACCAATATTGTGAAAATAAATGATTAATATTTGCATGGAAGTATGCATTAGAAAACTGTTTCCCAAGATCTTGGATCAGGCAGGGAAATGGGTTGAAAATGTTGTAGCAGGTAGCTGGAAATAAATCAAAAGTCTTCTAGCTATGAATAAATGCCAACATTCAGAAAATAGACCTTTTGTATATTAAATATTTATCATTAAAATTCAACACTAAAGCAGAAGTGGGTAGGAGTTAATTTAATCATATACTACAGAATAGGCTGCTAAAAATAGGTCTTCTCTCATTACGTTAATTCCCTTCCTGAGGGCTGACACGATGACTTCAACAGGACGTTGTCAACCACCTTTGTGCCTATGTTAGTAGTTGCAATAAAGCTCTTCTGAGAGCAAGAAGTCTCCCTCCCTTTTCCTGGGCTATGAGAAAGCACACGGTGTTAGCGGTGGGATGAATCCTGCCACCAGCAGGAACACAAATGTCAGTCAGTAACTGGGTGACTTCTCAATGACAGACCAGGCTGCAGCAGCAGCAGCTCACTCCAGCTCAGGGCAGAGGCTGGCCAGAGAAACAATGCAGGCAGTTAAAGTTACACCACCACAACAGTTTGATTTCCAGTCCCCTGGAATGTGGCCTAGATGGATCAGAGATTTTAACCACTTCAGGGTAGTGTCAAGTCTGGACAAAAAGTCTGAACCTTACCAAGTAAGTACCCTCATCTACTCAATGGGGGAATCCGGCCAAGGAACTTCTGCTGTCACTGCCTTCGACAACTGCAGAGCAGGTAAGAGTTTTAAGAACCGATAATGGTCCACAGCTTCCTGGACCTGCATGTAAGCACTTTATAGCTCAGTAGGACTTTCAGCATATCACCAGCAGGCCACATTTCCCATGTAGTAGTGGGGCAGCAGAACGTGCAGTGCAGGTTGCGAGGAATTTGCTTCCAAAGCAGGAAGATCTCTATCAAGCTCTCCTGATATACCATTCAAGACACTTAGAGCATGGATGGAGTCCATCTGACTTACTTACAAGTCACTGACTCTGTACAGCTCTACCAAAATACGATAGATGACTTGGTTCTAAAACTAGTCACTGCACAGGAATTTCATGAGAAAGATCAACTGATAAAGGAGTGTCAGAGATGGAATTATAATGTTGGTGTCACTGGGCATAACCCTAGGTAACTCAGAGGGATGGAAGTGTCGATGAAGCCCCTCTGCTCTAGGCCCAGGCAAGCCAGGCCCCCCCCTCCCCAAACCTTTGTAACCCCTTCTTTGAACTTTTGTAACCTCCTGTAATACTGGAAAACAGAATAAGTAGCAAGCAAGCTGAAACTCCCTAAAAACTTATCTGTGGAATGCAAGAGCACCGCTCAGAGAGAGAAGGAAGGAGGGACGGTGGGGGGGGGGCAGCTAGTGGAAAACTACTGTAGAAGTGACCAGGGTATAAATATACACTGTTGCAGGGCTAAGGGCACAGGATTTGAGACCATACAGTCTCCCTGCGCCTTTTACTTGAGCTCAAATAAACTCTGTCTACTTCTCCCCCCAGTGTGTTTATTGGCGCGACGCACACCGGGCAACGAACCCAATTGTTGCCTCCCTCGGGCACCTTTTGCCGGCAACAGTTTTTGGCGCCCAACGTGGGGCTCGAGGCTAACGTTTCGCCTTGCCCGGATCCCTCCTGGGGTCGACAACTTGGGGCAACGACCAACGCCCAGCAAGCACCGGTGGTTTCATCGGGGGCCTCGGCGGAGACGTGGTTTGATCGACCCCGGAGGGCACAACGGTGCAACGCACTCAAATAGTGGAGATGCGATTGTGGGCAACGGTGTGGAACTGGTCCCTCGGACAAGGTAGGATAAGCTCAGCAGTCTGAGCATTGCC
>NW_017728950.1:67397474-67519118 GCF_001723895.1 Crocodylus porosus
ACAGTCTCCCTGAGCCTTTTACTTGAGCTCAAATAAACTCTGTCTACTTCTCCCCCCAGTGTGTTTATTGGCGCGACGCACACCGGGCAACGAACCCAATTGTTGCCTCCCTCGGGCACCTTGTGCCGGCAACAATAACACCAGGTATGTCTCAAGAAATGTACCTTCTCTTCCCCAGAGCAGGAAGTTTGGAGTCCAGATGCGGAAGTACAAGGCACCGTCCAAGCTAGGGAGGATGTCCCTCATTTATATTGGGTGGAGATGCCTAAAGGTCTCCTCCGTAGGAATCGAGAGCATCTCCATTATATTCCATCTGTTTACTACACAAGGTCAGGATGCATGTCTGCTCTACCGAATAGACTGGATCTGTGAACGATCTCCTTTAAATAAAGAGATTATTCTCTTTTTGTAGGGAAGTGAGTGGTAAAGACTCACAAGTAGTTGCTAGCCTCTCCTTTCAGGATGATTTTGCAGTTCTTTGGGAATCCTTCAAGTTTCTACTGAGAAAGGGGGATGTAACAGTAAGGGCTAACTCCCTTCCTGAGGGCTGATATGATGTGACATCAGCAGAAGTTGTCAGCCTTCTTTGTGCGTCTGTTAGCAGTTGCAATAAAGTACTTTTGAAAGCAAGAAGTTTCCCTGCCTTTTCAAGAGCTATGACATAGCACAACAGCCATGTTTATTAAGCGCTTCCTTGCTTTACTCTACTATAGTGGCATACAGTATGGAGATCAACATTTCTAAATGATGCATCTGCACAGGGACAGTACACCATTTTGCCATGTGCAGTTTATAGGAATTACCTTAGCCCTTTCAAAGGACAATGTTTTATAATAGTAGAAGGAGCAGAAAGTCTTTAGGAAAATGGAAGTTTTGCTCCCCCTTTGTATTTCTAAGGAATAGAAAATAGAATGTTAGATTTCCTTTCACCCATTACTATACGCTATATTGATTTAATTCACGATATCCCTGACAAATCTTTCAAATACAACTAGTGTTATCTCTGCACAACCATTCTGTTTCTGCAACTCTGTTTGCTGCTACTTGGTTTTAATTTAATCTCTCTCCCTTGCTCTCTAGCTCTCTGTACAGTCAGCCTTTTGTGCTAGCTCATGCATTTTTCTCTTGTTAATGATTTAAACCATTACCGCATCCCTCTATTAAATATACTGCTGAGAGACTTCATTCTATCAGAGATCCTATTTTTCAAACAGATCTATGCTTTTTGGCTGAAAGGAGATAATCTATCTAGCTCAAGTGACAAAGTTGTTGGGACCTGATTTTTCAGAGGTGGTTACTGCCATACCCCTATTTGAAACCACTGGGTGTGGCACTTGCTTGGTGCTTCTAAAAATCTCATCAGTAGAGAAAAAAGATTGATTTAAATCCCTCTGACATTATCACACAGACACAATTTGCAGCATATTGATACCCATGAAGAGATATATTTAAAAGTTTATTATGCCATAGATACTTTCTAGTTTAAAATCTGTATTTATATGGCATTTTTATCTTATTAGTGATCTATTATTTTATACTGTGCTATTACATTTCTATCTAAATATATAATTTTCTACTTATCCCTGTATCCATGATCCTCCAACCTCTTTTCACTCCTTTGCTTTCTGTTACGTTGCTTTTCTCTTTTATCCCTCTATCACAATAAATGCATTTTATCTATTTTTCTTCTTTCTTAAAATATTCATTTTTTCCACTTTTGTATCATTCTACCTAAAATGTCAATGTTCACTTTGAACTTCTACGATTATACAGTTCAGACAGGGACTTCAATGTAATTTTTCTTACCTTAATTACTGCAGTGAATCTGTAGTTACCTTTTCCCCCCCATCTGGATTTAGAGTACAAAGACTGAGCTACTGGTCACCTGAAGAGAGGGGCAAGTGCTCAGATGAACCAGATGCCATCAGAAAAACATATGGTTGGATGGATATCTTAGGAGTTTGATCCCAGAGACCTCTGCCTCTGCCACAATCTGATTATAAGGACTCACCATCTCATCTTGTCTTGAGGTCACAGAGGAAGTAAGAGAGAGGATATCAGGATTGGGAGTGGTGATCTGGTTCAGCAAGTGGCTTCAGTGAAAAGTATCCCAATAGCTATGAGCAGGGAGCTGCAAGGGATGGACAACCAGAATAGCAGCTGCAACGTGCATGTAGCCAGGGAGAATGTGGGGCAGGACTAGCCGGGAACCAAAGCACTTCGCCTGATGAAGACAAAAAAGGGCTACGTGGGAAGTAAAACCAGCACCAAGCAGTAGCCTATTGCTACAGCCTCTTTACTTTGGGAGCAAGGTATTTAGAGTCAGGAAGAAACGCTGGAAATAGCCAGGTCAGGCAAGTGCATGAGTGAACAGAGTCAGAATCGGTAGAAAGCTACACCAAATCACTACAAGAAGCAAACTACTGCGATAAGTCTGTTTGACTATGAGAGCAGGGAGACTCTACAGACCAGTCGAACTGGGAGACAAAGAACATCAGACATTGAGGGTTGCTGGGAAAGTGCCAGGATCAGTGGGCTGGGAATGTGGGGCTTAGAACAGCTGAATGAGAATGAGGGGTGGAGGCTAGCAGGGGAGTGCTGAGTCTAAAGGAGAAGATGCTGGCATGCAGCCAAAACCCTACACAGAAAGGGCATGTGAGAGCTGATCCAAGGATGATGCTTTATTTAGATACTCAAAACAGACAAGGCAAATGTTCCCAAGGTGTTTGGGACTAACTCCATGGAGGATTGGCATGAATAAACGATGCAGCAGGCCCAAGCTAGAGGGGTCTCAGCTGTGCTTCAGACAGCAATCACAAGAACAGGCTGCATAACCTTAAAGCGACAGGATTTCATATTAAGGAGAAGAGCGTTTTAAAGACAATTTTATAAACAGAGCCAGTAGGAAAGGCAGCCTACAAGAGACTAGGGGTTGGGGGCCCAGCGTTGGATTTAGGAGAGACTTATACCCCAGCTCTCATTGCTGTAGGAGAAAGCCTTGAGCAGAATATGTGTGATCACTGACAGGTTATCCAGCAGGGACATGATGTCAAAATTTAAACTTAAGGGCATGCCATGTCTCATTTAGTTTAAAGTTAAATAAATACGAGTGCTTTCCTGAACATGCACGCCTTCTTCAACTGGGGGTGGTATGGGCATGTCAAGGGATATAGGCTATGGATTTATTGGCATCTCCCAGAATGTCCCCTGGCACTTTTACTAGGAGATTTATGATATTTTCCATTAACGAATTATTGTGTTTCCTTATTATATTTCCAACCTTTCCTTTCTGCCATTCTGAATAAAGACTCCATTTCACTGTGTGCTTTGGGAATGCTCCTGTTTGAAATGCTTTGTGAGTCCATCGTATTCTCTGCCCAGTACCATGTGTCGCAGTACCACACAACTCCACGGCATATCAGGAGCTTCATTGGATCTGTGTTGCCCCCATTTATGTCATCTATGCAGAGGTGTGAGTACTATATTGTTCATTAACTGTGCCTCAGAGTTTTCCCCAATAGCTTTCTGTGTTGAACATATACTGAGAAGCCAAATCCAGGAGTTGGTATTTTTTTAAGGAATGACATTTCACAGCCATCTCACTGACATTTCTGGAGAAGGACTGTGCCATTTCCCTAAGTAACACATCCCACGTGACTATCTGGAAAAAAATGCATGGCAAAGCGTGGCATGGAGGTGGGGGTGGTGACAGAAATCTTGACTCCTTCAGGAAGGTATCTTGTAATATAGTATTTATTCCCCGATATCTCAAAAGCATTACAAGTTTAAACGCAAGCTGAGATTCTCACACTAAGGCAGTAGATGCCCAACACTTATTTAACTAGCTCCCACTGAAATCAAATGGAGTTTAGCACCTCAGTAAGTTAGGCACATACTGTAAACACTTTTAGAGGATCTGAGAGTCATTTCCTCTATAACGGGGCTTGGAACAAATACATAGGACTTTGTTTTACTACTCAATAGTAAATGTGCCTTTTGCCTCCAGGTGGGTGGGCTGGACATGCTCCACATCCATAGTGCATGAAAACCATTACTGTCTGATAGCTACTGGTATGAATATTATGGAGTAAAAATTGGAGGTGTTGGCCCACCTCCTCCTTGGCTGTTTAGAAAAAGCATGATATAACGCTTGGACCAACATGCAGCAGAAAGATAGAAAGATCCCAGAAACAACGTACACATGATATAAAAGGTGAAAGAAGTCCAATGATTGGCTATGGGTGTTGCTAATTCAGGAAACCATTTGTTGCTTACTAGCCTACAGTCACTCAAGGACTACTCCTATACATTTTGCTGCCTATACTCTTCTCCAGCAGATAACTGATTATGTTTCTGTAGGACACAGCTAATTCTGTACCGATGGGAGGAAATTATGAACTGCTTTCCTGCTCTCCATTTCGTGCCCGTGTTATAGTCATAGAGTGGACCTCACGTAGCAGAACTTTTAACCTGGAACCTTTCCAGAACTAAACATTTTAGGCAATACTGTAAGTTACAGATGCTATTAATAACTAAACCATTATTTATTATCAAAAAGAAAAAAAAAAATATTTGGGTAGATGAGCTCAAGTCCCCATTTGATCACATGACATCACCATGCTTGTGCTCCTTTCCTGTTTCCACTGTACGGCTTATTGGTGCATCATATAGCACAGCCTTCTCTTTCTATGGGCTGGTATGGCAGTGAGCATGGTGGGGGAGGGTGACTCTTGGGACTTTCAGATTCTCCTGTGGCATATATAATACTAACAAAATTTACTTGGCCTGACAAAACTGCTTAATTTTCCACCTATGGACACTACTGATTTTTGACGATAGTACATTCATCTGAACAAAGGGATTTTTGACTGAAGCAGTTATTTTTTCCTGACTTCAGCAGCTACAGACATAATAAAGCACCAATATATCAAGGGCCATTAAAAGACATTTGCTCTACGCTGTAATTGTATTTTCCAACTCTTATCTATCATCGTCTGGATTGTATCCATTGTTATTTATAGAGGTTGACTGTAGTGTTGCTGCACACCCTTAAATACTCTTATTAGGTCTGAGTTTAACTAGAGGTAAACTCTGGCTAACGCTGGAGCCAAGTGTAATGAGCCCAAAATGTATTCCCCCCACCCCCTCAGAATGCTAATACACTTGACAACTATACCTACCAACGCAGCACATATTTCATATCAAGTACATCGTATATATGTACATATATGTATGTATTTATTCAATTCCAAGATGAGGTTCCCTCCCGCCATATAACATGGGGGGAGCCCCTCATCCTAGAATCAGATACAAGGGCCAGGAGGCGGTGTGGAAGGGGGCAGGTGACTGCTGCAGCTTGGGTTCCAGTCCCTACCCGTGGTCAGGGCCATAGCTGTAGCTGCAGCCTGCACCCCTTGTCCCCCTCCATTCCCTTCCCCAGCTGCCTCTGCATGCCTCCATCTCTCCCCTGCAGCCCCTTCCTCCCATCTTCCTGACACACAACCTCTACTCCCTGCCTGCCCCTCTCCCTCCCCACATCCCCTTGCTCCATGCTAGCAGGTTGCATCCACACCGTAGCCTGGGTCAGAGCCCAGCCCCAGCATATCCCACAGCAGTGGTGCACAGCTTGCATGGCTGCTACAGGAGCTGGGCTGGGACCATGCTAAGTGACCAAAGCTAGAATAGGGATGGAGCCTGCCAGCATGGGAGCAAAAATAAGGGTAGGGAGGTTAGGATCAGGGGAGGAAGAACAGAGGCTGGGGAGGGCAGGATTGAAAGCAGAGGAAGAAGCAGGGTGGAGGCTTGGGGGAGAAGGGGAGCGGACTGGGGTAGAAATGACAGGGGGCAGGCACAAGCAGGGGACAAGCTGTTTGACCTCCCTTCATCACGTGCTCCCCACTGCCTGTCCCTCTTCAGCAGAAGGGGGGACAAATTAAAGATGGCCCTCCAATAATTAGATTCCATACCTGAAAAATTATAACAAATTTGTAATTTTCTCTGTACAGCATCCAATTACTGGGGACTCATCTTAAATTCAGGTACATCTTAAATTCAAATAAGTACGGTAGAGGTTCTGTATGTAACCAGCAGGTTCTTCTACATCATTATCATTTCTTCAGGCTAGATGAAACATTTGCTTATGACAAAAAGTCATCCTCAATAATAATTTTCAGACTTGCCTCACAGATAAAAATGCAAATATACCCACAAAGCCATATTAGGTTCCCCAAATTTCAAATGAATGAAAACGATGCCTGTACAAACCAACTTTGCAGTAATTTTTCCACTCTTCTCATCAGCTGAAACTATTCCCGGATCCTAGCTCTCTCTCAAAAGGTTACAAGATTCTTGTCTCTACAGCAGTTTAAGAAGGTATGGCAAGACAAAAAGAAATCATATGCTTCACTTAATAGCAAAGCACTGAAAACAATCCTACTGTGAAGTACTGTACTGCTAGAGCCATCCCAAATAATTGCTATGCCATAGCTAAGCAGTCTTTTAAAAACAAAAACAAGTTATTCAGTGACAGTATCCACTTTTCTTCTTTTCCCACCAGACCCTGAAAGCTATGCAAACGAACTGAAAATAATCAGAAGTGTTATGTCATTGATCGTACAGTGAAGTTTTGTTTCCTAATTACAAATAGCATCTCTTCACCCTGACAAAACAAATCCATCGCATGGATGTAAGCTTCTTTCATAAAGAGCTGCAACAGAATTAAAATACAGCTGCCTGATTTCAGTAATGAGGCACTGGATGCTTTGCATCCTGCTGACAAACAGTCCACTCACCCTTTCTTTTTCCTCTGAAGTAATTGCAACAATAGAACCGTTAATCAGAGAAGCGCTTTGCATATCAGCCTCTGAGTGCAAAGATATGCTTACCTTCTAAAGACTTGAGGAGGCCTTTTTAGTAGGAAAATAATAAAGATACTTGATTGCTGCACTTCAGCATCCCTCTTTCAGTAGCAGTTTACTGGGAATACAGATCCTCCACCATTTTCTGATCACATGACTAGTGGTACTTCTAAATAAGGATGATCACCTGCCTCCTGATAGCCTGCAGTATGTGCCAGAAACCACAGTTGCTCTGGTTGGGTGAATGATAAGGTGCCAAATGGTGCTTTATCTGTGAAAAATATATTTTTATGCTCTCCATGGGGCTCTGTCCTCACATCCCTTAACTTCTATATGGAGAGTCAGCTGTCGGTTGTGAAAAGCTCCCTGCTGTTTCATTTCAGAGCCTGAGGAAAGCTTGCAGAGACAGAAGTTCCTTTGGGTTTGGCTTATCTCAGCCCCCAGCTTTGTTTGCAGCCTATGCCTATAGAGAGTATACATATTCAAACACACTTTGCATAATTCCTTTCAGTTTAACAGTTCAGTTATGAAGACACAAATATTTTTAAAACCACCTCACAAAGCAGGATGCGCATAATAAAGCTACCCAGAGCCCCCAGTCTTTTCCTTTATTGTATCCTTGTGACAAAGTATTTAGCAGAATTCCCAGGTTTCACTGCAATCTGACAAACCCTGCTGTGAGCACTTCTGCTGTAGCCTCAAACTTGCAACCTCTTACCTTATCATGCATACCCTTTAGCACCCATACTACCCCAGCCCCAGGGCTGGTGGCCTTCCCTTTGGATGCAAGGAGTGTGGGGCCTGCTCCTCCATAAATCTTAGAAGCATGCTCCAGCGTCTCGCTCCTTGGCTTAGCAACCCAGGCTGACTTTGGTTTTTGCCAGTAATAATTGCTTTTTTGTGTGTGTAGAGGGAAGCAGGACCCCGTGCATGCCCAGAAGAAGCAGCACATTACTTCAACCAAGCTCACCTAATGTTATAAAGATCAGGTGGGTGCTTGAGTGGGGCTTTTTGGTGCTTTTATTTAATAGCTGATTCAATCAGCTTTAGTTAAAAGCACTAAAAAGCCCTGCTAATGCACATAATCTTTACAGATGCTACAGAGCCCAGTTGAAGTAACTTACTGCTGGTTCTGGTAAACCATGTTTTTTGTTTTGTAATGTCTGCATGCAATCATAGATACCTAACATACAAAAGCAAAATGACCATAGTTTGTGGATGCTGAGCACTGGCTAATTTTTTTTGATTCATGCTTGAGCCCCATGGAGCTGGTGCCTATACTTTACAGCCTTAGGGTTTCCTTGAAATTCCAGCTTTTTTCTGAGATGAAGAAAAGGGGGTATGAGGTAGGGGACCAGGGGTTTGTGTATTCATGCCTCACAATTCTGTTTAGGGCAAAACAACAAAAGTCAGTAAACCCTGAGATGATCATTTCAGGTGTTTTTTGTGTCCACACTAAGATGTGAATATCAGGATCGTTTGCTAGAACACATCCTAGATGGTTAAGCACCTTGGGATAGGGGCCCACCATGATCGTCTTTGTCTATAAGGCTTCGTGCATACCCATGGCTCTGCCTGAACAAAGGTTCTGTCCTTGCTATCTTGTCTTGCATTTAAGAATAGGATCTTGGGCCCATTATCAATCTCCTCAGTATTTGGCCTCCCACTTATCTTTTACAGAAAAAAATATTATTACTGAGTGTTTACAAAAAGTTGAATTCCTTAAAGAAAACAGAGCATCTAAAAAAGATGCTGATGTAGTAAAATGACACATGATGCTGCTGTGGTTGTAGCACTGTAGGGATTCAAGGTTTCTGGTAGTTGGGAGGGGGAATTGGTAAGGTACCTGACACTGTAATCTCATACTATATCTGGGCTCTTAAGGGGGCAAAAAACCCACAGAGCACATAGATAGAAAACTATGTATATGCAAATGTCATTATTAGCCTGACGATGACAAGACTCAATGAAATTATAAATGTAATAAAAGACAGTTTGACAATTCTACAGTCAGATCCAGACAATTTCCCAATGCCCGTAAAGAGCCCTATGGAGTTTATTAGCACTTGCTATAAGCTTTGGAGTCTACTCATAAGTATCAGCTTGCAAGGCTAGAGTCAGTATTGGAAATGAAATCAAGTACATCATATCCATATTGATCTGAACTGCCTACAGCACGCTTATTTGGATAGGAGGGGAGGGTTTTTTCATATTACAGCAGCATCAGACAACATATGCTACATTAAGAAAAATGTAGTTGTTTTGGGGTTATAAGAGGACATATGTTACTGTGCATTTTTAATTTAATAAAAAATAAAATGCATAAGGGCAGGTAGCAATGGAAAGTTGTTATTTCTTATGAAGTTATAAACTGTAGTCTTATTTTTATTTTTAAAATTTTGGTAAAGTCCTTGGTTTCTTGCTTGATGTAAATATGAAGATATTATTACAAAAATAGGATTATCGCCATTTTGGCTCCTGCTATTTTTAACAGCTGGCTCTGCAATGGAAATCTGGGCTTTTAATTTTAATTAATTTTAGCATTGAGATAGTAATGGAAAACATAGTATCACCCCAAAACTGACAACAAAAAGATAATTTTCATGGCTTCATGAACCACAGAGTGTGTGGGGAAAAGAAGGGTGTTGTGAAAGCTGAAGAATAAACAGTTTTATTACTTCTATTAATTTCAGCTATCAATAATTTAATTCACAGTTGTTAAATAGGGTAATGGAATAAGCAGCGAAAAAGAAAATGCCTCAATGAGTTTGTACTAATGTGCTCACTGAGCTGCCAATGCCTCTGCCATTTTTCTGTTTTAATAGCAGCAAAATCGTCACAAAAAGAATGAAATATTAAAAAGGAGAAAAAGATGGGTACAGCTGAGTGAGAAATGCTTTCTCCATTCAAAATTGGGATGATTCTTGAAATCTCAAACATTTTCGTCAATCAATCGTGAAAATAGCTTCAGTTCATGTCAATCAAAATGATTTAGCTTCAATCGTTTCATTTTTTTTAAAGACTATAAATTCATGTCCATTTAAAAATGCAAAATATTTTCAAGAGGAAAAATGATATTTTTAAATGTTAAAATGGGCTATCTTTCCATTTTTGCACATACACTGTTTCCCGCAAACAGTTTCTGTCTTAACAAATCGGCATTTCTACAGAAATGCATTTCATGGTAAAATTCCTGGCTAGTTTTTGATAATGAATCGTGCTGATGTTCTAATGGCAAATTTATTTGTGACACTCTGAGGAACTGAAAGCTTGAAGTGTTATATCTCTAAAGCACCATTCTTATTTATGGATGTGAATAAATCACAAACCCAGTAAAAGACCAGCAAATTGCCGCATGGGAGACCTGAGTTCAATTCTCAGCTCATGTCTATAATCCTGCTGTTCAGCAGGAGCTGGAACATGCTACTGAAGCAGTATGGTAAGTCCCTGGAGTGCTTGGCATTGCTGTACAGTGGATCTGGCCAATTAAGAAACAATCTTGACAGGAGCGAATAAAGTCCACTTCATTCTGCTCATGTTGGAAGTTGGCGGCTACCAGGGAAAGGTAAAGAGGAAAAAATGCTTATAATGCAACACAATGACAGAGCACCACGAAAGAAAATGCAGGTTAAATTGCAGATTTGAGCTAACAACAAATTTTAATTTTTGCTCATTAAATGTAACAAGCCACTTTCTCTTCTGGGACCAAATTGTTCTGGCGCAGCAGGGACAAAGCTGGGCTCCCAAATTCTTTGCTCTACCCTCACCTGGGCAGACCCAGACACAGGCATGAGTGAATCGGGTGGCCACCCAGGGCCCAGACAGAAAGGGGGCCCAAAAATGGTAATTTTTTTCCTGTTGTTCAAATATTATTTTCATTTTCTCTGGCGACGGGGGGCCCAATACTAAAAGTTCATCCGCAGCTGCCAGAAGTCTAGGCACAGTGCTGCACCTGTGGGTGGAACAGCGGCTTGAAGAAAGATATCTGGAGTGAAATCCTGGCCTCGCTGAACTCAGTGGGCATTTTACTACTAATTTCTATGAAGCTAGTTTTCACCTCACTGACTTTAGTATTTGAGCTTTAAACTGGTGACTTATGCCAAAAGATTTGTCATCATATTATGCATGTTGGACAAAATCATCTCAGACCATCTTCAAAATGTTAGAACTGAACCACAGCCCTGTCCTTCACAGGTTTTTCTCCTCAGTATATGAGTATCTCTGCCCACTACTAATATAAACACATCTAGGCAATATCATGGAGGATAGCCATCTCACTTTCAAGATTATACTGTGCTGTTTACAAGGTATAACTATTTGACCCCATCCCTCCAGGCTGGTTCTACTACTAATAATTGTAACTCTTCTCAAAGTTCCCACTTGTTTGCCCTCATCTGCTTTCCTGAATCCTGATTGCTCAAGGATTTGTGCTCCTTTAAACACCTCTTTCTCTTACCCTCCCACTCACCTATCCAGGAGCTACTGGAGCTCCACTGCCTTCTACTGGGCATGTGTACACATGTGTATTTAATATGCACTAGCCCAATTTAAGGCACATTAAGTGTGCTCATCTACGTGTGTGCACCCTTAAAGTACCTTAAAAATGGTGACTTTAGGCTATTCGAGCCTAAATATGATACCTGCATAAAGCAGGTATCAACTTTGTGTGACTAGCTAAGGTGCGTTAGCAAATGTGTAGATGCGCATTAACATGTTGTGTGTCCATTGACTTGGGACTAACTTTAGTCCTAAGTCAGTCTACACACCTGCGTTAATGTGCCTTAGTGAGTACACATGTAGAGATACATGCCTAAATTGCCTTAAAGCATATTAGGCTAATGTGCATTAAGTTTAGGTGCACGTAAAAGGACACGTAGACAGCCCACTCAGTTCTCCTTAGTTCCCAATGTCTACCCCAAACCAGGTTTTACTCTGCCCATACTTCCCCCTCCTCCTCTGCTCTTCCACTCCACCCTATTCCTTCTTACATTTAGTCCATGACTGCTCCCTGTTACTCCTCCCATTTTCCCAGAGCAAAATAATTCCACACTCATTTTGACCTGAATAAGGTCCCTTTTGGGTTTTATGCTCAACTACTCCTAACCCTTAATTGTTAAAGGGAGAGGAAGCCACAAGTGGTTTATGATACAAAAACATGAAAAGAAAACCAGCACAAAGGATGAAGGAAGTTGTAGCATACCTCTCCCACAGGCACTCCTACTGCTTTGCAATAGCAACCATCTCCTCAAACATCTGCAGAGGATGGAAAAACCACAACCCACCCCCTCCAACAAAGGTGAAACACAAATATTACTTTAAATGGTGTGTATACATATGCATAAATAAACACTGTGTGAACATGGCCTTGAACATACTTAAAGAAGAGTGATTTATACATTAGCAACCAAAATGAACAGAAGTGTCCTCTCCTTGTTCCTCAGTTACTGCATCACTATCTAATTTCATGTAGTTATGTAAGATAAGTTGCTCTCATCCAGAAAAAAAAAATGACCTTCAGACTCAGTAAATTTTACTTCTGGCATCACTCCAGTGCTAACAGAATTGTTCTAAACATCATAGACCTGCACTGGACTCCATGAATTCTTGTTTTTTCAATTAGCTTTTCTTGGCTGTTTGCATACAAGAAGTCATGGAAAAAGCTATTCTCTCTTTGATGAGGGTGACATTATTATTGTGCTATCAGATATTTTTGCATGTTTCACAAGGCCAAATAAATCCTGGAGCGTATTATTTCTAGTGTTCAGCTCTTACTGACATCAATTTAGGGTTTTTCTTAAATACTTTCATGCTAGAAATATTTTGCTTTAATTAAGCAAAGATGAAGCCAATCAACCTCTTGTTATTAATCATTTTCTGTTTTCTTTCTGCTTCTGGTTGTCTGGTATTCTAGCTGATAGAGCAGGAGGGTAGGAACTTTACAGCCAAACACAGCCACTCCCAAAATTCACTCCAACCCCAGACCTCTCCCCTCCAAAATGAGTACCCTCATCACTGGGCTATAGAGGTCTCTTCACCTCCTCCTATTGCTTTGTCTCCCTGGCCCCATAACTTGTTCATTCCTTTCTATATAGGGGCACTGATTCAACCAGAGGAGTAATGAGCACCTTCAATAGAGTCTACTTTGCAGCCACGTGATAAGACACTCTCTGAGGATGTGGACAATGTTTCAACCACTTCAGCCTCAGAAGCTCAGTCTCTCATTCCCAAATAAGTGCTATAAGCCATTGAAAAATTCTATGAGTGTTTGGCACCATAATCACAATGAGCTTTGGCTGTGCTTTTGAATGAAAGTAGCTAAGGCTCTTGTGTACTGTGCACAAATCAATCCTGTCAGTATATATTAGGTCTGCTCAGGTCCTACCTACCAGATAAGCCCTGCTCAAGGGACTTAAGCAGAGGGACATCTAGTTTGTGAATTTCAAATAGACTTAAGCACCAAGTTCCTCAGCTCTTCCACAATGCCAGAAGTTCTGGGTATGTGAAGTATCACCCTCTCCTATAAGCATGTCTACACCACAAAGTACTAATAAATAATAAACATGTTCCTATCAAACCACAAATTCCGGGTACATCTCAGTGAGGTTTGAGCCACTGACACGCGCTAAATGACTGTCTCCCTCCAGGGTCTGTTCTTTGTCCAATTCTTTTCAACCTATACACCAGCAACATCCTGCTAACAGCATCATGTAAATTTATTTACACTGATGGTACTGCATTAGCCACATGAGATGATTCTTTCAAGATGACAGAAAAGGTCCTCAAAAATGATTTGCACATCCGACAGGATTATTTCCAAACTTGGTGTTTGAAATTTAACGTAGCTAAGATGGCCATTTCCTTGTTCCATGTTAACAGTTCCCAGGCCAATAAAATGCTAAATGTACAGTTTTGTTGGACCTAAAAGAACACCCAAAAAATCCACGGTACTTTGGAGTCACTCTAGATCAAAGTCTCAATTACCACCAGCACCTCGAAATTACTGGCAAAAAAGACAGTGATGAGAGTAAACATTACAGAGAAGCTTGCTGGAGCATCCTGGGGAAGGAATGCTCCTACCCGTCATATTTCGCCACAAGCCCTGGTACTCTCTACAGCTCGATATTACATTCCCATCCGGTGCCAAAGCTCTCACACCCATCACATTGACATATAGGTAAATGCCACCATGTGAGCATTAAGTGGCGCTCTAAAATCCATACCACTCCTGTGACTGCCAGTGATATCAAATATCACTCCCTCCACAGTGAGAAGAGATTTGGCCTTTCTTTGAGAGTATAAAAAGATCATGGCTGATGCTGAGCTCCCATTGTATAAAGATATCACCCACCCACCAAGATGTAGGCTTAAGTCAAAGAAACCTTTCTACTACAACTTTCTTCAAACAGTTTGGATGGTAAGAGCTGCTGGCATGAAATCTGGTCTGAAGCAACAGTGTGCAACAAAAATTTGATCATAAATCCAACCACTGAGTTTCTGGGTTTCCGCCTGCAACAAATATTGAACCGCACTCACCTGCATTCACAAGGGACACAGAAGGTGTGCCTATTTATTGACTAAATAGGGCATCAAGGACTCACCACACTGCGTATGCAGTGAGGTGGTCAATGAGTTGCATTGCAAACTCCTCCCCTGAACTTGCATGTAATGGAGGGATTGAAGCAATCCGCTTAGCCAGTCTGGATGTTATCAGCTGGCTATCAAACCTTAACATACAACTTTAATTAACCTGCACCTTCTCTGCTATTGCTTGGCCCAGCCATATGAAAGAAGAAGACTGTCAGAGTGTCCTATCCAAAGCAACCTCTAGCATGCCTGCCCACATACTCATACAGACACACTCCAAACCTGGAAATGAACCAGTGAAGCTGATCTCAAGCTCACTGGTGGAGCCAAGCTCTTAAGAGTAGGTGCAGAGGGATGCTCCTAAGTGGCATCTTTTCCATACTTCTGGATTTTGTGTGTGTCAGTAGGCGTGCATGTCCTCAGGAATTCTCAGCCAGAACCATACTACTGCCACAGCACACACCTATCCTTAGGGGAATATTAGGGAATAATAGTCTTAGGGAATATTAACTATGAACACCTGGGTGTGTATGGCCACCTAGCCTGCTGATACTTGAGGAATGTTAGGTCATGGGTTTTGCAGCACACACTGTTGAATTCAGTTACATAAATTCTGCTTAATTTTCACTTAAAGTGCTATAATGAGGTGCATGGCTCAGGGGCTAGAGCCCAGCTGCAAGGAGTTAGGGAATAATAGTTCATCTGCTAAAGAGCTGGGTCAGCTGACAGAGATGACTGGCTAGGCTCAGAGGAAGTTAAAAGTACCCAGGAAGGGGAGTTGGGTGGTTAGGAAGAAGTAGAGGGTTTGTGTTGTTTTTTCCAGTTTGGAGAAAAATCCTGAGGTTTGGTTCTGTTTGTGCTTGGTTTTTTTGCACCTGTACTGGCCTCTCTTGGTATAGAGAGATGCTATCTCCATGTATAATAAGCAGACTGGTGTTTATAAGGAAGCTGCCTTCTGAGTCTGCCTAAAGGAGTATTAACCTACAGCTGCCTAAAAACTGTTGTGGCTCAGGGTGCTAGTGCCTAGGAGAAGAAACATTCTTCTTGCAGGTGGGCACATAGATGCCTCTTTGGGAGTACCTTGTCATAGTAATCCACCTGTGGGCAACTACTGATTTGAGGGTTAAGAGATGTTTTTCTGCATTTTGATGGTTTAAACTTTTGTCCACTAAAACAAACCTTTTCAGCTATAATAGCAGTCTCTGGAGGAATTTCTTGCTGAGGAGGGATTTCCTGTTGGAGGATATGTTTTGCTTTTCAGAAATGTCACTAAAACATTAATTAGACATTTACCCCATATCAGAGTAATTCACAAGTTGCTGTTTGCCAGATTATTTATATAACAGGTTGAATAAAACCATTGTAGATCTTGAAAATAATGGCTACCATAAACTTTTTTTGTCCTGTTCCATTAGGCAAACATATTTATCTGTGTCTTTACTACGGCTGCAACATAATAGGCTCATTTTTCCATACTTCTCTTGGAATCTGCTACATCAGTACTGAGAGCAGAAATATCCATAGCTATGGGAAAGGCAGCTGGTATTAAACTGCAAAAGTCAGAAGTGAAAGAGCTGACCATATAACAGTGTGTCCATGGTAGAAAAGCTGATACCTGTATATTACATTAAGAGTCAGCAGCAGTGCAGGTGCAAGGGATGTTATCATGGTGCCAAGGAAACTTATTTTGAAAAGCCTGAGCCTTGCCTACTCTAGTACTTATACCATTGCTGTCCATTGTTAATAGTTGCTGTAACACAGAGTCCAGACTTTCAGATGCTTGACACTCACAACTGGGACTAAATCTTCAAAAGAAGATGGCACCCAGCATGCAGTATAATTTTAAAAGTCTGGTTACATTCCCAAATAAAAGTAGGAGACTTCTAAATATTGAGCATTTAAACACTTGCTCTGGGAGGTGGGGGGTGGGGAGGAGGGCTTTAATCAGAGCATCTCTAAGAGCATCTCATGTATCGGCATCCTCACACTGAAAAATAGCAGCAGGACCACTTTAACTAAAGCTCATCAAACAAAGTTTATTTAAAGTGCCCTCACCACCATTTTTCAGTATGGGAGTGCTAATACACAAGACACTGGAGACCATTAATTAATTGAGACTATAATTACAGTGCATCAGAGCAGCCTTGCTGCTTGTGTATAAGCATCCATTGGGTCCCAGATGTTGGGGTGCATGTACATGTGAACTTTACTGTAGCATAGGCTAATTAGCTTTACAATAAAGCATCACAGTCTACACGTGAACCAGTATTAGGCTACAGTAAACTAATGAATTCTGCCATAAGATAGTACCATCCCCAACAGTACTATCTTATGGCAGAGCATTTTGTCACACTTAATTATGCATGTAGACAGCGACTGCAGGCATAAATTACACCTGGTCAGCCCAGGCAGCAGGGAGCCAGACTCCTGGCTGCCGCCTAGCCACAAGCCTCTGCATTTTCAGCAGTCTCATTCCCCAGCCAGCCCAGCTGTGGCTCAACACCTCCACCTGGAGCACAGGGCTGCCTCCTTCCCCCACAACCCACCCCCAAGCCTGCTGCCAGCTTGGGCCTGCTCCACCCTGACTCAAAGTACTGCTGTCCCAGGTGCATGTGTAGATATTGTCCCCAGGAGTAGTGTACTCCAGCTCCAGGTGCTCTGGAGTTTATCAGGTTGCATTAATTGCACATGTGGATGCACCCTGTGAGATCAGAATCTCCTCCATGTATTGAGGCACCTCATTAAAACAATGCCCAGATTTTACTGTTCTGTTTCTTCAGAAATTGCTTTGGTTCCATAGTGATGGCTTATAAAAAAGAACAAGTTTAAAACAGATATTTGAAACCATATTCACTTCCTGCGTAGTGATGATAACATCACTGACATGTAGGCATTTGCAAACTAGTAGATGTGTGCCCATGTAATTAATCAGGGTGACTTACGCAGGGTCAGCATTTGGCAGCTGTTAATTTAAAATGCTTTTAGTGGAACAGAGGGGCTGACAGCTGACTCACACTTCTGAGAGCTAACAAACCCCAGCTACTTTACACTTGTAAATAACACTTCCATTTTCTTCTTCTACTTGCCATTTGTTTTGAATATGGGCGGTCAGGTTTTTTCCAGCTAAGCACTTTTTTTATTGGAAAATGCTGATTTGTTGAACCTTTTTTTTGTTGAATCTCTAATGAAACATGGGTCCAGCAGCTGGGCATCTCAGACTAGGACAATTGTGCTTTGGAGTTAGAGTCAAAATGAGGTGTTCCCCTCCCACCCTGCAGAGTTCTTATTTAGTGGGAAATTTTAAAAATTCTGCTTTTTCATTCCAAAATGGACTTTTTTTTGGTCAGGAATCTTGGAATTGTCTGCATAGCAAGCATTCTGCCTGTCAATCAGGTTTGTTTTTCAGTGTGTCAGGGTCAAGCACTGGGACAGACCTTGATTTCCTTTACATTGCTGCTAAATGCCCACCTTCTCTGCAGCCAAACTCCTCCTGAAGATTCTTCTCTTCCTTACCAGCAGCAAATGCTAACCTGTGCCACTAAAATATGTCACCGATGTACAAAAATAAACAGAAAATCCTCTAAGCTATCCTTACAGCATTCTTGTGCTGCCAGTCTATTTAAATTATAAACAATTTGAGATAGGTACACTGTCTTTTTCCTTTGTGTTTTGCAGAGCAGCTAACAATGTTAATTCTTGGATAAAATAAAGCCCTGATCCTACACTTATGCATGTTTTTAACTTTGGGCCCAGGAATTGCACCATTCAACTCACATGTTTGCACAGCATTGTAGCCCTGCTCCTGCTTCCATATTTACTAGAAATTAAAAATAGCAAGCAAAAATCTCTTGTGACTTGTCCCTTAAAATAATGTAGAACTGCTTATGGGGAAGGTTTCTTTAACAGGTCTGGGAGGAAGAAGTACACAGTAAGTGAACAATTTGGATTCTGAAATTACCACCATTAATCTTATTCATACCTGAGTGTGAGTAAGCTTCTTGTAATATAAGTTGCTTCATGTATTACATCCTGTCAGGGTATACAATTATCAGGATATACTACAGCACTAATGCATGCAGTGTTTCTTGAGGGGGGAAAGGCCTGTTGTCAGCATTGCTAGTTGCTAGTGAAAAGTTCAGGAATCCTAAAACATGAGTGGTAATAGAAGTTGCGAATGTGATCAGGCTTTTTGTTTCAGATTAAGTCACAATGTCTGTGTATAGAAAGGGGTTACAAACAGACATTCAAAAAAGCAGAGTCTGAATTGATTCAGTCTTTGCAGGTTAGTCTAACCTGCATAGATTGAACCAATTTGCAAGTGAATAGACATTCACTTTTGACTCCAGAAATGTGGGCACACACTTGCAGTGGCTCAGGCCAGAAGCTGAGGGGAGCTAAAGTGAGCCCTCAGCCCATAGAAAACTAATCTGAGGAGGGAAAGGGCATGGCCAGGACTGGGCAGGCCTGAGTAAGATTGGGGAGGGGTTTAAACCCCCACTCTGGCCTGCAGGTACCCCAGCCAGGGTCTGCATGGAGGGGGAGGGAGGAAGCAGCCCCTGTCAGGGATCCCCAGCCCCTCTACTCACTAGCTGGAGGCAGGAACAGGAGCAGAGCCAGACCTCAGTAGCCTAAGGGGAAGTGGGGGTTTAATCCCCACATTGCATTTGAGAGGGGAGGGGCTCTGCTTATTTACACTGATAAACTCTACAGCAGCCAAACACCAGTAGGCTGAGGGAAAGACGTGTGTTTCATTCCCCCATTGCAGGCAGCAGCACCCTGGGCAAAGTGCCCCCAAGAAGAGGCCAGCCAGCCACAGGGAGAGGGTTGAGAGCGGGGATATGACCTGGCAGCAGGAGGCAGGGGAGCCAGGGCTAGTTATGGAGCCCAAATCATCACCTCCTGCTGCAGCAGTATGGCTCAGGCTGGGGTGGCCCCAGGGGGCAGGGATCAGCACCATCCACTTCCTGACTCCAGCCCCATGTGGGGGCCATGGTTTGCAGACACGCTGCAGCTGAAGCACAGGTCTCCATCCCCCTCCCTCTCCCAGTGCAGGCAGTGGTAGAGTTAAGTACCTGTCACCCACCACCTACTCAGGGCAGCCCTGGGTGCTGGGGGGTGGGAGGGGGCACTGCTGCAGGCCAGGGGTGTAGGAAGTGGCAGGGGCAGACAACAGACCAATGTAACCAGGTCCAGCCTGGCCCCATGGCCCAGAAGTGCAGCCCAGTCTAGCCTGGCCCTGCAGCCCAGTGCTGTAGGCAGTGAATGGCCCAAAGCAGCCCATCCCAAGATCCTGGCACTGTCACGAGCAGGCAGTGAATGACAGGTGCCTCACCTCTGCCTGCTGTAATGGTTTGTTCTGCTGCTGCCGCCAAGAGAGGGAGGGGTGGGCTGCTGCAAGCCAGTTGGTGCCTAACTCCCTGGTCTGCAAGGTTGGGCTGGAGCAGGCTGTACTCCCAGGCCATGGGGTCAGGCCAGACCAGGCTGCACAGTTCATTGCCTGCACACACTCCTGGCCCACAGCAGCCTATCTTGAGCACCCAGCACCACCACAAGAAGGCAGCAGGTGACAGGTGCTTCACCTGCACCTGCCACAATAGTTCACTCTGCCTCCACCGCTGCCACTGCTGTCAGGAGAGGGAGTGGGGTGGGGAGCTGTGCTGCAGCTGCAGCCTGCCTTAGAACTGCAGCCCCCACATGGGGCTGGAGGTGGGAACCAGTGGGCTCTGACCCCCACAGCCTGGGACTGCCCCAGCCCAGGACATGCTGCTGCAGTGGGAGGCAGTGGTAAGTCAAGCTAAGTAAGTAGCCTGGGCTCTCCCCACCCCCTGCAACCTCCTGCCCCCTCCCCATGGCTGGCTGGCCACTCCTCTGAGGGTCTTGGCACGACTGCTTCCTACAATGAGGGGATTAACCTCTACCCCTTCCCCTCAGGCTACTGGGGTCTGGACACCATGGCCCTGTCTGCACAGCCCCAGGTGCACAAGCAGAGCCTATCGGTGCTCATGCAACACCCTCCCCGCCACCCCACATTGGAGGGATTAAATACCTGCTTCCCCTCAGGCTATTGGGGTCTGGCCCTGCCCCCACTCCTGCTGCTGGAGCAGCAAGGGGGGTAAGGGTCTGGGGATGCCTGGCAAGGGCTTCTGCCCCCTTGCCAGATTGACCCAGCTGCACTCCAAAGCAGGATTTCCCCACCCATTTCTCAGCCAGCTGGAGCAGTGATAATGCCCTGGTTAGGGAGGAGCAGGGCAGGGTCAACCCTGGTTGGCTGGAACAGACAGCCTAGCCCAAGGCTTCAGAGAATGCTGGGAAGCTGGAGAACTCTGACTGAACTTAAACCAGGGAGGGGTCTGGCACACAAGTTCCATAAACTAGCTTGACCTCAATCAGTTAAGTCTGAAACTGCATTCAACTAAGTTTATCTCAGACTGGTTTTGGCCATTTTGAAACTGGTTTATGTGCACTGAACTCATGTTCTGTTACAAGTTTAAACCAGTTTCTGATTTATGGTAAACTGGTTTATGTGTAACTTCTGTCCCTAGCCAGCAAGATCTTTCATAAGGATGTTTCACATAAACAAAGTACAAGACAATTAAATCTCTATACTGAATTTCTAAAGGAAAATTTCCCTTATGCTTTCTAGATTCTTTTCTTTATAAAGTGAGGACCACAGTTAATCTATAGATCTATTTTTCAATACTGTATCATGCCAAGCCCACTCTTTCCCAATAGATTTAAGCCCTACTTTCTGCTGTGTCCTCTGGAGGAGAGCCCTCTTTCCCCCTCATACTCACCTCAAGCCCCTTAGGGTATAGCAGGATATAAAATCAAGCACCTCCACCCTTAAAATTCTGCAATAATTAGCAAAAACATGTTAGTCACCATTATCTCCCTTCTTCCCTAGAGAAAAGTTACCTGGAAGGGAAGAGTCACCAGTAGCACACCCACAGTCGGCTTGAAGGGAGGGAGTGACAAGAATCATTTAGAACAAAAAATATTTGCATAATGCCTCAGGTGCTGGTCTAGTCAGAATGGGAAAGGACACAGGAAGGGAATGCTGCAACTGAAGTCATTGAGGTATGAATGCCCACACACATTTTCCCTCCCTGTAAGGATGGTTGCATTTTTAATCCCTATAGTACGACCACTTTCCTGTTCTTCACCTAGAAAGCAAAAGTATTGGTTGGATTGTGTTTATCTGATATCCTCATCTAAATACCTTCTCCTAAATAGGACTGGACAGGATATCCTTCACTCCAAACCCCACAGAGCCTCATGGCAGCATCTTGTAGTCAGGTGGCCCTTGATTCTTTCCTTCCAGCCCCCTGCTGGACTCATAGAAGCACAGAGAATCATAGAGAAGTAAGGCTGGAAGGGACCTCCAAAAGTCACCAATTCTAACACCCTGCTTGAGGCAGGATCACCCCCATCCAAACCATCCTATACAAATCCATTATCTAACCTTGAACAAAACTACACAACCGACCCTAAGATAACATAAGATATAATACCCTGACCTGCCACAAGTAAAACAGGGGGACCACAGCAGCCAACATCTTCCTGTGGCAAGGGTTGTAAATAAATGCTCTTGAGATCCCGAGTAGAGGGCCATGCTCACCACTACAGAGGAAGCAAAAACCTCCATCAATCCATAGTAATCTGACCATGGCATAAAATTCCCTCTTAACCCCAAATATGGTAATTGGTTTGACCTTGAGCAGATGGGCAAACACTTAAACTAGGGAAAGCTCCAGGTTAAAGTCCCAGCAGGAGTATGGGCATACCACAGTCAAAATCCCCAGCATTGGCTGCACCAGCCTCCAATGCCTTTGAAGAAGACTTATAAAAACACTGACACATGTACTTGTTGGGCGGAGGGGGGGATGAAATTCCCTCCTGACCTGTTCAGGAACCCGCAAAGCTCAGAAGCACTGAAAATACCCATAGTAGAATATAGGCATAGCTAAACCTAGATTATTCCTTATCAGTGGCTGTCCAACCTCTTCTTGAATACCTCCAGTGATGAAGAGTTCAAAACAGACCCGTTATCCGTTTCCCATTATGGCTAGGGACAGACATTCAAAAAGCCTGAGCCTGTATTGATTTAATCTTTGAAGTTAGTCTAACCTGCCTAGGCTGAATCAGTTTGTAACTGTACAGATATCCGCCCTGGACTGAAAAAATGCAGGCACACACATGCAATGGCTCAGGCTAGAAGCCGGGGGGTGCTAGAGCAGCCCTCCCTTCCCTTCCTTCAGTGCTGAGCTGACTGGGAGTGTGGCCAGGCCCTGGCAGGATGCTCTGGATAGGAAGGGGTCATCCATTCTCCCCCCCACCCCCAACTGCTGGTCAGCAAGGGAGCCAGCAGGGATTTACACAGCACTTAGTTACACAGCAAGGAGCATTTATCAGCCCATCAGCAAACAAAAGTATCTCTCATTAGTTCAACCTCTTCTTAAACAACTAGTTCCAAGGAAGGAATGGAGGGACATTACCAGCTACCTGTTGATTAGCTCCAAAAAGCCTTAAGTGACACTGTGCTGTCTGCCTTTGTCCCACCTCCCACAGCAAGGACCATAGCCAGCATGTGGTATGCTAGCTAATGCTGAGAGGTATCTGTGTAAGACAGAGGGGAGGGGAGTATCCCTGATTCAACAGGAAATGGTGGGGGTCGGTGGGGAAGAGGAGGAAGCCAGGCAGATGCCCTGTGCCTACAAGTCTCTACTGGAGCTCCTGCAAGTCTCTGTTGGAGCTGCAGCCAGGGAGCAGTGGGGAGAGGCCAGCCCAGCTCTCTGGAGCTAAGAGCCCTGCCCAGCCCAGAGAGCATGCAGGGATGCTGGGGGCTCTGGTTTAACTTAAACCAGCAAGGGGTCTGGGATAGACATTGCATAAACCAGTTTGACCCAGTTAAGTCTGATACTGCATTCAACCAGGTTTATCTCAGACCAGTTTCAGCCATTTTTTCGAATGGGTTTATATGCACTGAGCATCTGTTCTGTTACAGGTTTCTGATTACTTATACTGGTTTCTGTATAATCTCTGTCCCTAGCCTATAACACAGCTGCTTGGCATTCAGTGTCTACCCAGGGAAAAGGGTATTTCTCCCTTCAATATTATTATATTCTATTATACAATATTATATATATTATTATATTATATAGTCATAATTGATTCCAAGATGAACATGGGCCACCAATGTGAGGACGTGGTCAGTAAGGCCAACTGCATCTTGCCATGCATCCACAGATGCATCGTGAGCAGGTCCAAGGAGGTGATCCTCCTCCTCTATGCGACATTGGTCAGACTGCAGTTGGAGTAATACATCTAGTTCTGGGCGCCGCGCTTCAGGAGGGATGTGGACAGCATTGAGAAGGTCCAAAGCAGGGCCACTTGCATGATCAAGGGGCAGCAGGGCAGGCCGTATGAGGGGAGGCTACGGGACCTGAACCTGTTCAGCCTCCACAAGAGAAGGCGGGCATCTGGTGGCCGTCTATAAACTTACCAAGGGGGACCAGCGGGGAAAGGGAGAGAACCTGTTCCCCCGAGCACTACCAGGAGTAACTAGGAATAATGGCCATAAGTTGACTGCGAGGAGGTTCAGGCTGGACATCAGGAAGCACTACTTCACAGTCAGGGCAGCTAGGATCTGGAACCAACTTCCAAGGGACCCCTGGGTCTTAAAAGGAGGCCAGATAATCACCTTGCCAGGGTCGTTTGACCCTAGCATTCTTTCCTGCCCATGGCAGAGGGTCAACTTGATGATCTGCTCAGGTCCCTTCCAACCCTACCAACTATGAAATTATTATAAAATAATTTTGAATGGATTTATGTTGTGATACTACTAACCAAAGTGGAGAATATAGGAATACTTCAGTCCTGTAAGGAAAACTAATATGTTTGTGTTTGAATGTTCTGTCAAAGCTTTATAATCCCCAGGTCCTTTAATAGCAAACCATAGATTCCTGGAAAAATCTCATAAACTGAACATATGGACCTTTCCTTACCCTGATATTTGGCTTGGTTCTCTTTCATGACTGAGAAATTCTGTTTCCACCTCTGTTTCTTGTTCAGTTACCATGTCACTTCTAGGATGTTGTTGTGAACACACTTCCCATTCACCGTCATCACCGACAACCTGCAATAAAAGAGCATCTGTCCCTGTGATACTTGAATTCTTGTTCTCTTTACTCAGACTATCCAAGGAAGAATACTCCTTTTGTTCAAATGATTTTTGAGGATTTTTTCCTTGCTGAACTTCAGCTTGTGTGTTGTCAGTCAACTCCTGGACTGAAACAGTCTCCAGCTCTTTTGCAGAATGTCTGGGCCCCAAGTTCCTTGCCTCTGTCCTGCTGAAAATTTCTTCAGGTGATATATCATTGACTTCATTTGGTCCTAGCACTATCCAGCCACAGCTTTCTGGAGATCTCTTTTCATCACCCAGGTTTGGAGGCAAAATAGAAGGACTTTTCTGTGCTAAGTGAAAAGAATCCCATTCAGTCCCCAAAACAGAATGGCCTTTGCTTTCATTTATCATGGAGATTGACTGAAATGTATCTGATGAGTCAGCTGAAAAGGCTTCATGAGACTCTGTTTGTTCAGCAACGTTAGCTTTGTTAAATGTAAAATCACTTTCCTCCGTTTTAAGTATATCCTTCCTTGCAGATGTATTTCCTTCACTAGTCATAAGGATGTAATCCATCTGTAATGCAGTCTGATCTACCTTCATATCTTCCTTACTGTTTATATGCATCAGCTCAAGGCTTGCAGTGGAAGTCCTCTGCTTACTCTCTTTATAATGTGGGTCACCAGCAGCTTCTAAAATGAAAAATGAACAAACAAAATGTTTTTTAGTTGTAGCCAATTAGCAAAAATTGTTTTATCAAATGAAACCTGTAAAATAAATCCACTTTCTATTTTTTTTCATAGTTTATATTCCCTATTAACCTCCTCCTGAGTTAACAATAATAAATAATAATAAACATATAACATGGTGGCAATACCTGTTAGCCAACTAGCTTGGAATCTCATTGTGCTACGCACTTGTAGTAAATGAATCCCTATCTCAAAAAAGCTGAGAGAGAATACAGGTCTTTCCAAATCAAAGTGCTGGACTTCAGAAAGACCCATGTCTTTCAAAACTGATACAAGTTCAGTCTTACTGTTTGGTAGCTATGTACACTTTGTCTCATGAACTTGCTTCACTAGCAAGTGCATAAGTTCTTACCATGGGGTGATCCTAGGGCTCCATCTGGTGGTGAATCAGTATTACTTGTTTCCGCTTCATGTTCTAATCTTGTCAAAATCTCAGCTGAATTGAGCATTGCTTCAGAATCTAACGATAAAGATCTCGATGCACGATACTCCTTGGGACAATCTGCAAGTGTGCCAAATAGCTGATCATTAGTATTGCTGCCTTTGGTCTCTAAAAAGCTTATTTCTTCTTTTTGAGGAGTATGTGAAGATAATGGCATTTCCATTACACCACTGTCAAGAAACTGCTGTGTTAATACAGTCTTATCCATTGTGCTCTCTCTGCTGCCAGTGACTCCTGTATCAAATGGTACACTAGGTGGAGAAGTGTATGTGATTTGTGATTGTTCATTAGGCAATTCTTTAAATAAAGGAGCCTGGCTTTCAAGTAAGATTTCAGATCCTTTTACTACATTATCAGCATGCTGACTGAATGAGCCACATGTAAAACCTTCACTATCAACCTCTTGTGAGTCTTTTAAGGATAGCATTTGTTTATCGGTTGTATGCCTTTCCATTGCTGCCATCTGTTTGCTTTCTAACAGTGATGCTTGGCTCACTTCTTCTACAGTCCTGAATGGATTGTTAGTGACTGGTGAATTATCAGTATTCACTTCTATGCCAGTCTCACTCCTAACACATATATCTGATATTTCTAATTTATCACTAGTCACTGCTGTGTGATCAATAGCTGAAATGTGTCCAGTTTCAGCTACAGCACTCATATCTTCTATGCCTTCTTCAGAGCTTCCAGGAGAAGATAAGGGGCTGGCAATTAAATCATTTTGAGAACTAACAATATTGGTTGAAGCTGAGTCTTGCTGGTTTGCAAAAGTGCTACCTTCATACCACATCTCTTCAAGAGTTAAAGGAGCCATGCTCAAATCTTCAGCAGAGGAACTTGCGGAACCCATTTGTACAACAGCTGGTTTATTTTCTAAGTCAGATTCTTTTAAGATATTTTCCCTGCCAAATTCCAAAGGTTCATGAGGTTCAGAAGATAACAGTTGATAGGACTCATCACCATTTGTCCCATCATTATTTTCAGAGTTGCCTTGTTCAGGATAAGTTGCTACTTTGGGTGTTTCTAATAGCGGTTTAAAACCAAACCCTGCTTCTTGGCTTATATTTGACACTGCAAGAAGCGAGTGACTAACTTCATCTCCAGCTCCAGCCGAAGCACAAGAAGATGGTGCAGATGTATGTTTGACTTCATGTTCTTGGCACACATCAGGACTGTTTGACATCTGTGAGCTACTGTCTTGGTCACAATTACTTAATATATCAGGATTTTCACCACTTGCTTTCAAAGTGAAAAGATGTTCAGCATCAGTCCATAAATCAGGATCTATTGAGAATGAACGATTAATCTCCTGGGCATTGCTCTGTAAAATATCTGGGATAAATGTAGTTTGGGGAATTTCAGCTGGTTCATTTCTGTCTGGGTTTAATTTTGCTGTCAATTTAAAGGATGAATCATATGCAATGATGGCATTTTCTGGGGAGCTACACGGTTTTAATGTTTCAGTTGCATCTGATTGTTCTTGAACAAGAACATTTACTTTGTCCTCTTCAGTTGAAGTACTGGGTATCATATCCACATAATCTCTTGCTGAGTTTGCCTGAGCCAATATGTTTGGTATATCTGGTTGACACTCTTCTACAACAGGACTTTTAGTATGGTCTTGATCTTGCTGCACTATAGCAAATGGCTGCTCTTTTAAATTCTTTTCTTCTTTACGAAGTATGAATGGATCATACACTTTAAACAGGAGAGGGTCTTGATCCATTTGACTATTGTGAATATTCATGGAGTGCACCTGGTCTTCCTGTTGTTGTTCTTCACAGTATAGAAGGGGTGAATGATTTCCATCGCTACCTGGGTCAGTTCGATGTGTATCTTTTAATTCTTCACTTTGTATATGTGATCCCCATGCATCCAGTTTAGTGTTTACCTGATTAATTTCTAAGTCATTTTCTGAATTAAAATATTGGCCTTCCACGGTCTCAACTGCTTGCATTTCTGAATTCCACCATCCAAAATTATCATCTGGAAATCCAGATGTTTCCACTCTGGATTTTTGTTCTATTTTAGAATCAGCTTCCAATGATATTCTCAAAGTATCTGAATCCTTGGAAGAACACTCTTCCTTATGATGTGCTGCAGGAGTTGGTGACATATCACCACTCAGCTGGCATGAATTCCAAACATCTGGACTGTCTGGATTGCCACTGTCTGCATTTCCTTGAACGTCTCTCTGAATTGTTTCCTTACGTTCTAAGCCTTCAGAAGACTCAGGTATACTGTGATCAGACATGGGTGAGTGAGTAATATCATTTTCCTTTGTTACAGTCCATGCTTTGATGTTTTCAGAACTGTTATCCAAAACAGCCATTTTCTCCTCTTTTTCTAATTTAGTTTCATCCTCTGAACTGTTTTCATCTATTTCAGGACTTGTTGCATCAGAATGTGCGTAATAAGGCCCATGTAGTTCAAGAACTTTATGTCCATTGGCTCCCTGGTTGGAATCTGCTTCTATCTCTGCCTCAAGAGCATCTGATTTCTCTGAATCCTCATTTACCTCAGGACTTGACAAGGAAGATACTGTATCGTCGTCTACATGTGCATTCCAGAAATCTAAATGTATTGGAACTTTGCGATCAGTGCTTGTTTCAGACTCTTCTTGCCTTTTAGTTTCAAAGATCTTTTTTTCAGGAATCTTTATTTCAGGAGTCTCTTCTAATTTCTCATTATGTGTAATGTTCCAGGTCTCTTTATTTTCTCTATGATTATTGGTAGCTGGGATGACCCCCCAGACATTGACAGAGGCATCACTTATATCAGGGCTTGTTGTATTTGAATAGGTATAATCATTTGTTGAACCACTCCATACATTCTCCTCTTCACAATAACTTTTGATTTTTAGATCTCTGGATAGGCTACTCCAGGTGTTTGCCACATCAAGAACCTCACTTGTCTCAGGAGTTGCTCCAGGGGACTGTACGTCTTCATGCATGTGTGAATTCCAAACACTTAAAGTTTGGGGGAAGTTATGAAGAGATGTGACATCCACATCTTCCTTGTCTAGAAGTTTACTCTCCATTTCTAAACTTTCAGAAGCTTCATTTTTCTCAGAATCTATTCCATGTAAAAATGAATTATCCCTCATAGGCATATTTGTAATACCATGAAGTTCAGCATATCCAGAAGAGGGATTCTCCTGCAATTTAATCTTCAGAGTTTCATTCACAAAAGATTTTTCAGTATCAGACCCTAACTCAAGACTATTTTCAGAAGAACCTAATTCAAACTTACAAATGTCTAAATTGTTAGGGACCTCATAAGATAAACTCTCTTGAGCTTCTCTTAACACCTCTGATGCTTTATTTATCAAATGACTTGGTGCAGCAGAGTGAGAGCTACTCTTCACAGTGGCATTCCAGATACCCAGATTGTCAAGCACTGTTGGAGAATGCATTTCTTGAATAGCCTCCCCTCTATCAGAGCTTTCAGAGGCACTTTCCATTTCTGGACTTGTTGCGTCCTCTACCTCTATACCTTCCTTATCAGTATTTTTAAGTAACTTGGATATTATACTATGGTTGTATATTTGTGGATTATGTACATCTAAATCCTCAGAATGTCCTTCTGTCTCAACAATTACTGAAGAAGACTCTGCATTGCTCTGTAATGATCTAATCCTCTCTTCCTGATTGACAAAACTAGTCTGATTAGAAAATGGCATTTCTATTTCTGATTTCTCTATTTCCAGAGCTTCAAAACTGCCACTGTTTCTTACTTTTTCTGGTGAGCTAAGAATTTCAGATTTTGACTTGCTTTCCTCTGAATCTGTACCAGAGGATGGTTTGAATGGTATTAAGGGGGATGCATCACTATCTTGCACAGTCCAAATGTTCCTAATGGTTAACTGTCCACTTGCCTCATTCATTCTTGTATTTTCATCTTCATGCTGCTGAGAGGTACCACAATTTTCCCATCCTGCCTGATGGCTCTGTTGAATTGGTACACTCCACAGATTCAACTGCTGCACTGAAAGCTGAGTACTCTGCTCTGAATCCTTATAAATACTTTCTTGGGTTTGATCTTTATGTGGAATCTCATTTTCTGAGTTACTTGTTGTCAAGTCCAAATGTTTACTCGTGTCTGAACTTGTAGATAACTCAATGTCCTCTTCAGGGTCCCTGCTCCCTATTTCTTCTTTTTCAGCTGCAGTCTCTCTGGCATTCAATTCATTACATGGCTGAGGTAAGTGATTCTTTGTTTGATTAAATACAAGTGGCACTCTGGGGTCTTCAGCATCAAAATGCTTATTTTCACCAACGTCCTCATCTGCTGAAAAATGTTGAGTAAGCATTTGTTCTGAATTAAGTAAAAGTTTATCAGTGTTTGGTAGAATTTCAGAATTTTCTGCTTTCCACTGGCTGCCATTATTCAGAGGTGAATCCCACAAGTCCACATTTCCGGGGCTTGCATAAGGTGTATTTCTAGTACATGCTTGTGGTAATGATGCCTTATCTGTTTCCTCAGAAAAACTAGATTCATCTGCTTTTGAGCTAATTGCTTGATCAAAAATTGTTTCTTTGTAAAAATGCCTTTCTTCACCTTCCTTCTCATCCTCTATAAATGTAGGTGAAATGTATGAGTCAGATGTTGAATAATTGGTGTCTAATGGAGAAACAACCAACTCTTCACCCCCATTTGATGAACTAAGGTCTGAGCATTTATATGACAAAAAAGAGCCTTCCCAGGGAACCAGAGCTTCCAGAGCTTCTTTCTTCATGTTTTTATCATACAGCTCCAATGCATCCATCTTTTCAAATTGTTTTGGTCTCGGTTTAATGTCACCTAAAACATTTTGATTTTCTGTGCTTAGTTCAGGGTTGTCATGCACACCATCCATATTAGAACTTGTATTTTCAGATATTCTGAATTCTTCCACTAAATAGTCTCTCCCATTATTCCAGGCTTCTGGTGATAGTTGATTGTTTGGGTTTTCAGACTCATTGTCTGCAGTGATTTCTAAAGTATCTGATAAACTAGTTTGGGACATGACCCACGCATCAGGATTCCTTGTTGAAGTTTGTTCAGTATCCAGTTTGGGCACGTTCCATGCATTTTCCAAGGGCTCTGTGGCATCATGATCAATCTTTGTCCAAACATCATAAGATTCTGCATCAAGTTGCCCATTTTCACTTACAGTACTGTACCATGGATCTGGTGTTGGCTCATTGGACTTCCACAAATCAGTGAAGTCCTCCATTTGTTGCTTAGACTCCTCTATAGACTCACTTTGCACACAAGTATGTTCAGTAGTTTTCTTCTGGAGTTCTAGGCTCTGTTTGTCCTGGACTGGGTTAAACTGGTTTTCCCACAGACCTACTCTTGAATATTCTATCTGCCTTGATTGTTTCTGGAAGAATACAGAATCTGAGGCTCTTCTGTCAAAATGTTCCCGTAGTAATGGACTCGTTTTACGATCTTTCCATGAATCAGGACTCTGAAATACAGATTCCTGCTCACTTGAACTCCATGCATCAGCATTTTTGGTATCTAAATCAAAGCCATCCCACCAACTTCCATACCTGACACGAGATGGAGAATAGTTTGCACCATCTATTTCATTAATTTTCTTAATTACATCTTGTGGGAAAAACAGGGGTGGTCCATTATCTAAAGGTGATGTTTCTACAAGACTGTTCATAGGAGTCGGTGGAATTCTTGTTTCAACAACTTTCAATAACTCTGGCGAAGAATCACCTTCCACTAAATCAATCAAACTTGAACTTTTTTCAGACATATCTCCAAGATTTTCTTGCCTATGGTTAAATTCACCGTCAAACTCTACTAAATTGTCGTCTTCATTAGTTTTCATTAGTAAATCAGTTGAATAATTAGCCATGTCATTTTCTAATAGATTTGTCTCATCAAGTTCTTTCTGAACAGTAGGCGGTTGTCCTTCTGATGAATCACTGTTGAGGAAGAAGTCATCTGCTGGGGAATAATCAACAGAACGAGAAGATGACTCAGATCGAACTGTAACCATGGGTGCTAGATCAAAACTGAAAAGATCAAAGTTATCACTGCTGTTTCTTGACTGAGCTGTTTGTTCTTCTGCTATGGCCCCTTCAGGAATGGGGCTGTAAGAATCAAAACCAGGAAGGAGACTGTGATGAGATGCAGCACCTTCTGCAACTGGACTATCATCACTGAGAAAAACTGAGCTTTCCTTGGAAGACCGACTGCTTCTAATGGTAGCTAACCCGCTATCTGGACTCACAAGGTCTATATTAACATCAGCATGGGCTTGGATAGATCCATTAAGGTCTTGGGGATTTTCTATAAAATTGACAGAACTGGGCTGTGGTTCTATGTCTGAACCATACAACTCCATAATACCAGAAGAACCTTGTGAAAGTGGTGCACTCCCAGCAACAGCTTCAGTAGATGAAGTTCTGCTGTTGGATACCATTTCTGGTTGTCTCCTATTGATAACTTCCTTAATTAATAAAAATATTTGATCACAAGTGACTGAAGAATTTTCTTGCTTATAAATGAGGATTTGGTCACATCCACATTCCAAAGGATCCAGCTCCAAACAAGGATTCTGACATTCTTCTAACTCACAGCAAATCTGTGGAAAAATAAAATGTTACAGGAAGCTGTTGCAAGCATAGATGAAAATAAGTAATACAGAAAGATAATAAATTGCTTATCTATTCTTTTTGATTGATTTCTCAGTTATCTTGTACCTATCCTTTTAATGAGCCCCAAACACATTAACCGGTAAATTCAAAGCCATTACATAATATTTATGTACTTTTTTTATTTGATCCCTGTTGGGTTTTTTTACGTTTTATTCATCATTACTAAAATTCAAAAGATGATTGTTAACTATTCTAGGAAAGCTGACTAATATCTCAAAGGTGGAAAGGAAAGTTAATTCTTTGAAAAGGTTTTAATACATGCAAGTGAGGGCCATCCCTAGGGGGTGTGAATCGGGGCAACCACCCCAGGCCCTGCGCTTTGAGGGACCCTGCAGAGCCAGGCGGAGTGGTGCAACAAGTCTGTGTTGCTGCCGGCTTCACATCTGGCTGCTCGCCACCCTGCCGCCTTCCTTGCGTTCAGGAGCGGGGCCCTGCATACACTGATTTGCCCCGGGTCCTGCACCCTGCTTGGATTGTCTCTGCATGCAGTCTACACATTTTACATAATAATTTTGGCCCCTGTCTTGCAATCAGGTGCATATACTTGAATCCTTGCACTTCTACTGAGAACATGTCTCCCAGGTGCCATCAGGATCTATTATTTCAAAAACTGTATAGTATTCCAAGGATCCAATCAGATGGAAAATAAAACCAGACACTTGAATCAGAATGCTTTCAAATCTGGGGAAAGCAGCACCATAGTCTGATTTAAGAGCCTAAACTGAACCATCCCTTTAATTTATATTGTTTTTTTGTTCATGGCCTGGTGATTGGAGCACTTGAGCAAGCCACAGTGAAACGCACAGCTAAGTCAAATAATAACAAAATTGTGGTGAAAATATTCTAAAGGTAAAATCATCTATCTCTTTCTTGTTTTCTTTAAACCACTGGATATTTCTGTTGGGTGGTTTTGGATCAGTGGTAAATACAGTTCTGCTTTTTTAATGCTATATAAATAATACAGTCATAATGAACTTGCAGCATAAAGTGCTATAACAGCCCACACCATCACATTAAATGATTATGCTGTATTTACTCCCATCTAATTATACAATAAATTGTCCCACGCTGTTTTAAACAATGCTTACTTCATAAAAAGATGTTATTCTTCTCAAAAATACTTACTTGATTGCACAGCTCTACATTTTCCGAGTACACCACTATTTGTTGCTTTGTCTGCTCTTCCTCTGTTAAATAGTTGGCCAAAATAACAAGTACATCAAAAGCATATTTATCTATAAATGCTTTCAGGTCACCAAAGATATTCCTGTGAAACATGCAATCCTGAAATATACCAAGAAATTAAATATTTAAAAAATGACTGTTAATTTCCACTTTTTTTAGCTATTTGAGCAAGCAGCCAAGAATGTGAAAGTATAAGTCAATGGGTATAACTGAGAATAGAGCCTTACTCTACCTGTCATACCTAAAGCAGCTTTAATAAAGCCCAATATGTGTTGTAATTCCAAGGACTACTTTCACAATATAAAGGATTAGTTATTTTTAGGGATTTTAAAAAATATTGCAATATCTTCCATTTTGGAAGCGAAAGCTAAAACTTATCATTTACCTTACCTGTTACAGTCAATTTGTACTGTATGGTTGCTTTTGAACTACAGACTACTGCAATTTTCTGAATGGATGCATTTGTTTTAGGAAAAAAAAATATACAAGATTCATGGAATTTATCATATTAGTAATACATTTAAAGTAATTATTTTAAAAGAGTAATCAAATATCATTAAGGTAGCCAAGTCAAGCACTCAAAAAGTTAGGAAATGCTAGTTAAACCATTATGCATGTAACCCTATTTTTCCCCAGTTCTGTAAGTGTTCTGAGGCATCCTTACATCTCAAGATCAGTACATAATCTTTTTTTCACTGAGCATTTGCCTAATTCAGGGCCTGATTCAAGGCTTTTTCAGCTCAATGTAATTCTCTCTAAATAGTGACTTACAGTAGTAGCAGAGGATAGGATAGGGTGGCACCTTGGGGCACTTGCTCTGGGGGTAAGGGGAGCAGCACTTTAATTAAGAGCAGCTCTGAGAGCCACCCAAATTAATGTGCTGCAGCACCTCATGTATCAGCATCCCCATGCTTCAAAATGGCATCCCCATGCTTCAAAATGGAGGTGCTTGAACTAAAGCTCATTTGATGAGCGCTCATTCAAGCACTGCTGTTTTGAAGCATGGGAACACTGATACATGATATACGGGAGGCTGCAGGAGTATAGTAATTACCACTCAATTCAATTTATCAAGTCTGCTCCAATGTGCTCATCAGAGTAGCCCCAACACTCATGTACAGGCACCCTTAGAAACGAACTATGCCTCTATGAACCACTTACTCTCTAAGGTGCCACTCTGCCCTACCTTCTGTCTGACTTCAGACAAATATAGCTGACTACTTCAGTAACCTCTTATAAGTTAATAATACTAGGATATAGTAGGACAAGATAGCCTTAAACTGTTTGTTTTAAGTGGCTATCATTCTACAGCCAGTGATTCTCAATGTTTTCAGACTTAAGGTACCCCTATTAGACTCAAGACATTCCGTAAAAAGTGCCACCTAGGATTAATAACAGAGCAATAGGTCAGAGTGTTTTTTATTAGAAATCCCTGAGTTTATCTTGTTTGCACACCTAACAGTGCTAATTCTGAGTGACACATCATGGCACCTTGAAAGGAATTCATGGCACTTCAGGTTGCCGTAACACCCTGGTTGAGAATCATAGCTCTACAGCAAATAACAAATATCCATAAGGAGAAAAAAAATGCATGGATTCTAATTCCGTCTGAAGCTCCTCTATACTAAAGTTATCTTCAGCACTTCAAGTATAAATTAACTTTACAGTAGGTATAAATATAATCTAAAGTGACTGAGATCTTGCAGCATAAACCAGATGCCTCTCTTTCAAGTGTGGGTAAAAGAAAAGCCTGTAATACGAATAATCTCTGTATTTCTTCAGTTCTCAGTTCTGGCAACAGCTCCATGAAATAATGAACAGCAGTCTCAGAGAACATTTTATTCTTCCTTTATGCTTTTGTTATTTGTATTTGAGATAATTTATTGTTGTCTTCTAGCTAAGCACAATGTCAGATGCTGTAATGGTTCTTCTCTTGCTGCCAAGCTATGCTGCCCCTGAATAAACAGCAGTTCATCATCAACACAACACAACTGTATATACAGGTTGGCATTCCCCCGCCCTTCCCCATCTGCCTTCTACCTGATAAATTGCTGTTTTGGTTACATGTATACAAATACTATTTATTAATCTGCTCAGATGTGTCCACAAAATGTGTTTCCCTCCCCTTAAGTTAAAATTAAGAAAAATATTCTATTTGTCAAATGTTTAGTAAGTAAAAATATTGCTTTTCTACATTTAAAGATGCAGCTCAATCTCGCTGCTTGCACGGTATATAACAAAAATATTTTTTTTCTTTTTACATGTGCAGAATAGCTACACAAAGGGCATGTTTACACAAGACACGTTACTTGAGATTAGAGCAAATTACTCCGCAGTAAGCATCACTGTCTACATGTGCAGATGCTTACTGTGCAGTAATGGGCTTTAATTGTGAGTACATTTTCTACCTGTAAATACAAGTAGCAAATGTACTCCCAATTTCTTATTGGGCTGTACAGCCCATATAGGCAGGAGATTTCCCCCTGCCCCCAGAATCTGTCTGCTGCCAGGGCACCGGAGCCCCTGGCAAAAGGGAACCACTCCCCAGTGATCACGGAGGTGTGGCTGGGAACAGGCTGCAGAGCATGTTCCCTGGCCAGCTCCATGATTGCAGAACTGGGTGGGGAATAGGCTCCCTTGCCCCCACCCTGCAATCATGGAGCAGGGCCTAAGAACTGTCCTGGTCAGGAGCAGGTCCCAGCCCCATGGCCCAATAGGACCATCAAGGCACAGGACTTGGAAAGAACTGCAGGGGAGGAGAAGGTCCCAGCCCCCTGCCCTGATCCACCAGTGGGGCAGCTAGCAGCAAGAATCCCTGCCCAACCAGGGGCTTACTGCTAGCTGCCCCTCCAGTGAATCAAGGCAGAGGGCTGTGATTGCCCCCCACCTGCAGCTCTTTCCAAGTCCCCTGCCCCGATCAGGGAGCCAGGACAGGCAGCCCTCAGAGGCAGGAAGCAACCTCCCGGTCCCATGCTCCCTGTCAGCCCCTGGGCTAGCCCGCAGGGGGAACTTCAGGGGGCCAGTGCTCAGCATGTGTCAGGCTGTGAGGAAGAGGGTCAGCCAGAGAGACGGATGTGAAATCTTGATTCTGAGCACTAATCTTAGCTCTGAAGTTGTCAACAGGCAGCTCTAAGTCACAGAGCTGCTACAGTGCTCAGAATAGATATGAATGGATTTACTAGTGTGACTAAGATCAGAATTTGGCCAAAGAGTGCTGGATGAACAAAGGTTGCTGAGAGGATGAGCTGCTGTGAGGTAATGTAATATAAAGAGAATGGATTCAGATTTGGGATAGTCTGAGAACCATGGCACATTTGTGATAAGAAGTGAATCCAAGTCCCAACACAACTGCAATGCCCACAACTACTCACAATGCCCTAGCATGAATGCAAACATACTGAACCAAACCCTAGTTCCATTCTTATATTCAAAAGTTTCGCTCTTACTTACTACATTAGGTTAGTACATTAAGGCAAACGATTTATAAAATATGAAATGTATAAATTATCCATTTTTTTTATTTACATTCTATCATTCACTCTATAATTGGTAAACAAAGATGTTTCTCTGTTTCTGGTATACATTTTCATAAGGAATCCAAAGAACTTCCACAGCAAAAATATTGTGGGGTTTAATGTTTAGGACCTGCTTCTCATATATACCTATTCCCCTTTGCTTCTCACTGGTAGTGTAAAAATAATCATGAAAAGGCATGAATTACAGCTGCACCTTCTTTAAGACTCCTTTATGCCTCTAGTATGGTAGTAATGGGCCTTAGTATAAATGAGAATCAGCCCCTTAACTATAATATACATTTATATAACATGTTTATATGCAATAAGCTTGCAAATAGTGATACATGTTTATATACATCTTAGTTCTTCCATTTATTAAATAATCCTTCATTTTAGGGGCTGACTTATGGATATTAACTTATACACACAGGGGCAGCATCTACACAAGATGCTGACTGTGCAGTAGCCTGAGACCACTGTGCAGTCAGCATTGTGTGACAGAAACCATGATGCAACGCCACTGTGCAATAGTCTCAGGCAGCAGCATTGCAAAAAAGCCAGTCATCGGTGCTACTGCTCAATAAATCAGATTACTGAGCAGTCATTTAGTACTTGTTTATACAAATACTAAATGACTGCACCATAACAACTGCACAGTCAGGGTCTCATGTAGACATGGTCAAGATGCATCTATGCATGCACTTACTGCAGAGTTGACTGATTAGCTCCGTAGCAAAGCATCACAGTCTACTCATGACGACACAGGAAATTAACTCCGCCATAGGATAGTACTGTAAGGGACAGTAGTATCCTACAGCAGAGGAGTCATGTGCACTAAAATACATGTGTACACAGTGGCTGGGGCATGAGGGTGCTAAAGTGTGGGAGTTGCCTGCTGCCTAGCCCTGCATTTTAGCACCCCCGTGCCTCAGTCAGCCCCTCTACCGCCCAACACCACCACCCAGAGCCAGAGGCTGACCCGCTGAGCACCCTGCCAGCCAAGAGCTGCTTTGCTTTGGCTCAGAGTGCTGTAGTCATGGGTGCACGTGTAGATGCTGCACATGGGAGCAACTGACTCTAGCATGAACTGTGCTGGAGTTTTTTGATTTCCTTAACAGCACATGTAGATGCACCTACATATAAGTATCAAAGCCTAGGATTATAAACTCTTCAGGATAAAGAAAATAATTGCCTTCCTGCATTTCAGCTCCCTGGTCATTCCAGATGCTGTGGGAAAAGCATATTTTTAAAAGGCTGTTACCAGTGCCAGTCATGCTAGGCAAAGACTCTTGCTACATGATGCTGATCAGTTAGTACTCTGCCACTGAATGAAACCGACTTCTCTGTCAGATGCCTTGGCTCTGACTGATTGATGAATACCACATAGTACCAAAAGTAAAATGAGGTAAAAAACACCCTTGAAGGTGTAAATGGTGCCATTTGAAAGCTATGGAAAACAAATGGAGAAGTTTTATACAATGCTTCTTTCTGAATCAGGAAGCAGTGAATGGCAAAAAGAGAGGGTCAGAAGGTAGCATTATTCCTGGCATTTGCCTCTTCTGGTAGAGTCTCTAGAGAGCGGGTGAAGGAGCTCCAGGTAGAGGTGAGCAAGCTGTGCAGCATCAGGGCTGTTGAGCAGCATTGTGCTTATAGCAGATGTCCAGAAAATTGAAGTCTCCCATCAGTAACATCTCATTACTTTTGGATAATTTTATCACCTCCTTAAAGAGTACCCCATCCACCTCTTCTTCAGGACTTGGTGACCTCTAATAAATTCCCCATATTATATTGGTACTGTATCTTTCACCTTGTATCTCCACCTAAATACATTCTAATGTGCTACCTTCTTGCTCCTGAACCAGGGAACAAGTGTATGTGTTTTTGACATACAGGGGCAACACCACCACCATTTTTTCCTAACCCTGTTCTTCTGAAGCAGAGTGTAGTCCTCAATGTTGACAGTCCGGTCATAAGAGCTGTCCCACCACTTTTCCATAATACCAATCAAATCATAGTTCTTTTTGCAGGTTGAGACTTCCAAATCATCTTGTTTATTCTTCATACTTCTCATACATGTATGCATACATTGGACACATTTTTCATTTTGACCTATTTGTTTCCCTTTTGCATCACATGTTGCAGTCCTGCGGTTATCTCACCCTATCCTAGAGTTTAGCTGCTGCTTCTGGTCCTTCCTTTCCTCTCTGGATTGTATGTTCAATTTCTCTAAGATTTTGTTTACTATTCCCCATTGAACCTCAACTAAAGACCTCCTTACTAGACTGGCCAAATGATGCCCAAAGATGTTCTTTCCAGTTCTTGTCAGATGGGCCCCATCTCTTGGTAGCAGTCCTCCTCCCCAGAACATCCATCTTTCTCAAAGAATCCAAAGCCTTCACACCAACACCACCATTGTCTCAGCTATGTGTTTTTCTTCCATGATATGATACTCCCTGCCTGGGCCCTTGCCTTCCACAGGGAGGATTGATGAGGACACTACTTGTGTTCCAACCTCCTTAAGCCTCCTGCCAAGAGCCTCATAGTCTCCTCTGATCTGGGCAGTATTGTTTCTGGAAGTATTGTTGGTGCCTACAGGGACAAACAGGTAAGGGTAGTGGTCTGAGGGATGGATGGGATTTGGCAATCTTTCTGTGACATCCTGAATTTGGGCTCCAAGCAGACAGTACAACTCCTAGGACCCCAAATCCAGATGACAAATTGGTGCCTCCGCTTTCTGAAAAAGGGGATCACCATAATCATCACTCTTCTGTCTTAGAGCTCCCATTCCTGGGGCCCTGTACTTCCTGCTCTCTAAACTGCTGAGTCCTCTGGATCTTGCCCAATGTCTTCTCTTTTGCCTTTTCCTCAGCTGTTCCAGAGTGCTTGCAAGCAGTTGACTTCAATCTGTTCCTTTTGAATTCTGAGGACCCTACTTCTTCTAGCAGTCACATGCTTCCACTTTTCTTTTCCCTTTGGCTTCTCCAGTGCTGTGGATTGTATCAGTGTTCCCTGTCTCTCAGTATTATGGATTGACACACTGGCCTTTAGTATTTTGCAATGGCTTTCTCATAAAGATGCAATTGCCTTTATTTAGGTATACTGAAACTAACATTGCAGTATCAAAGCCCAGTGCAGACAGCAGCATAGCATCTCACATCAGCCACAGAGCTATATGAGGTATAAGGTATAGCCAGCTCTGTGCTTAACACTTTGAAAACAGCATGGACTGGGAGCCAGTGGAGAGTACAGAAGAGAGGAGTTATGTGCTGACTTCCGACTGTCCCAGCTATCTGGGAAGCAGTTGTAGCCTGCACTAGTTGAAGCTTCTGAGCGATCTTGTAATTATAAAAAAAATTGGAATTACGCTAGTTTAGGCTCCAGTTGGCAGACAGAACAAAACAAAATAAAATCTGCTTCAGAAGGGAAATGATAGTGTTTCTGAGCTAACTGAAACTAGAAAAAATGTTCTGACTACAATTTCTATCCAGACATTTGGGAAGAGTGAGAGGCCAAATAAGACTTAGAATCAAGGAGTAAGAAGTAAGTAGTCATTATGTCTTTCCTTTGCTTGTCAAGAACATTGAAAATGTTTTTTATGGGGTGGGCGGAGGGGGATTTAGCTTGATGAAAGACATGAAAAATGTTACATTCAGTGTGGGTTGTTTGGCTTATTCTTGTGCTTTTGCTGTTATTGTTGACACACTTTTCACTTTGGCTGCCATCCCCCCACCCAAAATCAATTGTGTTTAGTAGTATAACTAGAAATGGGCTCATGGGCCCGAATCCTAAGCACTGATAAAGAGAGGCAGTGGAATGGATGCAGGGGACCTCCAGAATGGAGGCAAGGCATATTGAGGATCCCAACAGCTAGAGCAGAGACAGGCAATTATTTGGGCCCACTGACAACATAGGCAGTTTTGAGGAGCTGTTGTGGGCCGGTCAGCCTTTCCCCCACACCCAACACACCCAAACAGCACTGCTCTACTCCAGCAGCCCGGAGCCCAAATGCCCCATGGCTCCTCCCTGCCACTGCCACCAGTGCACAGCTGAGTGCACAGACCTGGCCCCAGCCTGCCCCACACCCTCTCTAGGCTCTCCCCAGCCAGAGTGGACCAACCCCAGACTAGCAGGGACCTATGCACATAGTCCTGACTGTGGCCCACCCTGCGCCTGCTCCAGACTGCCCACCCACAATGAGCAGTGGTGGCAGCTGGGCAGAAGCTCTTGCTGGGCATGAAGGAAAAGCCACCAGCTCTCCCTCACTGCTGCCGTGCCCAGGCTGTCCTGTGGCTCCTTTCTGCCACCATCACCACTTCTACCAGCGTCACCTCCAGGCCACCCATCAGGGCAGTAGTGGCAGTGGAAAGGAGCTGCAAGGCAATCCGGGCATGGGCTCCCATTGGCTGCACCAAGAAGGGCCTGGCAGTGGTGAGAGGGAAGTGACCACTTTTCCCCCATGCCCCCGAGCTTCTGCTGCTCATAGTGGGTAGGCAGTCCGGAGCACGTGAGGGGCAAGCCAGGGCTGGAGCTGGGGCCAGAACCTGCACGTAGTTCTTGGCTGGTCTGGAGCTGGTCTGCTCTGGCTGGGATGAGTCTGGAGTGGGTGAAGAGTGGGATCAGCTGGGTCTGTGTGCACTGTTCCTTGCCAGACTCCCTGGGGCTGGGGCCAGCAATGGTGGTAGCTGAAAGGAGCCACCACTGCTTGGACAGCCTGGAAATGGAGTCCAGCCATGGAGCTGCCTCAGTGTCACTGTGCACCCGGGGAGCAGTGGGATGTGCCACAGTCTGGACAGACCCTGGGCCAGGTGGGATCAAGGGACCTGCCACGGGCCAGATCTGGCCTGTGGGTAGTATTTAGCCTATCCCTGAGCTAGAGGCTGTAGTTATACAGAGCAGGGGAAAGAAGTTAACTGTCCCAACAAAGTAAGGATTTTATATTGTTGCCCGGCATGGCAATCAGTGGGAGGGCAGGGGGAGGTGAGAGGGTTAACTCCCTGCCTATGACAAACTATCCTCTGCTTCATGGAGCCAGAACCCGTAGCTGCCCAGGGTGCAAACCCTACCAACGACGTAATTATTGCCAATTAAATATAGCTTCTTATTGCACCCTCAGCATCCTCTAAAGAAAAATTTTCTGTGTGGTTCGCTTCATAAATAAGAATGTTGTTCTTTCAAATGGCTGAGAATTATAAAGACTAGAAAATACATACAGGTTGAAACTGTGAGCCTTTAAGAATAAAACTTTCTAAAGCTAAGTAAATATTCTTCACTAGAATACCATAGCTCTTGCCAAACCTAACTGAGAATAATATATTTCCTGCAGAAATGAAAGAACACTAATGGTTTCATAAGTTAAGCTGCCACATTGAAAATGTATTATAATCACAGTAAAAATAAATCTGTTACTGGAGTTAATGAAATGTCACAATAAGAAATACAGTGATGACAAATTGAAACTCCACGAACGGTCTAATGGCTATTATTTTTTGTAAGGAGCTTGTTACTTCAGTGTATTATCTCTTGTTGATTTAAATATAAATTAATACTTTCACAGAACTCTACAGCTATGAAGTACTATATATGCATCCTGTTAGTTATCAGAATCCTCTAAATAATCCTGTAACATGAGAGGAAAAAAATGTTATGGTATAATTTTAAATATGTTTCCTTAATGGTTTGGTACTACAGTGACCAGCTCCTTAGCTAGTCATATTGAAGAAAGCAAGCATTTTCTTATCTTTAACTGTAAACCCCAAGCTTCATTCAAAGTGTAAATTGTGAGTGAAATCAATTTCTATACATCAGGCATATAAAAAATCTCATTCACAAAACTGACAACATGCTGGTTGATTTTCCACATAATTTGCCAAAACTAATTTGGAATATTTCTTCTCAAAATATATTAGCGTTTAAGAAATCCAAAGTTTACAGTGATATAGGTCTTTATTGTAACAAGTGTAAGTATATCAGATGGGTATGACAGGAAAAGGTGCAATCATCAAAGTTGAAACAAATATAATGAAATAATATAAACTCAGCTATAGCGTTGTTCTAGTTCTCTTTGGTATGATCAGTATTGGTGAATCTGCTTTATACAAACTCCTATATTATGAAAGCGAAACAGTCTTTTCTCTGTGAAAAGCAGCAGTATTTCAGAAGTTGTAGGAATTTTTATTATATTTATTTAAGAATTAGTATAGTTGCGAATCTGAAAATGTTTAAAACCTCTGAACAATATTCAAAGAGAAATGTAATTTCTTTTTCTCTGGAAACACTTTCTGATTTATGACATCCAGCAGTCAATTACCCGAGTGATCCCTGTAAATGTATATTACACACACTTCTGAGTCTTCTGAGCTAACTGTGTCAATATTAACCTGACCAAATTAAGAACAAACTGTCTCTTTTGTTCTTCACACTTCTCACATGGAGAGCACAATATGGCTTTTGTCAGAGGTGCTCCATCATTTTGGCTCAAGGAAACTGTCAGTACAGTTTGGGATTCGTTATTCATGGGCAGATATCCTGATGGGTCTAATGAAGCCTTTCTGCTGACAACTCATTTGCTAAAAATACCCAACCATCACAAACTATAAATGAGGAATATGATTGTATCCCCATTATAAATTTTCTCAATAAAAGCAATTATTTCTGAGCCATAAAGAGCCATAAGTTCAGGCATACTCTGACTCTCTATATCCTCTTTGTATTTCACGCTCACTACTTCTGCTTTTTTGTTTCTTTATATGTGCTCACTGATAAAACTTTATGACATACTTAAATTGCAATATAATAGGGTAAACACCAATGTTATAGCACACATGCAGAGCTAACAGTCTGTGTGCCATTTGTTGTAAATCCAAGCTAATTACCAAAAGCCCCCTCCTGAAAAGAGAGACAAGCTATTTTTTTATAAAAGTTTTCAGGTAAGGTCATCAAAGTAGAAAAAAATAATGAAATAATAGAAAGTTATGAGAATTGCTCTAGCTGTCTTTGGTATCATACTAGAGGTAGATCTGTTTTACACAAAATTATAAAGGTTTTCTGTATGACATCTTTGCTTGAAGAGCCTGTAAGGAGGGGTTATGTTTATTTGATATATATGTACCATTCTATCTGTGAATAGTTCCGCCCTTCCCACTACTAATATGTAGTCAGGATGTATATGAGTTCTGTTACCTTCAAAAGGACCGCTATTCTTTCTTGCCTCTCTTGCTATAGTTTCTCTTTGAAGTTTCCTGGAAAAGGTTAAGTGCAAAAAATAGAAGGGGAGGTAGAAAGCTCTTCTTCAATTCTTATGGGTTTCTACACTGCATTTATCACTGGACTAGCATGAGCTTAACCAAGCAAGCATTCTGAACATTAGGACCCGTATTGTGAGATGGATAATTAAATTATAATCAATTGAATGATTATATTATGTCTTCACTGAGGGACTATGTTTGCCACAGCAAATATAAATTTCCCACTGATCATAATACTAACACCTGCTTTCTGACTGAATAAACTGAGATAATTTTTTGAAAAAAGTTCAGATATGTATGTGTTAAAACTCTGGTTTGTCTATTTTGATTTTCATTTTAAATATATCACTGTAACAAGTTTCAAAAGTCTCAAGTGTTTCAAATGTATTAACAGTTGGGACAAGCAGACATGTATTGGGGAAGTCTCAATTGTTTTAGAAAGTTCTAAAAAAAAGGCCATACAACTAAACCTAAATCTAGTAGGCCTGTGCAAAGTGGCTAGTATTTGCTTCGGCTTCGAATTCGGCTGATTCGGGGGACAGTGTTTCAATTTGGTGATTCTAATCACTGTCCCAAATCAATTCAGCTGAATCTGATTTGAAAATTCAGCCACCACCGAACCAGCCAAATATCTCAGTGAAACAGGCCCCATCCCCCACCCACTCTCCTAGCCCCGTCAATGGCTGTCCTGCCTGGCCCCAGGGTCCTGGCGCTTTAAAAAAAAAAAAAAAGCCCCGCACTCACCAGGTCCTGGTGGGGGAGCGGGGAGTGATCCCTGCTGCCCTCCACTGCCCCATGCTGTGTGGGGGTTGTTCTACCACAAGCCCCAGAGGACCCAACAGCCACTGCAGCAGCCAGCGAGTGCAGGGATTTTTTATTTTTTTTAAAGCATCAGGACACTACAGCCAGGCGGGGCAGCCATTGATGGGGCTGGGAGAGTGGGCAGGGGCCGGGGGCACTCAAGGGGTCTGGGGGAGCAGGCAGGGGTTGGGGCCTGGCAGGGATCCCTCCATGTGGTCCCCTTTCCCCTTTTCCAGCCTCCCCACCCCATCTTCTTACCAGCATGGAGTCTGGGTCCAGCTCCCTGCGGTGGCAAGCAGGGACTGCCCAAATCTCCAAATCTCTCTGAAGCTCTCCAAATCTTTTCCGAATCAATTCAGAGGCTTCAAATCAATTTGGACCTTTTTACTGGTCTCCTGATTTGATTTGGATTTGGAGATTCTGCCACCAAATCAGGCCAAATCACCTCTGAATCAAATCAGCAACTGAAGCTTCATGTAGGCCTATCATCTAGCATTCTTAGACCTGGTCATGACAGCCAGCATGCTTTAGGTTTTCCAGCTGAAGTACAGCATTTCACTGTATCAAAAGAAAATAAAAACGGCCACATAGTTGTGAAACATCCAAGTCATCCAATGGAACAGCCTGCCTTCAGCAATGGCCATTATCTAGAACTTCAAAAGGTGATTCCTCCTCCATTATACGGGAGTTTAACCATGCATCATATTTGAATAGTGAGAGGCAAACGTTTCTGACCACTGAGGTGGATAACATATGCCCTAACTCTGGACATATGTACCACAAGTGACACAAAGCAGCTGTTGTGTGTGACAAGCTCTGGGCACTGAGTAAAGGGAAGCACTGTAATGGAGGCAGAGGAGCTAGACCTTATGTCCATGTGCAGCTTAGCAGGGGCAGGATGCTGTTGTGAAAGAAGCAGGTGTCACTATCAAGAGTCATGTTAATCATGCCCAGGCACTAGAACCACCATCAAATTCAGGGTTCTTACTTGCCATATAAAACTATGGCAGTTCCAAGGCCAGGGAAGGGTTAAGTTGGCTTTGGGCACTGACACCTCTCTTGCTGCAATGTCATTCCCTCACTCTGCTCCACATAGTCACAAGTCTCCATTCTAGATATAACTAATGAAACTTCATGTCAAGGAATTACTGATACATTATATTTCTAAATAGACATGATGAAATAGTGATAAAGAGATAAAGCAGTTTTAGTTGGGAGAAAGCAGGGTTTGTCTATGTGTAGGCCTTTTAAGTAGGAGTAGCCTAAAATCGCCATTTTTAAGGTGCATTAAGGACATGTGTCCACACATGCATTCCCTTAATGCACCTTAAAAATGGTGATTTTAGGCTAATCCCACCTAAATGTGATACCTGCTTAAAGCAAGTACCAAATTTAAGCTCACATAGTTAAGTCACATTAGCACTTGTGTAGTTGCTTAATAAGCATTAACACGGTGTGTGTCAATGGACACATACCATGCTGATGTGCATTAGTGCAGCTAATGTGACTTAGCCTAAATTCAATGTGCCTTAATATGTATGAGTGCATCTATGTATAGATGTGCATCTAAATCACCTTAAAGTGCCTTAAACAATGACGCATTAAGTTTAGGCACACGTAACTACAGGTATAGACATGCCCGCAGAGGTGAAATCCCCTACCTTAGAAGTCAGCATGTTATTTGCAAACAAAAATTATACCTGTTTCTATCCTTTCCTGTCTCCTTTATGTTACTCTGTTTTAAAAACTTTTAAAATATCAATAGCTTGGACATTCATTGAAAATACCTGTGAGAGTTGCACATCAGACTAATATTGAATCATATGAAATATTTAATTTCACTGACCACAGATTAGCAAGAGATAACAGGCAAAGCTACCAGAGACCAATCTTCTGGGTGTGCTCTACTAAGCTGCTGAGAAACATCACAAGGATTGGTACTGACCAGGAGCTGTCTATTTTAGCCAGCTAAGTCCCAGGTGTAAATTTATATGCAATAATTCATACCTTACAAAATAACTCCCATGCAAACATGGTAACACAAAAACACATTTCTAGCTGTCAAGAAAATTTCTGGCAAAATTAATCAACCATTCATCCATTCAGGCTCTTTGCATACCCTTTTGTCAAAGAGGGAATGCTAAGAGATTTCTTTCCTCTTTCACGCACTTATTGCAATGGTTTGTAGAATCCATCAAGCCTGAGTTGATTTATTGAACTGTCTCTTAGCTCAGCAGTATAACTACAGCAAATGAACTGGTAACTTCTCTAAAAACAGCAGTAATTCAGCAATATCTGGTTTATTTAATTCCTTCTAACTTCAGATTAAAGATTTCTTAAAGGGCCTGAAGGGCATTCTTCAAAAGCTCTATATGCAACCTAGTACCTGAATATTCCATTTAAATTCTATTTATTACTGATATAGTGATCTTGATTTACAGATGTCTGAACCAAGTATCATATCAAACCAGTAGCTTTACATTCAATAGTATGGATTCTACAGTTTGGGGAGTCATTACTTTTTAACACAACATTTTAAAAACAGGGTAAATAAGATATCACAAATATATTTTTTGTTTGTACTGCAGCTCCCTGCGTCTATCATCAGTCTAAAAACTGGTAGATGGCCGACCATTTCAGGTCTTATTTACTTTTAATTCTAAGCAAATAAGTGTGAATGTCAGCAAGAGTTGTTTTTATATTTATTTCACTCATACGGCCAGGTACAAAGGAAGTTTACAAAGCATAGTTAAGGCACTAGGAATATATATATGCCAAGCAGTCTGTAACACTATTTAAACATGGATTTTATCCCTGAGCACCGTCCATTGAACCCCATGGAGCACATTCATCACTCACCAGCTTTGCATTTTTCTTCATAAAGATATATGACCTTTGCCTATTAGATTTCATTAGCAGGGCACCATACAAGGCTCCTCTGCAGATGACAGGATAGAAAGCTAAACATCCTCGCCTGAAGGATTTGTGGGAACAAGCCCATCTTCAATCTTTGTCCCTGGGAGGCACTTTTAACACCTGCCAACCACAGCACTATCATCAGAAAAACATTTAGAGATTTATCTTCAGGCTGGTGATTATAAGAGATAATTTGTTTGGAGTATGGATAAAGTTGGTCTAGCATAAACAAACTAGAGGCTCAAATTACATGACGAACCTCATTAACTATTGATTTAACCACTGCAAATCCACAAAAGAACAGATACTGTCTCAAAACGTTAATTCTCCCTAAATAGCATCATCAAAAGAAAAAAAAACAGGGCATGGGTTGTTTTTTTAAGTTCTCTGGTTTAAGCTGGTTCCTTACAGGCATTTTACATTTGCCACCTTAGACTAAAACTAGAAGATTTCTCAAACAGGCACAAAAATGATCATCCAAGTGTTTGTTGCTTCCTTTAAAAAAGGTGCCATAAGTTGCAGGTCACCATCAACCTATTGGAGATAAAATTGCAAGTTTTCCATTTGACTTCAGTAAGTTACTTGTTTGTGTGTGGAAAGTAGGATTAGTTCATCATAGATGCTATTGTAAATGAAGCTGTTTGCTTAATGAGTACGATAAGACATAGTCAGAAAAATGATACCCACTGCATAAACAATTGCTTTTCTCTAATCTTTGAAAATCATGTTCACTCAAGTTCAAGAAAAAATAAGCTCATTTCTGAGCAGATAGTGGATTTAGAAATACTGTGGCTGGATTTGACACTTAATTCCATGTGTCCTGTTCTCCCCTGCACATGAGTAGATGTTGATTGTACTCCAGCTCCGTCACAGTTTTTGGTTCTATTGTATCTCCACCACAGGCAGGTGAATGGCTCGACAGTATAATTTGACAGGTATTAAAAAAGTATTGCTTTCACCAATACAGCCCCACCTTACCCATATCAAGTCTGGATAAAGGTTTGCACTTTTCAACACCAAAGCACTGCTTTGAAACTGATCAGCTAGCTTCAACCCACAAGAAGCTATTCAGGGCACTTTGCAATAGTAGCTTATGTTGAGGTGGCTCCTAGTTCTTTATTTACAAGGTGTGACTGTGGTTTTGGGGAGGTTTTTTGATGGTTTCATTCTTATTATTACCCAAGGCTTCTCCCTTTTCTTTTGGCTATCCCTTTTCCTTACCTTGTCTTTCAAAATCTGTTTCCTCCTCCTCTTGCCTCAATCTTTCTCAGGTTTTCCTGTTTTCAAACCATGTTCTCAATCTCTCCTTTCTCTACTTACACCCTCCAAATGTGGCAAATCATTGAGTCCATTGCTTATTTATGTTGCGCTCCTATGCAAACAGAGTCAGATCCAGCACCCACAGATATTAATGAAAAGACTCATGGATTTCAAGAAGGTTTAGAATAGGATTGTAATGTGTTCACAACTGCATCTTGCGATAATCAACTCAATATATAGACTTATTTTCAACTATCCCTCTACTTCTTGAGTCCTCTGACCAACAGGATGTGCCATCATCATGGAAATATATCTAAGTACCAAAGAGCATAAATTCCTAAATATACTTTTATTCCATTAAGCTGAATAGATGCACAATGTGCTTCCACATACTACCTCAGTCCTTCACTTCGGACAGTCCAAACAACACCACATTCACAGTATGGTGTACTTACATTTTCTCTGGTGTATGCCAGTAAATTAGCATTTTTTCTTGTTTATATCAATAAAAAAATTAATAAATGGTTTTTACAGAATGCCCATTTTTATTAAATATGCTGCTCATAAAATGAGCTGAATTGGCCTTGTTAAAGATTGAACTTCTCTATTACAAATATAAATCATGTAGCAGCAAAATAGACATCCACATACTTCTTTGCCCATGTACAAACACTTTGACTTGAAATACCATCTCTTTTAAAGTGGTAGTTTGATCCCCATTTCCATTCAGAACTTGTTAGTGATATCCAAGGGCCTAAGAAATTAAAAGAAATCATTCCATTGACTTCAATGGGGTGAAATATTCTGGCATCTATCCCCCAACATCAGGTTCTGGACTGAGACTATCAATTAATTTTATACTGGCCACACAAAAAAAATTACAAATATTATTGATAACAGGCTTTTGTAATTCACTGAAGTTTTAATAACAATACAAAGTATTTGCAGTTGTGCGAGTTAAGTGAGATGCCTTCAGCAACTCATTTGTTAAACAGTCAGTTCCTTCAGATGAGATGCAAGAGTCATTATCTACCAAAGCAAGAAAAAAAAGTACTTCGCAGATGCCTCTCTGATGCCATGCACTCAGCTGCACTTAGTGAAAGTTCACCAACTGTATGCGTGTTTATATTTTGTATCAACACTCGCTGAGCACAAAGTTTAAAATCTGAAATAATTTCGGTGTTCTACAAAAAGGCATAACTGGGCAGTTCTTCTCCCCGGATGCCACCAGTGCGGAGGGCAGCAGCAGTGGCCAGGCTGCTTCTGCAATTAGTGGCTGATATTATTTTTTTCAACCCCTCTAAAATGGCACCCAGGGTTCATGCCCCACTCATCCCACCTTTACTTATGCTATTGTTTTTCTGAACAAACTATAAGTTGGGTCATTGTAAATGTATGTGTGGATATCAAGGAGGACTGATTCTGACTTAATGTCAATCTGGCTGTTCATACACCAGGCCTAATTCTCCACCATTCCACATTTTGTTCATTTGTGCATCTCAGAGTAGATTTTCACTCACTATGAGCAGGTATAAGTGACTATATAAAGTCCAAAATATTGCAAAATCAGTTACCCAGAATAAGGTGACTAGTTTGAGACTTAGCATTATCTTCATTACTGCAGTGACACAAAACAGCTGTAAATCTGGTTCAATGACCTGTCCTAAGAAGTTGGAGAGCAGTAGTTAATCCAGTTAAAGTTCTTCACACAGTGCTTATATGTGGTTATAACTGAGGATGTGTGTGTGTGCATGCAGAGTAAGAAGGTCCCTTTTTCTCCGCTAAAGAGTGAATCAATGGGATTTTTTTTCAGGATAAACCAACACAGTTTAAATAGAAAATCAGTTTACCAAAATATATGCTCAGTATTCAACTCATTTAGGTTCTTGGATGATATTACATTGATCTTGGCATATGGTATATCCCCTTGGAACTTGTATAGCAGCACAACGCGGAGCTAAAGATGTCTTTAGTGATTGCCTGCGAATTCCATGAGAACCTGCTTCCATAAGGCATGGAAAGAAGCAATGGAACAAGATAAAGAACTTGGCTGCTTTGATTGCACATAATTTATGGTACAGCCAATCTACTGTTATCTACTGGACACTTACATACAGTAGGATTTCTTTTGTTTTCATTCTTTTCCTAAAAGATGTAGGAAATTCCATACCAAAAAATTATATTAATGTGAACCCAGGCACTCACAAGGCAGAAAACAACAACAACAAAAATAGGGTTCTCTGCGTAACCTTAACTCCGCAGTTTTCTGTGTATACGTAATAGCACATGGATTCAATGCCTACTGTGTTACTCTGGGTTCATGTTATTGTAACTCCAGTGATTTACACAATGGTGATGCAGACTCAGTGTTTAACTGCAAACCCTATATTTCCTACAGGACGCCTGCCTTATTTTGTGGATAAAATGAATAATAATCAGTAAAATGAAAGTTCTACATTTCTTTGTTCTCAACTTTCAGCGTGTGCTTCCTTACTCATTTGCCTTATATACTGTCTGACACATCTAACTCCTACACTGAGTAAGGAACTTTTTCCATAGAAGTTAAGAGATAGGAGATCATCTCAAAATGCAGGAATACCATTAGAGATCTACAGAGGATAGAAATATGTTTCACAAAAGATTATGAGATTTCAAAATCCGGCTTTGTTCTGAAATAAAACATAACATGAAAAATCTAAAATTTTCTGCAAAGGAAATTTGGAGGAAAATCATTTTAATTTGATTTTTTTCCCTTTTCACTATGTATTATATATTTCAAAGTAAATATATTCTAAAAATAATTTAAAATTAATAAATCAAAGGGCTTCATCTACAAAATGTCAAACTTTCCATTTTCTTCCAAAACCCAATTTCATTAAGTGTTTCACTTTGGACAGAACAGCATATTCTGACGGAATATGAACAAAAGCTATAGATTATCTATAGTATTTTCTGCTTTCTAAGTAGAGCTATAACACTGTTAATATAGTTGTTCTATACAGGGCATACTATAACACACTATAATTATATTTAATAAAGTTGTCTTTAGGCTTCATATGTTTAATAAGAATGCAGTCAAGGGTAACTGAAAAACTTATAACCACAATTTGTATACTTATTTAAATGAAAACAAAAAACCCTGAAAAAATGGTATAGTGATTGCTTTGCAAAAAAAACGCCAGCCAGGTGCGAAAAATATTAGGCAAGAACACATAACATGCATTCATAGAATTTAAAACCAGAATGGACCATTAGACCATGTTGTCCGATCATCTAAATAGAGGCTATTCTATTTCACCCAGTTACCTCTATACTGAGCTTAATTAATATCTGAGAAATATTGTAGTCAAACATATCTATCTCCCAGTAGTTGCATAACAAAGTGAGGACAACTGATGCACTAGGTCTGGGCACTTGCTCTGGGGGAAGGGGTGGAGGGTACTGCACTTCTGGCCTGACCATCACTGCATCACGGGCAGCTCTACCATTGATATTGCTGTTTAGGGCACTTAAGCACCCAGTGGCACCTCTTTCTTCCAGGAAGGCACTGATCTGAAACCTTCAAGAGATGGAGGATCCACCATGTCCCTTAGTAGTTTGTTCCAGTGACCAATTACCTTCACCCTTAAAAACTTGTGCTTAATTTCTTATTTAAATTTGTCTGGCTTCAGTTTACAGTCTTTGGTCCTTGTTCTGCCTTTATCCACTAGGTCTTTTGTCCCCAGTATTTTGTACTTGTACAGGTATTTATACACTGAAATCAAGTCCTCTCAGTATTCTTGATAAGCTATACACATACAGCTCTTTATGTGCTTCGCTCTACATTTTTTTCTCTAAACCCCAAATAATTTTTGTGGTTCTTTTCTACATGCTCTGAAATTTTTCAACCTCCTTTTAAAAATGTGGAGATCACAACTGAACATCAGTCTCACCAATGACATATACAAAGATAAAATGACCTCCCTAATTCTACCTTATGTGTCTACGTTCAAGGAACACACTTTTTGCAACAGCATCATACTTGGAGCTAATAGTCACGTTTTATTTCCAGTTAAGACACCTCAATCTTTGTCAGTATCCTTGCTTTCCAGGGATAGTCTTTCATTCGATACAACCTCGACTCTGTGTTTCTAGGTATATAGATCTGTGTCTGGCAATATTAGAATACTTTTTTAATCGGCCCAGTTTATCAACCAATCCAGACTGTGATGGACAAATCTGTTACATACCAACCAAAACTGTAATTTCATTAAACAATGAAACGGGGTTTATTAGACAAGGCCTATTTTCCATAAAAATATATGGACTGGAATTAACTGAATTTTTAACCTTTCATTGTTTATTAGCTGGCCTTTGGGCAACTTGCTCTTGGAATATTGACAAAGCATTAGCATTATTCCCATAGTCTCTAAATAGTCCAAATATTTTATAAAACTATTATCAACTGCCCGGGGATCTCCTCAGCTAGTTCTTTTAGAACTGTTGGTTACAGTTTATTTGGCTTTGTATATTTAAAAAATATTTCTGTCTAGTAGAGGTTGTTTGACTCTTAACACACTCGGCAATACTGCATTATCCACATGCTATATGAAAAAAATAATTCAGTACACAATACAAATATTTATGCTGTGTGTGCCTTGCAATAGCAGTTTTCCCATTAATATTTAGTAATTGTCCTGTCCCATCCTTGGCATGTCTTCTGATGTTGACATACTTACAAATTACTTTCTGTGCTTATGTTTGTTGCCTATGGATTTTTCCTTTGGTACCTTTTGTCTCCCTAGTCTACACTTCATAATTTCCAATTTGCACTGATTATTTTGCCTTCTTCCATTTGTTATATATTGTTTTATCCATATATTTGCTGCCTCCTTGCTATCTGTTTTTCTCCTTGTTTTGTTTGAGGGGCTATTTTATGTATGTTTTGTGGTGTTGGCTTTTTGCTGTTCACTATCTTTTGTTTGACCCCTGACTTGGTCAGACTTGTTGTTCCAGGAATCTGTTTCTTCCATCCTGTGGATGAAAAGAGGGATGGCAAGAGGGAGACTGTTGTCGTGGCCACGCTATCCCATTATTATTGAGGGAAATAATGGAACAATATTAAGGAGTAATAATGAAGAGAAGCTAAAGCAAAGGCAGTCTGACAAGGATTGGGTTTGGGCTAAAGAAGATACAGCTGGAGGCTCAAGGCACAGAAGCACATATAAGGCAGGAAGATGCAGGAGGAAAAAGGGAACGAGTGTGGTGATTTTGAGGTACAAGGAGAAATCAGTTAGTGGACTGGAACAGAATAGAAGAGAAGAATAGAAAAAAAATGAAAGCTAGAAACAGACAAAACCAGCAAGAGAAAGAAAAAAGAGCAAAGGGAAAATATATAGAGAGAAAATAGTAGGTAGAGTAAAAAGAAAATGTACAATGAAAAAGCCTGAGAGAGAAAAGGGGACTGGAAAATTTCAGAGAGCTGAAGAAAGAATAGGAGGGGGGAAAACGATAAGGAAGTTTAGCATCTATTTATAGAAGTCCCTGAACTTAAATGGTTGTCATAGTTTAGAAAGGTCAACCTATTACCAGTTCTTCTTTCAATATTTCTATTCTTTTTGGTACTAGAAGGAGGTCAAGTTCTTTCAACCAAAGAAGGAAAAAGAGGAAAAAATATCTGGGAATCAGGGAACAAAAATGTGGGTCCTTTAGCGAAAGAACTTTTGACTTTGCCCTTTCCAACAGTCTAAATCAATGGAAAACCATCAGACCCCAAAAGTATTTAGGCACCTCACTTCTTTTCAGGTGCTTAAATATATTTGAGGATCTGGGCCCAAATCTTCTACATCTCCTGCTATTAACTATACCTTTTTGTGGTTCTGGCTACTGTCCCATCCCTGGTGTGGCAGGCATTCTTAAATATGAGAGTTGGTGATTTATCTTTCTATCATAATTACATTGTTGGCTAGGAGGAAAAGGCAAAGGGTTGAAGACAAGAAATAGCAGAAAGGAAAAGACAGGAACCACTTATGTTACATAGCCACAATTTGATGAAACAGGTTGTTGCCTTTGTCAGCATCAGTTTCTAAAGTACTACTCTGCCTTACCTTTTGCCTGACTGCAGATTAATTTAAGCCAGGTAAAGACATTGCACATAAAATCAGTATAAGTGACTGAAAACCAGTCTAAACCTCTAACAGTACAGAAGTTCAACACAACAGACTGGTTGTAAAAGGGCAGAACCCAGTCTAAGATGGATCTGGATGGATGTAGCATCAGACTTAAGTGATTTAGGTTAGACTGGTCTATCAAACTTCTATGCCATATCCCCTAGTGACTCAAGTGAAGTTTCAGTCCCCAGCATCCCAGCCTGCTTTGCATCCGCCTCACTAACCCTACTTCACAGAGTGGCATGCACTCATCTGCTCTGGATAAGCAGATTAATAGAGCCAGCCACCAGCAGGCAGCAGGGCTGGGGGCCACTCCAGGTGTCAGTGGCAGGTGGGCGGTGGAGTGGGGGCTGGCTCTGGACAGCCCTAACCTCAGCCTGAGCCAGCACAGCTGGGGGCACCACATAGCAGGGGCTTCCATCCCTCCCCTCATACACTGCCTGACTTGGCTGTGCAGGTCCCCCCAGCAGTGCTGGCTTGGGTCTAGGGAGACCATGGTGGGGGCTTCTGCCCCAGCATCACAGCTGACAGCCAGGTACAAGAAGGGAGTGGGGCTGGGGAGAGGGGCCATACTGATGAATCAGAAGTGGCTGACTGCTCCGCTGGGCTCAGTATTCTCTGGCAGCCTGCAGGAAGGTGTGTGGGAGCACCCCTAACCTGCTGGCCTTAGCCAGTGCAGGCAGCCTGTATGCTCCCCCACAAGGGCAAATGTCTCTTCTGTTTTCTCCTCACCTAACCTAGGGCACTTAGAGTAAAGCACAAAACTTAGACTTCTTCTGAACATCTGTCCTTAACCATGACAAACTACCTCTATAGCTACCACGCAGCAGCAAGCTGCTTGCAGGGCATCTATAGAAGAGAAAGGAGAAGTTGGGAGAAAGAGGGATAGGGAGAAGAAAGCAAATGAGGAGAAAAGAAAGGAAAAGTTTTACATAAAATCCATGTGCATATGTGTGCACACGCATGCACAAATATTAGTTGTAAAGCATTCCCCAATCAGGGCATTTGTAGACTTTTATAACTTGGAAACAAAACAAGGCAAAGCAAAATATATAATAAACTGAAATGTTGTATATGCATAGATAATAGGAAATAAAAATAATACTGATAGCAAAAGCTGGTTACTGTATAGCTAAAATGTCACAAAGACTCATGTTTCTATACCTGCTCATCCACCAGATGGTGCTCTTGGAGCATCAGTAAATGATTATATATATATATAATATGTGTGTGTGTTTGTATTCTATAAAAAGGAATGTACACACACACACACATATATATAGATAGATAGATATTACTCCATTTATAAGGAGTCAAATATATGCTTCCAGAGGATTATTTTAGATGAAGTTACATCGTCTTATAGAATTGCTCCTATAAGAAGAGAATCTCTGTATATCTTTTGGCAAAATACATTTTTCAACATCTCATTAGAAGTGTGACTAATTCTGGCAGAAATATGAGCTATACCTACCCCGCCCTGAAGGCAGCTGGCACCCAACATGTTATATGAGGCTATGAGCAGGAATAAGATGACAGTTTTGAGTCAACTGGGAATGCTCAGAGATTTAAAAATAGAGAGGTTTTTCTGGTTTGCCTAAAAGACAGACTCAATTTTAATCCAGAAATATTCTGTTGGGGCAGAACTATAACTATCAATGTTGTAGTTTGTTAACAACCCCTTAGTGATACAGAAACCTTTAGATTAATTTCTTTATATTTGCTAAATGACATTTGAAACTGGAGAATATCCAGTATTCCTCAAAGCTTGATTGGCTTATGCAAGTAAAATATGTAATTGGTATTAATCTCCTAGTCTATTGCTGCTGTCCTTTATAATCTAAATATATTTTACTAAAATCTTTAGAAAGAAATGCTGTTCAGAGCAAATGATGCATCAAATTCAAACAGGCCATCAAGATTGCTAATGGATTTTAATAGCAGCTATTACAGCATAATGGTATTTTCCCAACAGCTGTTTGTTTATAAAATTTTCAGTTTACAAGACCTTTATGTCCAATCCCAGGAGACATCCCTCAATTCATTTATAATCATTTGGTTCAACCTACAAATAAATGCTGTCTTCTCATTGTGTGTGTGTGCGTGTGTGTGTAAGAGATTTGACCAACTCCCACTGCAGTGCAAATGACAGCAACTATTACAAGCTAAACTAATTAGTTGGTATCTGCTGACTTTAGTGACAAAGTTTAGCGATTGTATTATTCTTCTCTTGTTAGTGCTGTTCATCCACCACAGGCAGTGAGATGGATTCTATTCCACTTTGTGTCTCAGACATGGCTCATATGATTATTTAGGCTCCAAATAGTTATACCTGTCCAAGAGTTAAAGATAATGGAGTAAAACAGGTGTCACTAGAGCATAACTGGAGCAATTTGGACTGCATTCAATATATATCGTTTAATTTGGTTTGCAAAACCTTTATTCAGGGTGCAGAAGCATTAATTGGAAACAATCCTGTTTGACTCTCAGAGTTCAAGTCAAATTGGCAGGGCTGGCAGATGGGGATTGAGATAAATAAATAAATAATACCTATATATCGATATATCAATATATAGATGTGTATATATATAGAGAGAGAGAGATTCTTTTTATTTATAACTTGTTCATATTGGATCTTAAATCACTGACAGGATAAGCATGGAACCCTACGTTGCCATTTTCTCTGTATCATCTCTTAGAGTGGAACCACACTCTAATGCAAGTGATTTTTTTAAGTAGTAATTGAGTAGATAATTGGAAAAGGAAGTTAATTGCACATTGAGAGGGAAAGATTTGGCAATTATATTGAAGTTTTTTTTAACTCGCAAACTTGAAAGAGGCCTTGAAAGAGCCATTGTCTTTGCCCAATCTTATTCCTTCCTCTCAAGCACTGCATGTATGGAACAAACTTGTAAATACAAGTTAATGGTGCAGTCTGGGTAATTGCTTTTATTTTGCTGTGTGTGCTAATGGACATGCTATTTCCATAAACATCCAGAATTGTAATTAATTTTGTATACAACTTGTTAGCAATAATATTGGTGGGTTTTTAAGGAAGCAGGCTAAACTAAAAAGAAATGTGTGCATTTTACTTTACAAACATTTTTTCTCACAAGCACTAGGTGGCTCTGACTTTCCAGAGGAAAGACAGTTAGCTAAAATTTTCAGCCCAGACAAGGATTTAGTCAAGGATTCATCTCCACAAAGCTGATACACATTAAGGGAGAGTGAATTTCCAGCATACTTTCTACTCTGCACTAATGCCCTATGTGGACACTCTAATAGCACAATAGATATGAAGTAGTTTATTCTGTTTTATTATGTATGACTGCATAACAGTACCTCTTGCATAAAGACATTCTTAGTACACAGTTAAAGCATCCAGGTGGGAAGCTAGCTTGGAGTAGCCAGTACACTGCAAATTCACACACATGAGCTTGGTCCTCTCTAACTTCTCTGCAAAAATAACCCCTTAGTTTTCTGAAGTACCAGGGGTTACTGCTGCTCTTAAATAGGGGTCCTCAAACATTTTCACAGTGGCACATACCCACGAGTGGATCCCAGGAGGTGCAGTGGCATAGACATACACCTCCTTTCAGTTGAGCAGGCTGTGGGAGGAGCAGCCAGAGATTTTTTTTTAAGTCCCCAGAACAAATAATAATCCTCACCTTCTTTTCCCTCCATGCTCAACATCATTCCCCACCACCCCTTTGCTTCCCTGCCCTGCTCTTGCCCACTGCTGCTGCTGTCTTCAGCTGCCCAGGAGGTGGAAGTGAAGGGAGCTCCAGAGCTGCACCTATGCACTTCAACTGGGCTTTACTCAGAGCTGGGCTCAGTCAGGGACAACAGAAGTGGGCTCATCTGCTCTCCAGGGGACCAAATATGTATAGTAGAGTCTTGACTTTATACTACACAAAGACTGAGAGCTGCATTAGAAAAAGACAAGATCAATGAAAAACGTAGCTATACAAGCAGAAGATAAATCCTCCCTCCCCGGTCCCCTGGATGTTCCCTGCCAGCCCAGGGACAGGTATGTAAAAAGGGAACCTGCCTGCTGCTGCAGCTGTGAGCTTGGCATCATCTGCAGCCAGGCTGCAGAGAGGTAGGAGCAGCTTTGGGGCTTGGAACAGCAGCACTGGCAGCAGTAGGTGAGGGATGGGAAGGAGAGGGGAGGGAATATGCAACTGAGCACAGAGGGGAAGGGAGGACAGAGGAATGATTTTTACCAGCTTGAGGGACTTAAAACAGTCCCCCACTGCTGCCCTTTGAAGAGGTGCAACAGTACCTCTTGCATAAAGACAGTGGTGTCCTGTTGTGTGTGTATGGGAGGTACAGCAGAGGGTACAGCCACCCCTGCAGCACAGTGTAGGAACACTGTTCCTACATCCCCTTTCCAAAGCCCTGGAGACATCCCTCAATTCATTTATAATCATTTGGTTCAACCTACAAATAAATGCTGTCTTCTCATTGTGTGCGTGTGTGTGTGTAAGAGATTTGACCAACTCCCACTGCAGTGCAAATGACAGCAACTATTACAAGCTAAACTAATTAGTTGGTATCTGCTGACTTTAGTGACAAAGTTTAGCGATTGTATTATTCTTCTCTTGTTAGTGCTGTTCATCCACCACAGGCAGTGAGATAGATTCTATTCCACTTTGTGTCTCAGACATGATTATTTAGGCTCCAAATAGTTATACCTGTCCAAGAGTTAAAGATAATGGAGTAAAACAGGTGTCACTAGAGCATAATTCTGGGAGCTGCGGACAGTCTGAAGATAGTCTGTAGAGACTCCAGAACAACTCTCTGTGTACATCTTCTTCCCCTGAGACATCACCTCCTTTTCCTACCATTCTACACTTGCCTTATTCCAGGTTTTTACATGAGCTACAAAAAGTCTGGACATTTGATGGGGAAAGCAGGGCTGAAAAGATCCATTTTGTCTTTAATCACACTACCATTTTTCCAAATTACATGGAACCACTAAGAACATCTGTCTCTTCCATTAATGTCAATAAAGACAGTCTAGACTGACAGTAGGAGCAGACTCTGGCCCATGCAGATTAAAAAAAAAAAAAAGTCTGTGTGTCATTTAGGTAAAGAGGATTTATATAACAAGTTTGTATCTACGATCAATGACTTGGGGATGGGCACGGAATATGTACCTATTAGTTGCCTTCCTTAAACCTTGGCCATTTTTTCCTTCAATAAAAAGATAATAATAGATAAAATAGATGATAAATTGCTAAATTACTTCACACTTGGTGATGGTTAATTATGAAACACCTCACTAGTGTGATTTAAGCAGCAAATTCTACATGGATTGTTGGGATCTAAGTTTTAGTTCCTCCTGAACTGTCCAGTAGTGATAGACTCGTGTAAAGAGGTAGACTGCCAAGAAAATACATAATGATGGAACCTCACCAATCCAACAAATGATCTGCATATGAATGGTGTCTTCCACTGGCACCTAGGCATGTCATGGCTTAGGATGTTTCCCATGTGGTTTATGCTTAGGGGTAGATCCTGAATTACTTTATACGAGTTCTATCTCGTTTTTCAATATTTAGTATACTATAAATGCAGTTATCAAAGGCATTATGAAGAGCAAATGGAAACAAAATTAATTGCATTCACAACTCACCAAATCTCGCTGGACAGAAGCAATTATGGTAGATGTTGTAAATAGTAATGTGTAGCTTTCCCCAAACTTTGACAGGAAAGCAATGCATGTCTAAGTTTGAGTGTGGGGAATGGTTCTTTTTTCTTTTCTTGACTAGGGTCTTTCTGTTTGTTATTCAAAGTCTTCTCAGAAACTTTTCCATTAAGCTAACTTAATATGCTACTAAAAGAACAAAAAAGGGCAAATGATTCATTTCTATTCTAAAGGTTTATTTTCTAGATGCCCCAGGATTGACCAGTCCTGAAGTTGAACTGTTGCCCTGTTTTCTACAAATTTTAGCAAGACTGTCATGATACCTAGAGTAGAATTAGGATTTTTCAGCTTCAGTCAAAAAGAAAAGAAGAGAAGTCCAAGCGTATAAAGGGACTCAGGCCGAGTGGCTACACTGGGGTGGGGCCCAAATGCCACACGCTCAGTGAATGTTTCACTCTCCTATTTTCTTATCTCAACCTCCATAACTTGGTGTAACTCAAAAAGGTATCAGGAAGTGGTACCTGATTGGAGACAGTTGGCTGAAACTAGTGTGGGTCATGATATCTATGAGTCTTCTGTGGGGCTCCACGTCCCCTACACCTGATCCCCTTCCATTCAGGTGTTCTTCTGGGTTGTGATACAGATGCCCAGCTGTACTGGGCATCTGGCCTACTTGTTCAGGCAGTTTCCCACAATGGAAGGAAACTTCATTTTCCAGGGTCAGCATATCTCGGCTGAACCCTTCAATCTTTGCTGCAGTTCTGTGGTCATTGGCATCTGGACCATATAAAAAATGAATAAACTAATATAATTTAAATAACCTTGTCTGTGTCTTCTTCAGGCCTCTCCTTGGCCCAACAGGGTATATTGGCCATCTTTTCCCAAGCAGTGAGACCTCCTCAGAGCTTGCCCTTTATGTGAGCCCAGTCCAAGTAAGCCAGTCCTTCTTGGGCTGAGACCTTTGGGTAATGTGGGGCCGGGAGTATCCTGAACCCCAGGATAGTCCCTAAAGGTACCTGACCACCTATGGTAGTGTGGCAGTCAGGATTCCATCCAGAGAGTCAGAGTGATCCTGGTCCTTGACTCCTGGTCTTCAGTTTCGGTAGAAGAACACTGCATGAGGCAATGCCTACACTGACATTCCCCCTTTCCTGGGGTTCATGTGGCCTTATGTGAGGAGTTCTGGGTTGGTCTGGGCCAATGCAGACCTCTACTTGCTCCCCTGTGCCCTGATGCTGACGACAGGTGCTGAGAGCCCCAAAGGAGCTCATCAGCCCCTGCACCTGCTACTTCTAGGCCTTCGGTGGCACTTCCTGTGCTGGCTGTATGCCCTCTTCTCAGGCTGTGGCCCATGTCCATGCAGAGCTGGGGTTCCAGCCCTCACCCTGGTCTAGGAGTGGAGCTTGGAGAGTATCTGCCACATGCTGGCTGCCTGTCAAAAAGCCCAGCTGGGGATCTGCTGCCTGGTGAGCGTGCTGACAGCTATCACCCCAGTGAGTACGGGTCTCAGCTGGGCCCCTGCTACAACACCTAAATTCATGAAGCCAGGAATAGCAATAACTATGCAGGACTGTGCCCTGAAAGTAAAGGATTAGAAAATATGTTTCTGGGGTTCTAGAAGAGAGTCTTTCCAAAACCCTGATTATTGAACTGATACATTATAGCTAAATCATAAAATCATAGAAAATTATGGTTGGAAAGGACCTCAAGTCATCTAGTTCAAAGCAGGACTATACCCAACTATAACACCACAGCCAAGGCTTTGTCTACCAAGGTCTTAAAAACTTCCAAGATTACACAACCCCTCTGGGTAACCTATTCCTGTGGTTTACTATGCTCCTAGTGACAGAGTTTTTCCTAATAGTTAACCTGCAATTTGAAACCATTGCTCTTTGTTCTGTTATCTACCACCACTGAGAACAGTCTAGCCCCATCTCCTTTGTAACCACCCTTCAGGTAGTTGAAGGCTGTTATTAAATCCCCTCTCAGTCTTCTCTTCTCCAAACTAAATATGCCCAGTTCCCTCAGCCTCCCCCCCATAAGTCATGTTCTCCAGCCCTCTAAATATTTGCATTGCCCTCCACTGGAGTCTCTCCAAATTGTCCACATCCTTTCTATAGTGGGGGGAGTCCAAAACTGGATACAGTACTCCAGTTGTGGCCTCACCAGTGCTGAAGGGAGGGGAATAATCACTTTCTTCAATCTGCTGACAGTGCTTCTACTAATGCAGCCCAGTATGCTGTTACCTTCTTCAAAACAAGGGCACACTGGTGGCTCATATTCAGTTTATTGGTCCACTGTAACTTCCACATCCTTTTCTGCAGAGCTTCTACTTAGTCAGTCCCCAGCCTGTACCAGTGAATGGAATTGTTCCATCCTAAATGCAGGACTTTGCACTTGTCCTTATTGAATTTCATGAGATTTCTTTTTGGTCAATCCTACAATTTGTCTAGGTCTCTCTGAATCATAGCCCTACCCTCCAGCATATCTACTACTCCCCCGAGCTTGGTGTCATCCACAAACTTGCTGAGGGTGCATTACATTCCATCTTCCAGATCGTTGATGAAGATATTGAACAAAACTGGCCCCAGAACTGACCCCTGGGACACTCCACTCAATACCAGCTGCCAACTAAACAGTGAGCCATTGATTACTACCTTCTAAGCCCAACAATCCAGCCAGTTTTCTATCCACCTTCCAGTCCCATTCATCAAACTCAGAATTCCTTAGCATGCTTGCAAAAATGTTGTGGGAGACGATATCAAAAGTCTTGCTGAAGTCAAGGTATATAGCATCCACTGCTTTCCTTTCATCTACAGACCCAGTTATTTCATCATACAAGGTAACAAAGTTGGTCAGGTATAGCGTGGCCTGGGTGAATCTATGCTGACTGTTCTTAATTACCTTCTCCTCCAAATACTTAGAAATAGATTCCTTGAGAACCTCTTCCATGATTTTTCCAGGGATTAAGGTGAGGTTAACTAGTCTGTAGTTCCCCAGATCCTCCTCCTCCTCTTTCTTAAAGATGGGCACTATATTTGCTCTTTTCCAATCATCTGGGACCTCTCCTGATCACTATAAGTTTTCAAAAATAACAGCCAGCAGCAATGCAATCATATTGACCAATTCCTTCAGCACCTTTTGGTTCATCACGGCCAGCCCCATGGACTTCTACACGTCCAGCTTTTCTAAAGGGTCCCTAACCTGTTCTTTCACCACTGTCGATTGCTCATCTCCTCCTCAAACTGTGCTTCAGTAGTCTGGGAGCTGACCTTGCCTGTGAAGACTGAAGTAATAAAGGTATTGAGTACTTCCTCCTCATCTCTTACTAAGTTGCCTCCCCTTTCAGTAACGGACTCACACTTTCCCTGATTTTCCTGTTGTGATGGTGAATTATAAATCTTGTGATGGTAAATACTGAATCACTACCTAGGAGACTAAATCTTTACAAATATTGAAACAGCAGAACCCAATGTCATGAGCCCTACCATGGGCTGGGGGGATTGTTGAGTGTTATGCATATCTTCTATACTGATATAGCATTTGTGGAAAACCAATGTTATGATGCATTCATTTATGTTGCTTTTATTGCTGTACAGATTATGTTGTCTGTAGATATCTTTATGATTTTGATCATGGTTTGGTCAAAGGAAAAAGAGAGTAGGCAAAATTGCTAAGCTTCTCTTGCTGTTCTGATGCTAGGGCATGGACAATTGCCACCCCCAATGGCAGACAAAAGGGGCCACTGGTGGGCACCCAAGTCATTGTCTTCTTACAATGGAAAAAAACGTCTTCACAGTATTAAAGATATCAAGAGAAATGTCCCACCAGGCCATGTGTCCCAGGGAAACAAATTTCTGGAGGATTCTGTGATTCATGAGCAATTAGAATAATGATGATAGTGGAAGTGAGGGGGCTGGATAGGAGCTGTTTGAAGGTCTGTCTATATCTTTGGATCCTAGGCTTTGGAGATTCAAGGCTCCCAGCAGCCAGGGCTGACAGAAACAGCACTAAGCCTGAACTCCGGAAATACTGGCATGACTCTCATGAGGGCTAGGGTGAAGCCAAATGAGAGAGTAAGAAACTTTACTTGTCTTTTTCTTCTGTCTTTGAATTTACAGTCAGTTTTATTTGCATAATTATTTCCCCTACATAATAAATCCTCTTGTGGTTTTCTCTCTTTACTGATTGCCTATGGCAGAGAGTGTTCTCTGAACAAGCGATATTCCAGGTTAGCCTTTTCTTTGGAAAGGGAGACCTAATATTTCTTTTACAACCCAGGGTAGTGACCTAGAGCTGGCACAGATTCTCCTACAGAAGCTGTGATATCTGGTATGAGGTTAAATGAGACGAGGCTTGTGGGATTAAAGATCTATTCCAGAACCAACCTTGATCTGTTCCCTGGGACAAGCAGCAGGAAGATAGGGAGAAACTCGAAGTTCTGGAGGTGCCCTGCAGAGGGGTTTCTCACACCCTGTCTATCCAAACAGGATGGACAGCATGTTGTCATTGCATTTATTTGAGCAAGTGGATGAACAAGGATGTTTCAATGCAAATGATAGGCATCAAGGGGAATTAACTCAATTGTAGATTTTGTTTTATTAAAGGGCTTCCATACAAGACATAGACTCATATACTTAAAAGACAGAGTTTGGAGATTTATGTTAAACCTGTCCCCAAGTAAATCAATCTGAACAGCATCAGAGATTCCCAGTAATACTGAGCATACTGTCATTCCTTTTTAAGTAAAGAAATATTTTATAACATAAAAAAGACCATCAAAAATCAAATTATTAGACCAGAACTGACACTAGACACTTTCTAAGTACCTTCTTCCATTGCAATTATCTCTTCAACCATCATAATCCAATAGGTCTAGTATAAAAGCAGTGATAGAAGACAAGAAAACTGCAGGCCTTCATGGACTAACAAAGATAGTCAAAGTAATTTTAAAGAAAACAATGGAAATGAAAAATTACAAAATAATTGTTGTCTTCTTTTTTTTTTTCTCGGTGTTTCAAAATGACATATGAGGTAGGGCATGTTTTGAAATCTGATTTAGCTGTGCTCAGGATAGGACCCAGAGTGCAAAAGGCACCTTTTTAACCAGTTCCAAATGATGCTGGTATTCAATTCTGTCTGTATTTAAAAATGGTAAATCTCTGGTGAGGTGTTTCAGTAGTTTAGGAGTGCTGGAATGCAGCATGGTTTCATCCACAACTCCCAACCTCAAAATCAGGAACCAAAATCTGGCCCATGAGCCCAGATGGATCAAACACTTCTTAAAAACATTGGTCATACAGAATATACTTGCTGAAACACATACCACAGTCAGCTATTCCAGGTTCTACTACTAACAAAAAAGAAGTAATGTTCATCTTCAGATTGAAGTGATGGACTGGAACTCAGGATAGCAAGTTCAATTCTCATCTCTGTTCAAACTTTTAGAAAGATCATTTAAGACCTCATTCTAAGCCCATTTTATTTAATAGCAGTTGCTCCATTGGCTTCAGTGAGCTTCATGCAGGCCCTAAATGTGTACCTCAATTTCCTATTTATAGCATGGGGATAACAGTAAACCTCTACGTCACAGATTTGTAAGAGTAAACAAATGAATTCTGCCCTGAAAGATAGCCAAACCCCAAAAGTTTCTAACTGTGTGTGCACATTATTATTATTTATATTTTTGTGATAGTGATAGTGTTAGTGATTGCACTAGGAACTGTACGCTAAGCACTGTATCAGCCACCAATCACTGTATCAGCCACCAAGAACTTCCAGAGTATAAGACAAAAGACAGCAGAGAAATAAAATAAAGGCATATGAAGAATAGGGCTGTCTGAAGCTCCAGTTGCTGATTCAATTCAGAGGAGATTTGGTTTGATTCAGCAGCCAAATCTCCAAATCCGAACTGAATCAGGAGACCCATTAAAAGGTCCGAATCAAATCCGAAGCCTCCGAGTAGATTCGGAGCGGCTGGAGAGAGGCAGGCACAACCAGGCAGCTGCAGGTTCTCTGGTAGCCCCACACTCGCCGGCTGCAGCAGTGGTGATTGGGGCCTCTGAGAGCTTGTGGCAGAGCCTCTCCATGCAGTGCAGGACAGTGGGGAGCAGCAGGGATCACCCCCCACCTGACACCTGCACAGCAGCTGCCCTATGGTGCAGGTGCAGCACTGCTTGGCAGGGTGCTGTCTGGGAGCTGGGGCCACTGGAGCTGAGCAGTGCCAGGCTCGGGCTGACAGGTGAAGCCTCTCCAGCAGCACACAGCACCCTGCCAAGCCCTGCAATATGATAGCTGCTGCATGGGTGCCAAGCAGGGGTGGGGATGATCCCTGCTGCCCTGCACTGCATGGTGGGGGGGCTCTGCCATGATCCCCCAGAGGCCCTGATCACTGCTGCTACAGCAGTGCATGCGGGCTTTTTTTTTTTTTTCAAGTGCCAGGAGACTAGGGCCAGGTAGGGCATGGGGCCAGGCAGGGAAGCCATGGGGGCTTCTCCCAGGACTCCCTCCACCCAGAGAGAGGCAGGCACAGCCAGAGGAGCCACAGGAGAACCTGAAGCCACCCGGCTGTGCCTGCCTCTCCCCAGCCTATCCGAATCTCCAAATCAGCACTGAATCCCTGATTCTGATTTGGCCAAATCAAATGGGGACAGTGATTCGAATCACTGAATCAAATCACTGTCCTCCGAATCGGCTAAATCTGAATCTGGATTGAATACTTCCCTATTTGCACAGGCGTAATGAAGAATATAAAATAATGATCCTAGTCAAAAAGCAGTATTCCCTATCTCAAAAGCCAGATTGTTCTTTTTTAAAACTATTTCTCCAACTTCCTACACATGGACATGGGCTTATACATGAACTGAAAACAGTTTTCAGTACAAAAGCAATCCCATTAGGTAAGTTGGTTTCAGATGCAAATGACAGAAAAATAAAGAACAATTACAGGGTCTGTTCTATGGAGACTTTTTCTCTCTCTAACACTTTTTTCCAGAGAAACAAGTAAATTGTTTATACCATGGCATTTTTTACATCTTAGTTTGGACTGTTGTCCAGTGGTTCTTTGCAGTTAAACAGCTGTCACCTTTCTACACAGAGATAACTGGCTGGTGTTGATGAATGAAGTGAGCATGACAAAAATTAGATGTAGATGCAAGGGAGAAGTTGCTTGAGTAAGTACTGAGTAAGCACTTCAGATTTTGGCTCATGATTCATAAATCATTGTGGAATCCTTTAGGATTCAAAGTGCTGTGTAAGTATAAGATTATTGTTATTGTAGTAGTGTTTCATATAAGTGGAATGAAATGTGTGTGGAACATGTTTCTTTTTCAGAAGCTATATATGAAATCAATATTTACCCACTAAAATACTTTCCCCTGATTTATGAGAAAATTTACCACTACACAGTGCAAAACTTGTCCTATATTTTGCAGCTTTCATCAATGCAATATAGTGTGGAGCAGTATATACCATGTGTCATTTGCCATGGTAACACTTCAGAGGTAGGATTTAATGGAGTAAATCAGAGCAACTTTCCTGAAGATCATCTACCTATCTCAAGACTCAATTTAGCTCATAGTCTGTGTAATTTAGCTCATAGTCTGTTTATATGGTATTTTAATTGCCACACAAAAGGAAGTACCAAAATTAGAAGACTTTTGCTTCTAAACTGTGCAGCACCATAAAGTATATAGATTCAGCATAAGTTATCTTAAATCTCTCTTAAATCAGCCTGCCTCCTGTGATGCTTAAAAATTATCCTCACTTTATGTACAAGATATTAAACTTTTTTGAATGTATATGACACTCCACGTATTGTGTAAAAAACCTAATCCCAGTGATACTGCATGATAGGCACATTTACACGTCGCCGTACTAAAGCATGTCTACACGTTGCCATACCAAAAGGAAGTACTAAAGCACAGTGCAGTATGAGTGACACAGCTCACGGTTAGATTTCACTGCTACATCACTATAGTGGTACACTGTACTGGGGGAGCATGCCACTACAGCGACATAGCTGGCAATCACAAGTAGATCCACATGATCACTACCACTGATGTAGCATGTGGCCATGTCACATAGGGGGACATGTAGACGTGCCTGATATGAAGTAATGTCAACTCAAATCATTCAAGGCAGCTTATACCGGAAGAACTGAGATCAGTTCCACAAACTTTATTTTTAAAATAATTCAGGTGTTAACATCTCTTTCTTCCTATATTTCTTCTTGTTCTATTTTGCATTGCTTGGAGTGTAGCTTAAGGTCTTGTGACTTTTTACCATAGATTTAGTCTACATAAACTAATGGATAGAATTTTTCCATATGACAAGATATTTCATCAGGGAATTCAAAATACTGTCCTGGATACTCATAAATACTGTAATGTCTGAAATGACTTATCTCAGTAGTGACTTGGGCTCAGATTTATTGTACAGTTCATCAACTTCTCAGCATGTTGGATAATGAATGTTTCATTTACATTGCTAATTGCCAAGCCATGGTTCCTTCAACCTTTAACCCTTATGCTTTATCACATTATCACCATATGTCAATATAATTGCATTTAACATTCCAAATAACAAACTTTTTCTTTCGCTCAATAGAAACATTTGTACAAAGATGTAATCCATACAACTCAAAAAGAGCGGATGTGATGCAACACTGCAGAGATACTGAACAGCTAATGCAATCTTTTCTTCAACAAAGCTTGACTTTCATCTGAAGAGCAAAACATGAGCATTTTTCAAAGATTTGTGTGTAAGCTTGCCCAAATTAAACAGCAACATACAAGAAGTGCTCACTTAAGCTTTCATGAAAGGCTTCAACTTGACTTCCTGGACTCATTGAATCAATATTATATAAAGATCGGGTTAGGACTCTGTTCTGTTTCTGGATATGCATTTTTCTTCCTACAATTCTCTTTAGTTTGTAGAATTATGTCATTAATTCTCCATACCAGATGATTATGATGCAGATCCCATTTTCTCCAGACAGCAAAATGCTTTGTGTTGACTTTTTTTGGCTAATGTAACTGAGTCCACTACAGGACATTTGCTGGCATAACTACATCAGTCAAGGGTGGGGGAAAATTAGACCACTAAAGGACAGAACTATGCATGCAAAACTTTTAAATCAGGCTATAGTCCTTTTGGAACTCGCTTGCAATGTAAAGGCCATTTGGAAACTGGAGGATTTCTGTCTTTCCCAGAACTAATCTGAGTTTCACAAGGTACAATACATCAGCATTTGGGAATGATGTCGCCATTTTTGTATCGTTTCACAAACTATACAAGAAGTATGCTGAAACTATATGCTGAAACTAGACAGCATGAAATCAAACAAAGCTACACTCCAGAATGAATTAGCCCAGAAAAAAGAAAAAGGATGGAGAAACACAAATATGGGTAAGAGAGTATTTTTCAGAGGACAACCACTCACAACCTTTGTGCTCAAAGGAAATTTTTTGAATGCCTTCAGAATACAGGCCTGCATACAAAAATTCATAACTTTGCTGGACACCAAAAACTAGGGACTAAACACACACACTGACTTTATAACTCATTAGAATCTACCGAGAGATCTCTTTGCATTGCATTTCTCTTGTCTTTCAGCTAACCTTGATAATGTCTCTTTGCTCTTCGTTACATTCCTTTAGGCAGGCTGCTTTTATTTATATATGGAGTTTTTCACAGGCTATTATTCTGCTTGTTACTTAGCCCAAGCTGTGGGTTGTTTTTTTCTTAGACCTAAAGAGTACTTTGTGTTCAAAAGCTTGTCTAAAATTTCTCCCAACCATGTGGTTGGTCCAATAAAAGATATCATCCCCCAAAATATCCTTGCCTCCTGTAAAAGGTAATACTGTAAATCCATGTCCCAAGGAAGCTCTACAAGTACAATGGTAAATACAAACAAGAAGTGCATATGTTTAATATGAATGAATTTACCTGATTAAGTGAGCTCGGGCTCACAAAACATTATGCAGCTCTTTAGTTAGTCTGTAAGGTATATGCTACCGAGCTTTCTGCCTCTAAAGAAAAAATAGAGTGAGTCCATCTGCACATACTGCTCTATTCATGCAGGTGACATTCAACTGAGACAGCTCTACATTTCTCATGGCTTAATAGAAACATGGCATATTGTTATGTGAGATACTGGTCAGCCAATCTATGAAAAACTCCTCCACCTTTCTATTTCTATGTCCCTATGTCTTTTTCATTTAAATCAGGTTCATTTATAGTACAAGGGCCAGAATTTCAAACAAAGATTGAAAATAAATCATGCATTGAGTGATAATTCAGTGCACAGTCTGATGTGCAAATACCAATGTTTTTCAAATGTAATTGTGGTGACAAAATAGCTCTAATTATGGTGATAAAAATAGCTGTGTAAAAACGTGATAACCTTGGGGATTTTCAATCACACCTCATCTCTCGTTACCCCTCACTCGTACATCTGCCATGTCACCCTGCTTGTATTCTCCTCTACTTCCTTTTGGTTACTGGGGATTTCAGAATTTCCCTCACACTACCTGTACAAGGTGCTCTCTGATCATGCGTACAATGCAACCTCGCTCTCCTCCTTAAAGTATACTTCTTTCAGTTGGCCTTCTTCACCGACTTCTTCCATAGACACCAAACCTGACTCTGTGCCAAAATGTCATAATAGAAAACCATATTTGTAAAACATCAAACTACTGGGCAGTGGGTGGGATATAACAGACAGCTTACAGCATGACCTGCACTTGCCTTCTTATTGTTAACACTGATAAATACGTTTAGTGAAAAAAAAATCAACAAAAAATATGTCAAAATAGGAATTTGCATTAATTAAACCAGAATCTTCATGATAAAGCTTGTGGCAGGCATGCACCATAGAAGAGTAGCCAAAAGGCAAGTGGGAACCAGTAGGGCAAGAAATAGGATAAAGGAGGAAAGGCTTATTGTAATCAGCATACTACAGGTCCAAATGTATAACTGTGGACAGCTAAAATATTAGCTACTGTGCATAGTGGTGTCAATTATAGACTCTGGCCATGACATATGATACTCCTTTGAAAGAAGCCATCCATTAACCATTCAGCTTTGGAACCGTGCTCTGCACATCAAGGTCCAAGTAACATGTTAAGTACACAAGTGTAATATTTCTGCTCTCCAGAGGCAGGATTTGGCCTTCTGAGCCCATTATAAAGAAAACATGAGAAAAGACTCTAGAACAGTTATTCTGAGAGATTTCAAATAGGAATCCATAGTGTTAAAACAATTTGATCTGTTGTGGTTTGAGTTATTTACAAAAGAAAAACTGCTCTATTGTTTTTCTGTAGCCAAAAAACAAGTGAAAAATAACAGCTGACATTTTCTGAGAGGTATCTTGAACCTAACAAGGGGTGTTTTATGTCTATCTAGGGGTGCTTTGAATCTAAGATGGAGAACCTCTGCGCTGGAATCACTGGTCTATAACACTTTTGGACTCGATTAGCACCTGAAATTTATGGGCTTTTGTTTTTTCGCACCCCCTCTGCATCCTCCCCACAACAGGGTGTTTCAAAACCTATTAAATATATCAGAAATGTGAAAAAATAAAAATTCTGGGTTACCACTGAGAAATGAATATTTCCACATTCATTCATATCCAACACCAGCTGAGTTACAATGCAAGTATTTTGCTTCAAAAGAATCCCAAATATGAGGAACTTTTAACAATATATATCAAACAGGGAGCTTCTAATGGGAAGAGTTCTGTTTCAGCATATTGTGGTTGTCCATTTCCAGCTGCTTTTGTAGAGTCAAACTTTCTTTTAATGTTAACAGATCACATTATTATCACATTTAGAAAAGAATAATGACCTAGAGTGTTGATACATCACTGGCAGTGCAGAGTTCCATTTGAAAATATGCTTGTTTTTGAATCTGTAATAATGGGTCAAAGATATTCTGGTGTTAGTACTGAGTACTTGCTCACTGGTTCAGAATTCAATATTGCATTGTAATGAGCGTACATTACATATGATATGTCTTATCCCTTAATGTATATGAAAATCAAAAACACTTCCAGTTGGCAGACGAAAATGCAAGTAGATTTGTAAGAGGGTAAGACAAAATGATTTGAGTGCATGTGTGAGATTTGATGGGAACAGTGAGAACAGATTAATTATGGATTTAGAATGAGATTTGCGAAAGCAGGTAAATGATTTAGAATCATAAATCCCATTGGGACTTGTGCTCCTAATTCACTTAGGTTTTTTAAATAATCTCACTTTGGATTTTACGAAATGGGGGAATGCTGGAAATGGGAATAAGGAATGACATCCCAGCAAATACGGGTTTAAGCACAACTCCATTGCCTCACAGAGTTTTCAGACATGTAACAATGAACCATGAACATGGAAAACAGTTTGGCTCATGTTAACTGGTCAACATATACCGGACCATGAAGAAGCCAAGATGTCTCCGTTTATCTAACTAGTGATTGCTTACAGGTTAGCTTAATGAGAAAACCAACCACACATACCTGAAATCATTAATGATAAAGAAGGCAAATCAGGCACTCCTTTTTATCCCATTCATAATAATAAAGGAAGGAAAATCCAATAAAATTGAGAGACAACATTTAAAAAAATGATTGTTCAAATAGAGTAGAATCTGAAGAATTCATTGCTCCAGAATGTTACTATAAGGTGGATAGATAACTGGCTCAATAGCTGCAAGCAAAGCATAATTATTAATGGGTCCACATCAAAACAGCAGAAGGTTTTGAGTGGAGCCCCACAGGGATCTGTCCTGGGCCCAGTGCTGTTCAGCATGTTTATTAATGATTTGGATGCTGGCATAGAAAGCTTCTTGAGCAAGTCTGCAGACAAGACAAAACTGGGAAGGATTGTGAACATGGAGGATAGGAGTGCAATTCAGAAGGATTTTGACAGCTGAGCTGAAGCTAACAGGATGAAGTTCATTGCCTTCCTCTATAGCAAAGAGCATAGCCATCTACCTGGGATCCCTTGAGCGTATACTGACAACCTTTTATAGAAGAAGGACATTAGCGGACATGGCTGGTAATCTGCTTTACCTGTGGCAGGTTACGGTGTTATAATTGTTCTGTCAGGGTTGACGATAGTCTTATGTAGAGTTAAGACTATAGATTTTATAGGATTATTTGGATAGGGATGAGCCTGCCTCAGGCAAGGCATTGGACTACATGACTTCTGGAGGTCCTTTCCAGCCCTATTTCTCTATGATTCTCTGATTAAGAAAAACATTTTAGGAATTTATGAGTGATAAAGCATCCACACTATTAATAGAAACTAATACACAAATTAAAATATAAAAATTATAAACTCCCATGTTTCTGAGCATAAACAAACCCTCAGCTGATAAGAGGTAAGAAGAAGCAGGATTCCCAAGCAGATAGACAACGACTCGGATCTGGAATGGGCATTCCTATATACCTAATCAGCACTGATATTATGAGAACAACTCTGGGAAAGATGCATATTAATAAACTGTTGTTGCTACCAAATCAGAAGGGGAGTTCAAACTATTGCTCTATTTAATTTAATTTAATTTAATTTTATTTTATTTTATAGATATAACCTGGATACAGGTTGGTAAGCAGTGATTTCTATTTTCTTTTATGCAGCAGAACTGAAAGCATTTGAGTGTAACAAAGTTGTTTTGCTAAATTGATTGTACCTATTCTTCAGCAGTTCCATAACTCAGTAAAAAAATTTGAAACTTTAAGCAGAAGTGTTGCTAACCCAGTGGTGTAGTGATATGTCCCTAGTGGCAAAACCTATGTTATTTTTCTCTCTTCTATTGTCTTCTTGTCTGGAGGCAATTAAAAGCAAACATGCCTGGCCTGAAGAGAGGGTTTAATCTGGTCTGCCCCAAAGACACACTAAAGAATGACACTGATAAAACTGCAAAGGGAGTCCCAACAAAGAATGCCAGTGTACAGATACAGTTAGAGTTTCTCCTACAAGTATGGCCATTAAAGAAGACGCAGCAATTTCACCGGAGATTCGATGTTTTCTGAATGTCAGTGCCAGTGCCATACCTAGACTCCTGGTGGCCCCAGATGAACTTTTAGTATCGGACCCCCTTCACCAGAGAGATACTAATAATAATAATCGGACAATATGATTTTGACTCATAAATTGAAATAATGATATATATCAACTGAATTTCGATGGAAATAAAAAAACGGGATTAGGTATGTGCAATATTAAAACTTTTTTTTGCATTTGTAATTTTTTTTTTCATTTTTGGGCTCCCTTTCTGTCCAGGCCCTGGGCAACTGCCCAGTTCACCCATGCCTGTGTTTGGTTCTGGTCAGTGCTATGGATTTTATGGAGAAAAAATCTACACTAGGATTTAGTCTGTCTTCAGCTATTGAAACTCCTCTCAGAGGACCACAGAATCAGTACATCCGCTCTGCTACTGGAGTTCCTGTGAAGCCCCAGTAGTAAACTAAATCATAGATTCATAGAGAAATAAGGCTGGAAGGGACCTCTAGAGGCCATTCAGTCCAACCCCCTGCATGAGTTCAACCCCCCTTCCTTCTCCACACAGAAGGTGGCACCATTTCTACCAACAGAGAAGAAATGGGGTGAATATCCCCCTGGGGTGCCTAGCAATGTGCTGGACTGGCACAGAGAAGGTCTCATTTACACACTTCCATGCCAGCTTCAATAAATTAGTCCCATGACATGAAAGTGGTACAGGCTCTGAATCTTTAGGATCTCCTGAAAGGGTGGCACATTACAGCCTCTAACACAATGGCATGACTCAACTATATGGACTTAATGTGACAATACTGGGCTCAATAAGAACAGAGAAAATATTAATCTTAAATGTCTTTTTTTCTATTCACTGGCTGTGTGTTTGCCATAAATTAGGCCTGCTGAGAGACTGATGCTGAGCCTTCCATATGGCAAATATTGGATTGAGAAATGTGAAAGAAGAAATTGTTTTCTGCTCTTGAATTAATTTTGTTCCCTTTATTTGGAATATCATGTTTAAATAGCGAGTGCTGGGGAACAACACTGCTAGTAATATTTATAAATACTGATGGAGCTAACAAGCGAACAAACTTTTAAGCAGTCAAAGTAATGCATGCTCACATAGGCTATGATCCAGGATCTAGTAACATCGATGCAAAGGCTCCAAGTATCCACAGCATTCTTCAGATTAAGCTGATTGATAGGCCTTTTCAGTTTTAAAGCACACTCCTTCTGTTCTAAGGAGCAGCAGTTTTCACTATTATGGCTAGAGCTTACTCAAACCCCACTGCATTTTTTTAGTTTAGCTAAAGTAATCCTCAATTGATGCATAGATGTACTGAAATTAGTGGGGTTATGCTAGTTTATATAAGCTGAGGACCTGACCTAATGAGTCCCAAAGCAGGTGTAGTTAATTACTCAAATTTCTTTACTGCCCAGTGGGTATGTCCACATGTGCATGTTAATGTGATGTAATAAACTCTAGCGCATATTATGCCAGAATTTATTGCTCCCAGGTGCCATGTCTCCCCATGCATCTGGGGCCAGAGCATGTTGAGCAGGGTTGGAGAAACCCCAGCTGGCAGGGGGCCTAGAGGGTCAGCCTGCCAGCCCAAGGCTGCTCTGACTGGGCTCAACATGCTGCAGGGTGGGTGGCTGGGCCATGAGGGTACTCCAGCGTGGGGCTAGCCAATAGGCAGCCCAACACTGAAGCACCCTTGTGACCCAGCCAGCTGCATCAGCATCTACATGGGCACTGCTGAGGAGTGGAAAAACTTGTATTTACAAGTACTACCCTGTGATGGAGTTAATTAGTTTACTCTAACCTAGTAGCCCTCCAAGTGTAGACACCAAGACATTTACTGCTGAGCTAATTAAGCTACTCAGCAATAAACATCTCATGTAGCAATAAACATGCCCAGTATGACACACAATAAGAGACCACTGGCTTTCATGATACCTAGAGAAATCTATTCCTGGGCATGGGATTAAGTCAGTGACACCTTGCTGATTCATATGTCAAGGTAGAATCTGGGTGAATGATTGTTACACAAACAGTAAAGTACAACAGGGCATGTTGGTACTGTCTAATCTGAGAAGAATTCCCTTCATGGGGTAGAGGACAGTGTCTCCAGAATTAAAACTTCACAGTGAAGATCATTTTGATACCATCTACCACCAACCACATGCCAAGTCCAACAATGAGATTTTAGGGAATTCAGAATTTTCAGATTAATACTCTAGCAAGAAATTCTTTAACATAGAACCAATGGAACAACCGGCCTTCATGAAACAGAAAACAAAACACAAACACAAACTTTGGAAGTGTCTACAGGTCCTTTACTTCTTTAAAACTAGAGACCAGATTCAAATTGTACTACATTAGTAAGTAGGGAGGTATCTTCCATAATTACCTTGCACCTAGGATAATTTGCAGAACCAAAATAGTAATTCATATAACTAGTGTTTTCTATTGAGGGGGGAAAAAACTATGTATGTTGCCATCACTGAAGAAACGTAGAAAAGATTCCACTAGAAAAAAAGTTTCTAATGACCTGTACTTCACTGTACTGGTTGAATGAAGGAAGATGCAGATGAAAAGAAACAGGCTGAGTATGTAAGTTGAAGCTACTTTTCCTACACTGCAAAAGATATTCAAGAGGGGAACCATGCAACACATACATGAATTATAATTTTTAACTGGTTATAAATATCCTTACACAGGGGGGTAAAAGTTTTTGAAAGTACTTTATGTGGGGTAGAATTAAGGTTGTTGTTGGAATATGTATGGTAAATTTTCAAATGGAGGTATAATATTTAAACCAATGTATGAAAAGTATGACTTTTAACTGAAAGCTTTAAGCAGGTTGTATCCATGTTTTTCCTATTCTCAGGTATTATTAATGAGAATGCTGTAGCTACCTATTTTATAATTTTGTAGCACTAATGTTTTGGTACCAGGTAAGTTTGTGCATCACAGCTCTGCACTTGAAATTAAATTTTATAAAACAGACACTAAAACTGCAAATTGTTTTGGACTCTTTTTTTAGTGATCTTTATTAATTCCAAGAATTGCACCACAGGTGACAATGACACTTTCTCTTAAGAGAAATAATATACTGCAAGTTAGCTGTATGTAAATAACCTAGAGATTTGATATCAAGTCCATTAGGAGTTTCAGAGTGCTTGCCATCTTTTAATTTTAAGCTACTAAATTAGGTATGCAAATAACAATTTAAAAGCCTAACTTTTGCTATTTTTTTATCTTCCGTCTTGTCCTATTTATTTATACAAAGCTCAGCACTCAGCAGTGTAACTAATACCATATCACCTGCATAATTAGATGTTTCAGCAAATCATAAGAGAACAAAGTAATTCTACAAACTGAATTAAATTATATGATCATCTTGGTGGGCTAACAGTTTAGCCTTGTGTCTCGATGATCTCTCACAAAATATCAAGAACAAAATGAATGTTCAGTGGTACAAAATCAAATGTAAATCTGCACTACTTTTTATAATGTTAGATTCCGAATCAATTTTCAGTTCATTTATTTTCATATATTAAAATATGCTTGGATATTATATTCCCAGGCTGTGGAATATATAAGGATAAGAAAAGTCTATTCTTCTTGGTATGTAGAGCTTTTTATTGCTAAACATTTCTCAAAACAGCACCTCCCGCTGTCAGTGCCTATGCCCCATGAACAGCTGAGCTAAAGCACTACTGACATAAGCAACAAGAGTACAGACATGATAAATTAGAGAGATTTATACAAGTCAAGAATGCAGTCCAGTAATGAGGCTTCTCTTCACTACCAAAATGAAGCTAGATGTTCTATTATCTAGATGAGAGATGCTGGCTTAATATTATATAGTTAAGGGTTCCTATAAACAAACAGCATCTTTTAATATATGCCAAGAAACAAATATATTTGTAAACAGCATGAAAGAAAAAAGAACCCTACTTTTCTTAAATGATGGATATATTGACAAACAGAAAAGAAATGTCTTCTTGTGTGAAAGCAAATCTAAAAGTAGGTGTTCACTATAAGATTGTATTTTCTTTTCTTTTCTTTTCGACTTAGTTATTTTGACAATTCAAATCAGGTATTTTAATTTTAAAGTGAGTGTGTCTGGCAAAACAACAATATGGGCGGGGTTCCTTAAGTATAGCTTGTGCCAGAATGAGCTTTAGACTCAATATCATACTTAATATAGCATACAAGCAGTGTCACTGTGACTTCATTAAACACAGACTACTATTGAAATAAATGGGAAAAAGTGACACAAGCATCTCAACATACACCATTTCAAATGTGGTTAGGAATGATATTGATGGGTATCAAATGCATTGTTAAATGATACTGGCAGGACAAATCCTTTAGGTTTGTTCAGCTGATTGGTTTGCAGTATACTATGAATAATGATGGTGGCTGTAAAATAAAATACGCAAACATGCCTTATCAAAAATTACTGTAACATAAGTCATTATCCAGCAGCCTTAAACTCAGTCTGACTTGCAGCTACTAATAAATGCTATGCCATTTTGTCTGACTTCCTGCATTTCACCAAGTCATTTCAGCATCAAGCCCCTAACTTCTGTTTAAGATAAAGCATCTCTTTTAAAAAGACATCCACTCTGGATTTAAAGATTACAAATCTTTAGACAGAAATAACCATTAGCTCACTATAATCAGTGCTGATGTCACAATCAATTAATACTGTCGATAAAAACAGTCTGATGTGACCAATCCGTTTTCTTTCTGCACCTGTAGCGCTGAATAAGAGAACAGCAAAAAGAAAATTCACAAGATTTACTTTGCCTGGCAATATCTAGGAGCAATCTGTATTCTTTACAAATGAGATTCTTAATCTGACCTGGGGCATCAATAGCACATCTACCATCCTCCAGAGAACTGGACTCTGTGACTTACATGCAAGTACGACATTTTCATTAACGTATCTTTAACTGCATCATTCATTCTGATAAGGTGATAGTTTATCTCTCAGAATACCTCTGGGAATACAAAATTAAAATATATTTAGCTGTATACATTATCTATGTTATGTATTTACCTACCGGCCAAGCTAATGCACTGATGTTTTAAAAACTTAATTAATGTTGATTTATTTAAAAAGGCAATATTTTCTACACAGAAAAAAATATGTATTTAATGTTTTATTTTTAAATACAATTAAAAAATAATATATAAATATATACATACTGCAAATGTAATACAGATAACAAATTCATTTAAGCCCATTTATGCACATTAGTAACACACCATGTGGCAGAAAGACTAGGACTACAAGAAGACCCCTTGGCGATTTATTTTATATTAAATCCCTAATGGCCTCTCCTCATCTTTGCAAAAATATGCACAAAAGTCTGGACTATGCAGCCACTGAAATGAATGGTTATTTATTTGCTAAACGAGAACCCTATGTTTAATGTTCCTTAGACATAAGGTAGTCTGCAAAAGTCGCATTCCTACAGCTCCATACATCATTTATTTTACATACCCTAACTTCTCACAACAGGCACCAGAAAAATGTCTCTGAACAGCATTGTAAGTCGCTGAGAATTTTGTTTCCAATTCCATTACTGGAAGACTAAATGTTAACATGTTTACTTGGTTTTTCAGCATCAAAAACAAATTCATGGACCTATCTACTGCCATTTCAAAAACATAATGGGGATATTTGTACTGTAAGAAAAGTTTGCAAAACCAAACTAATGTGTGATCAGTACAGACAATGGAAGTTCAACCCTTTAAACAAACTGTACTGTATGCTAATTTAACTGTAGAGAATGCAGCTGCACATTAGTTCAGTTGTTTTTATACAGATATATTGTGAAATACTTATATAAAATAACAATTGCATAATAAGCAGACCTCCAAATAAGTCTGTCAGAAAAAGTATATCTAATACGTATTTTATACAGCCATTATTAGTAATGATATTTTGACCCACTTTTAACTTATTCTGGAAACATAACCAAGGTTTGTTTCCTTATCTTTGAGACTAGTTTTCAGTAAGGGTTAGAGGTGAAAATCTAGGGCCAGATCCTATGTGCAGTTGATCTATGGTAGGCCCCAAGGCAAAGAAGCATGGGTGATGTTATATTACTTCCTGCTCTTTCCCACTCCAATCCTTGGGGCAGCAGTGAAGAATGTGCTAAGCCTAAAAGCAGCCTTAGAATAGCCTCCAGAATACATTGTTTCACTGGCTGTAATAGCCCTATATGGAGCTCCCTTACCAGACAAGGATTGTCAGTCTTAAATTTTGTGGCTGCCAACAGCCTTTAACCTGTCTTTGCACCACCTAGTGACTACCCTGTGTCAGGACCAATCTGGTAGAGGCATAATATAAATCTCTAACAGATTATTTTACCTATTGCCTTAACATTCCTTTTACCTATCCCCTAAGCTTTAAAACCCTTCTTTTACCTATAACATATTTATTGTCTCACCTAACAAATTTTTTCAACTGGCTTCTTAAATGCACTTTAAGGATCTGGGATTATGTAGTCTAAATAAAATACAATTGAAGAGGGATTTCATAACGGTCTTTAAATACCAGAGGTGTAGTTATAAAGGGGATGATGATAGACCCAGGGTTGTCAACCAGGGGTATGTATACCACCGTGGGTACTTGAGAAGGCCCTAGGAGGTATACCCAGGCCGGCAGGGATGGAGCGCCTCAATGCACCATTCTGCACTTCCATGCAAGTGCCACCCACCCAGCCAAATGCAGGGGGCAGGGGAAGGTCGCACCTGGTGACTGCCACCACTCCATGTTCGGCACCTGCCTCCCCACTGCCCCGCTCTGCTTCCAGCCATCAGGGGTACACTGCTTCGTGTCCAGCCACCAGGAGTACACCAATCCAAAAATGCTGAAAACCCCTGCGATAAACCATTTTCTGTGGTTGCAGGAAAGGCCAAGTAGAAATGGTCTTAAACTCCTTCTAGTCCTATTTTTCTATGAATAATTCTATGATTCCTATTTCCATTCTCTTTATTACCAGTTGTATGATCAAGCATTATAAATATTATATATTACATTATATTATTTATACTTGTGAAGGTTAAAGGACTGACCCAATAATAAATGCCAATTAAACCCTCCCACCTATTTAATGGTAGTGATATTCCACTGATTGAGCTATACTTTTTCCGGCAATTTTGTTGTCCATTAGCTACTCCTGGTCTCCCTTCTCCTAGAGAGAAATCCTAGATCCACCAATAGAGTCCAGTCTTCAGCAGCAGCTACAGTTTCAGTTTTTGGCTGAGCAGCCAAGAAGTGTTGATAGTTCAGTTGTGAAAGAGTTAAAACCATAGCTGTTCCCTGAGCAGGAAAGGTAAGGTAAGATGAAGATTGGGCTCTGTCCCTATTCTATGTAGCCATAACTCTAGAAAAAATCTGTCCTTCTTCATTCTGCCTTCCCAAAATGAAGGTGCACATCCTTACCTGGGGCCATGTGGTATGTGGCAAAATACAGTATTCAATTAGCACCATTACAGTTGTTGCTAAACAAAAAATAATTACCAAGTGTATGCACTAAAAGTAAGAGCCATTGGTATCTATATTTTAATAAGAAAAAGTAGGGTTTATCACCGTAGTAACCAAATAGTTTAAGACATTAAGGAATTTATCTTTGCAGGACACCTGTCAGGTAAACAAGCATTATCGTTCCTCTTATTAAGAAAGGGAGGCAAGCAAGTGATTTATCAAAGATCACACAGGAAGTTAGAGGCAGAAATGTCACAGGAACCTTCCAAACTCCAATTCCGTGCCAAACACACCAGACCAATCTTCCTTAAGGACCTAAGTCAGAATCTATTTTCATTATACATCTGTTAGACCTATCATAAAGCACAGATCCTCATACCTTGAATTATGTGCTAGGGTGATACTTCATTTATTAAAATATCAATGTCCCCTGTTGGTGGTATAATGATTTTAAAAACTGTCCTTACTATCCTTAAATAATCACGTAATCAGAGCCTGAACGCTTCAGGTGCGACAATTTTGCTCTTCATGACACTTATCAACTACAGCAGTAAACATGTGTCTATGAATGGCATACTGTTCCTGATGGGCTGCAGCAGATAAAAATCACATTATTATTATCATTATTAGTAACAGCAGCAGCTGTGATACCATCAGAATTAATAAATCCTAACAGATGAGAAAAGATCATTCTACCAAAGCAAATAATCAAGCCTAAGGAAACCTCCCCACTGAAAGCAACGGTTACATATCCGTTGATTTAAAGGACAATTTGACCCTGTTAACTTTCTAAAAACACAAATACATTATAGATTCAACGTCTGTGACATAAAAGCAAAGCAGTCTGTACCTAATATTCCCCTTGATGTTTAATTATTTAATGTCTGTTGCCTGTTATCATTATTAGAAGTATTCTAATCAAGACTTTTCTAGTTGGAGGAGTGGCACGCAGAGCAGAACACTGTGATTTTGCAAAGCCATCTTCACTACTGATGCTGTTACAGACTATTCTGTTCCTCACAAGCCAATAAGTTAACAGCTGTCCTGCCTGCTCCTATCATGCCTTGTAAGTCAGATAGACTTCTTAAAGAGTTTGCACAAAGTGCACCAAGGCAACAACAACAAAAAGTAATCCCCAGCCAAACAGAGAGAATGGAGCAGTGCCAGTCCAGTTACCAAACATTTCTTTTGAAAACAGCAGTATCAAAAGAAATGACATTTGGAACATTCCTGGCAAATGTTCCTTTTTTCTTACTGATTTACACGCACCAATATAAATTTAAATCAGATGTTTGTGGAGGACTTAATCAGCAACATGTATCACCCAAAACACTTATCATCTGTCCCCGGTAACTAAAGACAGAACAATGTTGGTAATAAAATGATATCTGGATTTCAACTAATGTCACTGGAAATCATGGGGGGGGGTTTCTCCTTTTTCCTCTGTTATTCCTTTTAGCTATATTCCAAATGATGTACATCTGAATATCAGCATAAGCACACTGTTTGACAATAAAATTTTAATGTTCACTGACGCACAGTATTCTAAGGTCAAACAGGAGGTATTTAATGAGAACAGTCCTGAACCTTGTCAGCTTTTACCACTATCAAAATCTACTGTGGTCAAATGTGTTTGAAGGCAGTAGAAGGGGATCTAAGTTATGGAAGAGACTGTGCCCCATCTTCCAATGATTTTGCAAGGGAGAAAGAAGGAATAAAGCAGGGGTGGGCAAAACATGGCCCGCAGGCCAGATGTGACCTGACAGTCCAGTCTATCTGGCCTGCAGGGCCCCTAAAAAAAAGTAGAAAATTAATATTGATCTGCCTCTGGCTGGCTGTGATGCAGCCCTCGATGGCTTGCCAAAACTGAGTAAGCGGCCCTCCACACAAAATAATTGCCCACCCCTGGAATAAACGGGATGTTCAGCTATAAGAGGATTATATAGATTATCCAGGGAACACAGGAGCTGCATTCCATAAGTCGTTTCCAGGTTTCTTAACTGAAAGTTGATTTTTTAATTGCAAGTTCAACTTCTATTATTTATTGAAAAATGCAAAATTATAGACAAAGGTCAAAATAATGTAGCACTATAAGGCAGGCGTGTCAAATTCATCCTGCCCCCCCAAGCCAGACCATGGGGCTCTCTGTGGGACTGACCACAACCTGGCAGCTGTGGGGCCAGTGGTCATGATGGCAACAGCTATGTCAGAGTCAGCACAAGGATCCAGGTGGTGGTTTCAGGACCAGCCAGTGACAGAGACAGCAGTGCAAGTGGATGGCTGAACTGCTGCAAAGCAAAGCAGGGTTGTGTCATCATCACAGCCAGACCCAACAGGGCTCCATTGCCACAGGTTCTGCAGTAGGCCTTGCCCCCTGCTAGCCTCACCCCCAAATTTCCTGGCCCACCAGGTGTCCCACGTGCCAGAGGAAACAACTCCATGGGCTGAATCTAACCATATGCTGTATGGTTGACATTCCTGCTATAAAACATTATGAAATCCTATTTCCTCTATTCAGAGAAATTCATTTTCAGTAGTGTCCTCCTATGTCTCTTGACATGACTATATATTTAGAAATTTTAGGGACCAAATTTAAGGCTGATTCAGAAAGCAAAGTTGGTGGCGTGACAGAGGACTATTTGAGAAAGTATCCAGACACAGTAACTCCTTATTTCTTTACTTCCTAATACAGTTTTTTAAAAGGTGTCATCTTTTATAAAGTATAACTTTTGGGGTTGCTGTTAGCTGGACTGCTCCAACACTTTTTCATTGCAACAGGATGTGGTAGAGATAGGTAGCATAGCCAGGTTCAAAAAGGGACTAAATAAATTAATGGATGATAGATCTATTAATGGCTATTGAACAAAATAGTTGGAGATGTTTCCTCTGCCTTCTCTGAACAATAATGCTGGATGACAGGGAGGGTACTGGATAGGTGATAGATCACTCTAGCTCTATCAAGTTCAATGCTCTCCTTCCATAGCATCCACCCCTGCAACTCTTGGGAACAGGATACTGAGCTAGATAGAATATTAATCTGACCCATTTCTTATTTTCTTATACATTTTCAGCCTTATTTGTGTATGTGTGTTTGTAATGTTTTACAAATAATTTTATTCTGCAATACATTTCATAGTGAATCAATTGTGATGAAGAATCAACCATGTGAATCTTCAGACTTCTTTGATGAGTAAAACAGGTAGGGCTTTCATGAGAGTAATATATTCTATTACTGAGGGGTCCAAGAAAGAATAACCAGTTCCCAGGAAAATGTGTAGAAACCAGAAGCAAGGAATTATGGTAGCTGGGACCCCAGGGAAAATCTGTGACTCCACAAATGGTCAGAATTTAAACTGCAGCCATATCTTTATATTATGTAAATGTACCTCTGGTCTTTTTTTCTTTCTTTTGTTTCAATATCTGCAACAATCTAGTTAGCCTTCTGATTAATTACTAAATCAGCATGTAAATTATTACCACAGACAGTACTTCCATTCTATTGCTTATTCAATAAGATAAACATTAACATTTTCACTTAATAGCCAGTACAATTTATATTTTGTACGGCTCAAGGTACATAGCTATTGAAATCCATTTATACAAATTATCTTGAGATAAATTATACAAAACACTTTGAGTCAGTTTAGAATAGATGATAGGCAGCCATACAAAGCCACAGACCATTCAACCCAACTACCATCATTGTAACAATTAAGTTCTTGGGAGTTTACCAAATGTAGTTAACATGCTTAACGAGTCCCCTAATACAGTGTTGCTCCAGGTAGTGGGTTCTGCTCCAGCTGCTTAAATTTGTGCAAGAGATATGTTTAAGATCCCATTTCTTTAAGAAGCCAGGATCTGTTTTGGTTAACAGTGCCAATCAAGAAGACTTCCAGCAATAGCCAAAAAAGAGCCCCAAACTGAAAGGCCAAAGAGCAATTATTAATTTATACCTCTCAAAAATTTAGGAACAGATTTCCTAAGCACATTGAACTCCCACTGAGTTATGGAAGCTCAACCCCTTTGATACTAGAATCATGCCTCCAAACTAAAACATTCAACGGTCAATTGGAGATCAAGGAATACTTTACTGCTATTCCCAGGAAACATTTTTTTAAATACAAAAAGAAAGATTAGAGCATAAAACAGATGCAGAAAATATCTGTTTTTCATTCCCTGAAATACTGTTAAGTTCCACTTATTTCACAGACAATGGCATGAAAATGGTAGAGTATAGTTAGCTATGTTAGTCTGAAGTCAGGCAGAACACAGGGTAGATTTTGTACCTTAAAGACTAACTAAATAAGAGATGTATAGCATAAGCTTTCTCAGGCAGTGGGCTTACTTCATTAGATGTTGTGAAGGGACTGCAAGAGGCAGATCTTCTAAATAGAAAGCAGTGATTAAAATACCAAAGATAGGGAAAAAGGGAAGAAAAGGAGGGCACACTGCTGAGAGAGACGAGGAGAAGAGAGAAAAAAGAAGTAGTTCCCATTGAGGGACATACTGCTTATAAAAGCTAATCCAGGTAATAGAATAAGAATCCATAGTCTTCGTTTCAACCGTATTTAATACAATACAGTCTGTGGATGATTTTGTGTGCTGCAATTTCCCATTCAAGTTCATCTAAGATGACAAAACTTTAAAAATAAACTTGAATGGGAATTTGTGGATCCAGAAATCATCCATGGATTTGGTAAGCTTACAAAAGCTTATTCATCTCTGATTTAGTTAGCCTTTAAGGTGCAAATCTACCCTGCTTTCTGCATAAAAGTGGTAGCCAGGAATTTGGGGGTTTTGTCAAACTTATCGAAACAGGTCAAATAAACCCATAGGTATTTCTATCTAAACTGGCACTCTGTCTAGCCGTTCAAAGGAGGATTTGGCTAATACACAATGGATAACATAGTCAATAATATCAAATGTGATTCTTTTAAGTGAGTTGTCCAGTATACAAATCAGTGTAAGAACTGAATTGAGACTATTTTTGAAGGGTTATATGGAAGGAATCTCCCATGAGAAGGATCAATATATACAACGGATGCTCTATCCTCCTGCCTTATCCTTGTCATGTAATGAAAATCACTAACATCATTAGTTCTGTTCAGAGGCTATACTCCTCAGCCCCACACACTTAGCTGCTTCTCAGGGGCACAGAAGAGAAAGCAGGCTTCTTGTGTGTGCCCACTGCCTCATACCCACAAAGAGGTGACAGAGCCAGTCATTATTCAAATGATTTGAGCTCCGCTTCAATTACTTTTCAACAGTTACATGTAAAAGTTATGACAGCACAATGCTCATTTAAAACAGTACACTAGAGCAGGGGTAACCATCTTTCCTGGCTGTGGGCTGAAATGACGCACCCCAGGTCAGAGGTGAGCAACTGAGGACTCTAATATCCCTCTGCTACCCTTGTCCCTGTGGTGATGCAGGAAAGCACCAACAGCCAAAGCCCCCACCACTGAATGCCACGAAAGTCCCGCATCCACAGGCTGGATTCAAAGCTCCTGTGAGCCATTGACACACCCAGACCTAGAGGAAAGATAACTTCTGTGAAACATTCATAGCTACAAAGGTTTAATTATTATGCATGCACCTGCACACACACACGCTCTTAAATAAGAGCATTCTGGTTTAAGTGGAGTCAGTCCAGAGGCATAATACTGAAACCCAGCAAACATCACAAACAAGATGACTTCCCTCATTATTGTTAACACAAGAAATGTATAAGGGAAGCACCCACTTGATTAACAAATTGGAAGGTTTTCTTGTGAATCCTGGAAGTGCCAAAATTACTGCAGGTAGGTTTCAAGGGAGGTTTAGAAAAGTCAAAAAGAGCCAATCCCTTTCCTTAGGAGTTGAAAGATTGTTCACTCTGCTGTACAAAAGGGCAGGTATTATGAAAGTGGAAGATAGGGCAAGGCCTGAGTTAGCTGACTGCCTACTGCAATATGAAAGAAAAGCACATAACCTATGGTTTTTAATTTTTCACTGCATTTATGAATCATTGTCAGTGAATTTTATCTGAAAATATAACCAGATGTATAGCAATGGAGAAAATCAGGCCACAAATAATTACTGAGTTTAAAAAAGAGCAAATTACATACACCATCTTAAGAAAGTTTCCCGGATAACTGATGAAAGAATTGGTTACAGATATGCAGTTTAGTTGTTTAATAACTATATTCTCTTACCTCAAGACTCATGTACACAGTGCTAATTGCTACTTTAATTTCTCCATCTGATAGCTCCTTGAGATCCTTCAGCATTACTTCCTCTATATTTAAACCTGTTTGGGATATAAAAAAACTGTTCAATATCTTCAACTGGTTAGAGTTGTTCAACAGCATGAGTTAAGAACAGAACTTGAGCCTTAACATTCAATCTTCTGGGTTTTAATATTTATTTTAATTCATAATATTGAATTAATTTACATCCTCGGTAGTGCTTATTTAAATCTAGGGGAATAGATATAAAAAAGAACAGCATGCCCAAGATATTCATTCATTAAGTTTTCCTCAGTTGAACCTGAAAAGGCTCAGATCTGGAAGTACCTTGGGTATTATTGGTTGATGAGAGCACCCACTAACCATCCCCAGAAAGTTGACATGTAGTGCATTTATATGACTAAAATGCATTTTTGCATGTTTAAACTCATTCAGAGTTGAATCAGTTAAGACACATACAAATATAAACTTTGTGGCCTCATTTGCTCTTGATCTTCCTTTCACATATACAAATAATTGTTTTTTCAAGTAATAATAGTACTATGGCTTATACGTCCCAGAAGTAGAGAGAACTCCATCAAGGATCCCTGCTATAGAGACTGGAAACCCCAAGGGCTATGAGGATTTCTAAGCTCTATGCTGTGAGCCTAGATCTATTGTCTGATCTCTGTACTTAGAACTTAGATGGGCCACCAACCTGCAGTTACTTATATGAACATGCTTACTTCTACACATTCAGAATAGTACTAATAGTTGCAATCCTGGTCTTATTTAAATCAATGGCAATTTTGCTACTGCCTTCACTGGGGCTAGGATTGCACCCTCTGAAGACAACAGGATTACTCAAAGGGCACATCTACACTAGACCTTTACTGAAGCATAGAGTAATTAGTTCTACACATCTAGCATCTACACGTGTGGCACTATTAGGCCATAGGAAACTAATTAACTCCACAGCACGGTAGTACTTGTAAATACAAGTACTATCCTACTGCACAGTTATATACTGCATAGTGTGACAGAGCACCTCAGTGCCTGTCACTTTAAGGGCTTTGAGTGACAGCCCTGAGTCCCTGTGGATATAAGACTGCAAGCCCCAGGAAGGGGGCATAGCGGTGACCCCAGTGAAGGGGAGAAAGTGTCTCCAGGGAAGCGAGCAGGAAGAGCCAAATGCCTGGACAGGGGCTTGTGGCTAAAGTCAGCCTAGTGTTAGGTATAAGGACCATCACCCATAGAGTAGGCTGCAAGAGGCACCTGTAGGGCTGCAGGAGGACCACCCAGAGTGTGTGTAGGTAAGCCTGATGGCCCAAAGGCTGCTCAAAGGAGCAGGGCAGGTTGAGTGGCCCAGTGAGGGGCAGTGTGAATGAGGCCCTGTAAGAGGGGGAGAATGAGAAGATTGTGAGAGACCCAGCAAGGGGCAGAGTTTTTGGTCCAGCTTCTGTCCAGAGCAACTATAATTTTGGATGCCATCTGCAAGGCATGGGACATGGTAAGGGAAAGTCAGAGCTGTGTGTATACCCCTTGACACTGGGACATTAAAATGGGCAGCTTCCCGCTTATTATATCATGTATATCCCAACAAGTCATGGCAGGTGAAACAGGGCAGACTGCCTTAGATGGAGGAGCGGCCAATATGGTGACTGGCCACAAGTAGGCTCTTTCATCACACACAGGAACACACATGTAGATGGTGACCTGGGTGTAAATTGCACCTGGTCATCCCAGCCATCAGGGCATCACACTCCTGCCTGATGCCTAGCCATATGGCTTGGCAGCTGCAGGAGCCTTGTGACCCAGCCAGTTCCTCCACCACCCAACACAGCTACCTGCTGCCTGGGCCTTACCCCCCATGCCCTTTGCCAGTCTAAGGCTCCCCTCTGGAGTCCAGGCCACACTGCTGCACCAGCTAGAGCCTGGGCCTGACCAGGGCTGCCCCCAGGCAGCTGTGGACAGAGCTTGGAGCTCCTCCTGGCTTATGTAGAGGGGCAGAACAGGGCAGGAGGAGCCCTGTCCTAAACTACTCCTGCCTGGCTCATTTTGTTGCTGTCCTGGGAACATTTGAGATGCTGTGCCCAGGAGTATTCAACTGTGGTGCAAATTGCTCCACAGTTTATTCAGTCATATTAATTGTACATGTAGATGTGCCCAAAGTGAGCAAAGTTGAGCACATTCACTACTTCCTAGATCTGGGCTGGGAATAGGGTGGCCATCATACAGAACAGTCCAATTTTCCTGTCCTCTATTGATACGAAACTTGATGCCTTTATGTCCTCTGTTTCACGCTTCAAGAGAAAACTAGAAGACATAAATGCATTGGGTTTCATATCAATAGAGGACAGAGGACAGAGTAGCAGAAAACTGGAATGTCCTCTGTGATGGTCACCTTAGCTGGGAATAGTGATATAACAGTGCACACAACAGGTGTGTCTACACGTGCTATTACTGTGCATGAATAAATTGTGGAGCTTATTGCTCTAGAGTTTATTGATCCCAGGCATGCCATTTGAACATGCTCCTGGGAACAATTAACTCTGAAGTAATATGCTCTGCAGTTTATTCATGTGCAGCATATGGAGCCAGGTCAGAGTAGCCCTGGCTGGCAAGGGACCTTGGGGAGCAGCTCTAGGCTTGCACTGATCAGGTGCAATTCAGGTAGTGAATGTGCTTAACTGGAGCTGCTCTCCACCATTCAACATGTTACACAGGGGCTGTCTGGGGCATGCCCCATACCAAAGCACCCTAATGCCCCAGTCAGCCCCTCCAGCACCCACACCAGCACTGCTACATTTTTTACTCCATATTTACAAGTACTATCCTGCTGTGGAGTAAATTAGTTTACTCCAGCCTAATAGAGGCGCACATGTAGATGCTGAGACATTTACTGTGCAGCTAATTAATCAACTGTGCAGTAAATGTTTCGTGTAGATGCACACAATCGCCATCAGAGTATGGCCTTTTAATTATTATCTAACATCTTCACTAATGATTTACAAGATAGGCTAAAACAGCATATTTGGTCTAAACTAGCTAAAACAGTCAGGAGCCTAGAGGATCATGAATATGAAAATAACAAAATTTAATGTGATTTATCTGTGTAAAAAAAATCATAGATATCCAAAGGAGGAGAGGAAGGAAAGGGGGTCTGAAATAATGCAAAACAGGGTTAATTTAATAGGAGGGAAATATCCCAGGAAGCATGAATAATCAAAGGGGTGTAAGGATAGTAGGGAAAAGCAAAAACAATGTAAGTTTACAATATGACATGGCAACAAAAAAAGGCCAATGAAAGTTTTGCTATATATCCAGAGGCAATATATATATGACACAGCTTGGAAGAACCAAATCTGCTTTACTTAACCTGCAAGAAACAATGAAATCTGCTTAATTCATTTGTGAATTGCATCTCTGAAGTGTCATGTTTCACTGAATTTTGTTTCTACCCAGGAATCCTTAGCAAAAATACTATTTTTACTTTTGATCTCTAAAACAATGGCTTTGATGATTTTGAGCAAAATGGTCCAGTCTCATATTTGAGTGAAGGAGAAATATGATTTTCCATTATTAAAATAATTGATATTTCAAGCTTTATCAGGTAAACTTCACTCCACTGAGATAAGGACCAAGTAATCAAACTCTATGCAGGTGTGGGCTTGCTGGCTTCAGAAGTTAAAGTCCATCCCCAAGATGTACACAACTCCTTGGTGATAGTTTAAAGTGGTATTTGTACTTTGCCAAGTTCTGTTCTGGTGCTCTGTTATGTCCCCTTGCACCAGGACGAATGTTTAATAAAAAAATGTATGCGGTAGCTGGTTCATATACGTTTGTGCTGCAAAGTCACTCTCAGTCTTTAGAACCTCAGTGGTTTCTCCTCAGAAACCTGGGTTGCATGCTGCCCCTTAAATCAGTCATTTTAAAGCAACTATCCCATGTTAGTACAAATAAAGATATTTTAAGGTATCTGCTGTCATCTTACAGGATGATCCCTTCTACCTAGCTGTAAACACATAATAAATTTGCCGAGTGCCTGAGGAATAAAAATAAACTGCATTACCCTGAGCATTCAACTGGGTCTCCTGAAAAACAGAGATGATTTCTTCTCGAGGTGGTAGATCTGGAAACTTTTCTTCTAGAAGTAACAGCATTTTCTCCTGTTGCTCTGTCATTCTTTCAGGTTCCACAGACATACACTTGAAGAGAATGCTTCCTGAAACATTGCAAAAGCAAAGTCAGTCCCTCCTGTATAACAAATAGTTAAAGAAAGTACACTTCTTTCTTCAGCATGTTTGAAGCCCTTGCTGCCTTTGGCTGCATCCAGATGGGCAGCCATGTGCTATTTGCAGTGCCACAAGTCTCTTTGTGACACTGCAACTGCCTGCAGTGAATGTTCAAATGTTCCCTGTGCTGCAAATTTTCAGGACAGGGCAAAAATTTACTACCAGGATTCCCAGTAGCAAAAAAAAAAAAAAAAAGAAAAAGAAAAAAAGGTGGCATGGTGCATGCCCAACAAGCATACATCAGCACACACAGAAGCTGGGTCATCCAGAGCAATGCTCTGACTGCCGGCTAGGCCTCTGTGCTGCCTGAGCTGAGCCCCCACTATTCCGGGCCACCAGGTAAGACTGATGACTGATGGCACCAGCAACAGTAGCTGAAGAGCCAGGAGGAGCCGTGCAAGGGCAGTTTGCCTGTTGTGGCACAATTTGTCCCACAATGAAGGGCACGTTCAGGGGCTTGCACTGCAGAAATTCATGCTGCCCATGCCCCTGCATCTCTGGACACAGACTTTGGGTTTGTCTTCATTGAGTTATAAACAGAGTACCATCAACACATCCTTAACTTGATTGTGAAGGTGCTTTTTTAACTCAGTCGGGCAGGACTGCCAGGGGGCATACATTACAGCTAGAGTTAGCACAACTCATCAGCAGTTAAAATGCCACGTCTGTGCTGCTATATAATTGCTCTGTGTAACAATCTTATTGTCCTTGCAATTGCTTCCACTCAAGCTAGGCTAACGCTAAGGCATTCTAGCTCAAATGTGGGTAACTCAAATTTTAACTTTGCAGTATAGACATAGCCTCCAGGTAGGTCAGTATAGGCTTACACACAAAGGTCAGTCAAGATTGATAGGAACATTTTCCATGTTCTGTGCAACCAAAATGTCAAATTCAGTAAAAAAAACTACACAGTTTCTTTGTTGTTTCTTGATGAATCTAGCACATTAAAAAGCCACTTCTAACTTATTTCTATTTTTATAGGTTTCTGTTATATTTATACTTGTGGAGCTCCCTCCTGCCCCATGATGGCCACAAGAACATTCCCTTTTGTTCAAAAAATTAACATAGGGGGTTTTTTATATGAGTTTTTCCCATAAGTATAAAGAGCTGCTTTCTCCAGGAGCCAGTAGTTTACATCCCATTTCTAGGTTAATCTCCATTTTCCATACACTCCCGTTTTTCATGCCCTGTAGCTATGCATTTATGGGCACAGAGTATATGGTTAATGCACAAAAAGCAGTATAGCAAAATAAACAATTAAGTGGGAAATAACACCAGACCATGACTGTACAGCTCAGAAGAAAAAGTCTTATTCCTTTAAGTTACACATAATAGGCAAATAACATTTTTGCTCGACTCCATTATTTGTGCAAGCACAATATTTGTAATGACCTTTCTTTCTGTCAGTATAAAACAAACCTCTTCTAAAGGACTTTGAGGATGACCTTAGAAACAGGAGTCTATGTTAATCACCAACCGTTCCAACACAACTGACTCCCGCAGATTCAAAGCCAATGAGCTTATAGAAAAAGCATAATACATTCAGCCAAATAAAATGACACATTAATTTTGAAGTTAAAAGAAACATGAGTCCATTAAGTAATTGCAGCATCATTGGTATGCTGCTGCAAGACAGAAATGGAGTAGCGGTATTTCCAGAAGATTGTATACAGCAGACCATCTTTCAAATTCCAGCCTTGGTGTAAAAAGTATTGCTGGAAGGTACAGGATTCAAGGTCATTTCCCCTTTGTTAACATACCCAAAGAAAATACTCATTGCCAATTATTCATACTAAATTAAAGACAATACAATCTTATACTTTAGCATTATTTTTTATTTGTTCTACAATAGCACCTAGAGATTCCAAGAAGGATCAGGATCCCACTGGGTTAGGTGTCCTTGACAAATACATAGGACACCTATGCAGTAAGTGCAAACACACAGGAAAAGACCATCACTCACTACCCCAAAGAGTTTATAATTTAAAAAGACAAGATCCACAGAGTGGTAAAGCAACTTGCACATCAAAAAAGGAAGTCAGTGGCAGAGCTAAGACATGAGCCCACATGTATTGGCTTCTAGTCTAGTGCCATATTCATGAGACCAGAAGCCAGTAAGATGAGAGCACTCCTTCAACCCTTTATTGTTAAGCACCATACAGCTGGCTAACTGCCTTAAAGTGTTTCTTTTTCCAACTCCCAGGGCACGCCTACACGAGACACTATGATGCAGTAGCAACCATCTACTACACTGTAGCTCATTGCAACCATGCAGCAGCTCTGTCAGGCACTAACCATGTGGCAACAATACTGCTCACTGGTAATGAGCTATGGCATAGTAGCTTATTGCTATTGCTCCATAGCATCGGGGGGGAAAACGTGCAGCAATGGTATTTTAGTACTTTTACTAAAATGACTGCACAATAATAACTGTGCAGTCCACCACACATGTAGCTGTGGTTCCTGTGAAGCAGCCAAGTTTTTTCAAATCTAGCAAATACATTTCTCCTCCTCCTTTGTGTGACAGTCTTTTTCCAGGTTTCAAGTGTTGACTTTTTATGGTATAGTCAAGTCTATCAAAATAGTTTAGTTTGAAAATTTAAAAATGGTAAATAGTAAGGGCCTTCCCAATCCCAATTATTACAGAAAATTACTGTAAGAGTTTTCCTCAAACTTTACAAAATAATTATTATGACACAAAAGAAAGTTTTATCCTCCAGAGTGATTTTCTTCAGAAAGTTATAAACACATGAAGTAGGATGATGTGCTCCTGAAAGTAATTTTGCGCTATGTACTGACTTCACTACCAGGCAAAAACTAATGCACTACTGCAAGACAGGGGATAAATATCCCAGATAAGATGAGACATTTCCATACTAATTCAAGAAATCAATTAGGCCTAACTTACCTATATGGAAATACACAAATTGAAAATATACAGAACCATAACAAATATTATAATGTATTAGGATAAGACCAGAAGAAAGGCTTTACAAATGTATTTTACCAGCAATTTTCAATAGGTCACCCTGATATTTGTCTATGAATAACAACTGTGATATCACAACTAAACTTTTCCTGTTTTACTGTATATCGAAGCCACTGTATTCCTTAATTTATAACACCACTTTACACTATAATAATACTTATCAAGATATTACTAATTCAACCTTTTCATTTAACCGTTGAATCAGAAGTGGAAAGAAAAATCTGTGTAGAAATATTTCTTATAACAAGGAAGGGAGAATACAGATATCAGAACTACATACACTTTAAATGGACTGACACCAAATTAAGTTATATTTATAGTCTTCCCAGGTTAAAAGTCTTTCTTTGAAGATTATAGCTGAAAATGAAAAGCTCAGGGCAAGCTATTTGTTAAAGCACTTTCTCATTAACTGATCTCACTAAGTGAGATACTGCTAAATAAAGTAAACATCATAATGTTCTTGACTTACTCTAGTTTTATGTCAGTCTTAAAATTATTTTTAATAGATTGTCCTCTTTCCTGAAGTAGCATTAAAAACATAAAAGAAATACAAAATTCATAGGGAGTATATATTGCGGGCAATTTTTTGAAAAGTGGCTAGTGATTATTAGGTGGCTAAATTATTTCTCCATAAAGAGGCCTGATTTTTAAGTATCTACAAATAAGTAACCAAAATCTGAAGGACCCCACATTTCTGTTCAATTTTGCAATTGTACACCTCTATTTTTAGTGTGTTGTTCTTAAGGTGAAGAGTAGTTACAATATATTTGTCACCTCTAACTTTAACTAAAGGAATATGTTAAACAAACCTAAAGAAATATGGAAAACAAACACCAGAAGTAGCAGAGGCTGTCAGAAAACGAACTACTAGAAAACACAGTAAAGTACTAGGCATCAAATGTAAACACACAGAAGCTCATCAGTTTGGAATTAAAGAAGGCTACAAGGTCACCCCAGATTTGTGTGGCTAATTGACCAGAAAAAACTAAGATCAAGTGGGTTATGCTTCAGCCCAACAAAAATACCATCACCTTACTAATTTTCTTTTTATGTATCACATGTCAAGCTTGCCTAATTACACAATTGATTACAAATTGAGCAATAATTACACTACAGTTTTTGCCTAATCAATCCAGGGTTTCAATTAAGCTCTAAGTACAGGACTATATTCTAAAAAGCTGAGGAAGGCATAAGCCATACAGAAACAATAAGAGGAAAATAATTACTGGTTCTCACAATTTGAGCAAATATTTCTCTTGTGTCTCTCACACAATGATTACGCAGCCATTACATTAATGCAGTAGATCATTTGACTTGACTTTCCCCGTGTCTCAGAATTTCAAATCAATCATGATCATATCCACAACATACATGTAGCTTTTCCCTTAAAGCCCTCAAAAGTATCTGTCAGCCCACCTGGTCTCTGAATGTCTACCTCAACATTTTAAGCTTTGTTGTCATAGATTATCATGTTTAGTTCAAATTAATAATGGAGTTTAGGAAGTGTTAGAGTGATGTTGCAACTGTGGTGGTTCAGGAATTATGCAAGGGGCAAGGGTTTCTTTGGGTGATAGCTTTTATTGGACCAGCTACATAGTTGGAATAGAGTTAGAAAAGCCTTTGAATGCAAGACATTCTACTAAAGAATTAACCTCATTTTTATTAAACTAATTTTTCTGAAGAAGAATGTCTTGCATTTGAAAGCTTGTCTAATTAGGCCAGCTAAGCAGCTGGTCCAATAAAAGATATCACTGTAAGAAATCCTTGCCTCTCACATACTTTCTGGAGCATCACAGGTACAGCATCACTTTTTACGCTATGGTCGTAACACTGGCATAACTCCATTGACTTTAAATAAACCACTTCTGATTCGCATTAGTGTATCTCAAAATAAACTTACATCTTTTGTATCGGAGCTCAACTTCATAATAAAAAATCGCTACTAATGACTGTTACATTTTTTTTCACTTCAAGCACAGTTTTATGAAAGCACTTTTGAAGATAACACTGTCCTGCTATAGACATGTTCTTGTGGATTTTCTATTGGGAAAACTAGTCTTAAATTCCTATTATATTCTCAATAGGATACATACATTATTTCATATTTGTAAAACCAGAGATTGAACATGGGAACAAGACGGAGTGCAGGCATGCACTCTCCCTGGGTACCTGACAGCAGGCTTAAGCTCTTGATTGATTGCTATGTTACTCTCAAGCTTGGCAACTTGGCATGCTCTGAATGTGTACAAAATTTCCTGAAGGAAAACCCATTTGGGGTTTTAGGAGGATTAAACATTTGCATCCAAACATGAAATGTCAGCCTTAAAACACCACTGGAATAACAAATCAAAATGGGCAAACAACTTGAAAAGCAGTTTTACGTGTGTGAGGGCACACTGCAGTCATGCAGTGTGATTGTTTAACTTTTCTGCTAAGGTGAAAGGAAGTGACAAGGAGCCTTCTCATATTAACAGAGTATCAGCAATTCCCAAAGTTAGCCCTGGGGCATCTCCTTCCTTCAATCACAGTAATGTATCTGTCAGCATTAATGGGAGGTGCACACAATCCCCTGCATATCCATGGTACACTGGACTCCTTGGTTTCCCTCTGGGACATTCCCAGATAGCTGAGAGAGGCAATGCTCTTGGAATTGGCCTTGGCTCAGTAACAATACATCACTTGATTTCTCCCCAGCCTAGGGATGCTTTCATTACCGCTTTTCCAGATTGATTCAAGTCCATCTTGTCCTATACTCTTTTAAGTATCTGCTATACAGACGATCTATCAACCTAGAACACCTCCGGCAAACAACTTGTTTTTACTGAGAACTGGTGCAATTCCCACTGGATTCCTGAAAGCACTGCAGAAGCTTTTCTGTCCACTGACATGCAGAAATGAAAGAAAATGCAATATGTAATCTAAGGTTCAATAACTATTGTGCAGTTCACACTGCATTACCTGGGTTTTAGGGGAAGGAATATTGGATAATACGGTATGCCTCTTTAAAAAAAATAATGGACATTTTATTCTTTTTGCAAAGCAATTCAGAAGTGAAGCACCACTTTTGCCAAAAGCAATTGCTATGCATTAATATTAAACACGATCTAATGAAGGCAGAAGTCGTTTTGGGAAAACATTAAGAACAGCACAGGCATCTCCTGAATGATAAGTTTGTGCCTGAAAAGAAAAGTGCAGTGAAATACAGAAGCTTTTCACCTCCATTCTCATCTTTCAGCTGAAAAGGGAAATCTTTTGGGGAGGGGTGAATCAGCAGCCTTTCATGAACACTGTATATACAACAACAAGCAGACCTCACTCATCACCACTAGTTAAAAGCACATATTTGTAGCTCAAATTTTTGCAGTGTCCTAAGCAAAGATAGTTGCCTTCCAGAAAATAATTTATTTTTCTGCACAATGGGAAAATATCTTTGCAGTCCAAAAACATGTTTGGTGGAACTGGAAATGTTCCCTTCTCTCTCATATTTGCAACATAATTCTTTTAGACTCCATGGCCATTTAAGAAATGTGCGACCCATTCATCTGCCAAGTAAGACCAAAAATACCAGTGCCTTCTCTGAACTCCTTAAAAGGATTTTTGGAGCATTACTGTGAGTTAAAATAACAAACTAATCTTCTTTACTGGAAGCCAAACTGCATCAGCACTGAACTGAAACATATTCATATGCTCATGCACAGAAATATCTAATGCAGTAGGTTTTGCCATAAATGCTGCTGCTGTTGCTGCTGCTATTAAATTTGCCTGTATTTACATGTTGCAATCTGCACCTTGTGGCATCCTTCAAGGCCTTATACAAATAAACATAAGGAGGCATTTTTGAGAGCCCACTCACCCAAGGTACCTGACAGGCAGTGTTTTGAATCACATCCTTGCCAGCTGGCTCAAACAAAAAATGTAATGATTCAGCAATTTAATGGATCTTGAGTTTGGCAATAGTCCCCTAGTAAACATCTCTGGGGAAATGAAATAATACAGGCCCAAGACTCTGGCAGGTTTTATAATTGTTTGCTTCTGGCACACACCCAGAGTCAGAACAAACTCTGACTTAAGGCAAAAATGATTGTACAATACTTTGAGTCCTGGAGCAGGATCTATTCAAGACCCAAGGGTAGAATTAGCTTACAGCATATTTGAAGAGGAGACAAAGATCAGGAACTCATGCAGCTGAAAAAGACCTTAAATATTAAAACTGCCCGAGTCAATAATGCTCAGTTCTGCACGGATACATTTACCCCCATCCCCCCTTCTGACTTGTTTTTCCCATTCAAAAGCACATCTAATTTGTTCAAAGTTAGAACAGTGCATGTCTGTGCAGTTGTAAATACCTCTGCCTATTATTAAAACTGGTATATAGTGTGAGCAGGCTGGGAGATAGAAACCTGTGGAGATGGCAGCTAATGAAACTGTCACATCTGATACAGGGCAACTGCATAAATATTTTGAAAAGAGGGTATTCAATCATCTTACTACACTTCTCAGACAATATGCCTCTTTGGGCCCAATCTGGTGCCCACTACAGTAAAAGACAAGCTCCAGTTGAGTTCACTGATGCAAGATCAGGGGCTAAGTGTCTCTGTTCAGCTGTTTTATGAAAATGAATTCCAAATTCATAGCACTTGCATTTCAGGTTAGCTCTCTACCTATAAACTACCCCAAAAATGGGTATATATAAACCAATTTTTGTACATTGAAGGAATGGAGATGTGGCAGCTGTACATAGGTACTCTTTACGCTCTTGCATCCCAGATATCCTCCTAGAATGAGATACATCAGCCTTCTAGCACACACCCACTGATGATGCAGCAGGAAGCAGCTACTCATCCTCCCAAGAAGGTACTTTGTTGGTAGCTAACCACAACATCAGAACAATAAAGGGAAAGCAAATAGTTGACAGTATCTGTATATCAGCAGGAATTCTACTACCTACACATTTATAGTGCCATCATTTTTCCTTGATTACTGCCGAGCGAGATTTGGGATCCCATATTATGCCAGCATACGCACCTTGGCAAGAGGCATGAATCATAACAGTAGAGTGATCTGAGCAGGATATGGGTAGATGGTAAGGACAGAATTGAATCTGTGTTTATAAATATGTATAGTCTTAACAATTTGGACAATATAATAAAAATTAAAAGTAATATTAGCAGTCTGTGACTTTCTGACACTCATTTGCTACTTACAAAAGGCTTTTTTTTAAAACACCCAAGCTCACTATACTACTGAATTTAGTACTTTTACTGTTTCTGTATCTTTCACTAGCAAAAAAAGACTACATACCCTAGTTGCTGAAAATGCATAATACTCAAGATCACTGGTTCTCAGCCTTTTCAGGGACAGGGCACCCCCCACCACTTCTTTGAGAGTGGCAGCATCCGTGATTGAGAACCACTGTTGGTGCTGTCTCAATTTATCACAGTGCTTCTCAGCCAGGTTCTGCTACCTCCAGTAAAACTGCTGCACACAGCCATCCCAGGGAAGAACAATAATGTGTGCGCATGTTCTGAGCAGCCTAAAGCAGACAGGAGCTACTTTGGGCTATGTACCCCTTTTGTTCTCCATTATTCTGATTCCAGATGGGGTGGCGGGGAGAAGACTGGGAAGGGTACATAGTATCAACCAGATCCTGCCTGCTTTAGTGTGATCAGAGATCTAGTGCAGGAAGAGTGGTTAGGGCAGTTTTACCTGGCTGCCACCATGGTGGCAGTGCTTGTATTGTGGCACCCCAGCTCTGAACACCTGCTCTGGGAAGATAATTATCCACCGACTCACTTCTCTGGCCTTAGTTATTCAAATGTTACTGATTATCTCTCATGTCATGCAGAAGAAGAAAAAGAAAACAGATAACTATAATTTCATTAGGTGTGAGTCTAATTCCACAAGCACTTGCTGCAAAATTAAGCACTTGCTACCGTAAACAGTCACATTGACTTCAATCGAACTATGAATGGCAATAAACACTAAACGTTATAATAGGTGTCTGAATGACTGGCCTTCACATTTGCATCAAAGAAAAAATACTGTCTATTGTTTTAGCTTTTATAGCAAATACATTTATTGTGTTTGCATATTAAACCGGAATACTATCTTTGAACAATGTAGGATATAAAGCTTGTATTATCTATAATGTCATATATTTGTATCGACAAAGAGGCCTCTTGACATAAACCCCCAAATGCCTTCTTTCATTCTGTCACAAAGATAGATGATTATGCTTACTTGGTTAGTTGAGGGCATAGTTTCCCATAGAGCTATTCTACAGAGATCTGCAGACTGCAAAATATTTAATGGCAGGTTTACTGGGGTCCATTAGTTATGAAACATTTTAAAGAGATTTGGCTACATTCTGTACTGTTAACAACCTTCCTCATATACTGATGAAAGGCCTTTTTAAAAATAATAACTTGTATAATTTCTTAAGGTAAATTCATTAGCTATGGTGATGGGCATCTTATAAAAATCAAAAGAACAGAAAAGAAGAGAATAAGCTCCTATCATTTCCTAGAGAGTACACAAAACCTAGAGAGTACACAAAGGTTCAGAATCCTAGTTGTTAAATTTGCCAAAGTTAATGACATCAGAGAAAATATCATAATCATAAGTGTTTATCATTTTAGCATATTGGTCTTGAAAATATATTCCAGAACGGGAACAACAGAAATAAGTAATTAAGTTTCGGGCAATATCCAGTTCTTTTATAATCTTAGCTTTACATCTAACAAATAGTTCTGTCACACTGAGGAGTCGGAAGACACTGATAAATGTAATAAACTACAAAGAAAAGAACTGAGAGGCATTTGTGACTGTATTGAAGCCCCACTGCTTAATACTGTGGTGGGCAGATGAGGCAAACTGAGAGGAAAGGGTAATGGAGATTTGATTACAGCATTCTTAGATAATGAAAGTTACACATTATATCATAAAAGCAGGATTATATAAACATAGTTTTGATTGGGAGAAGTGTTAACATGCAAGCATGAAACCCTGTTCCATATTCATTGTCCACTATAGGGCAGGAGTATCTTTAGTACCAATAACTCAGAGTCCCCGGAAGCAAAGTTCGAACTCCAAGAGCTATTCCAGCTACCCAGCTGATGTGTAGACAGCTCCATTTAATATTCCTCTCTAGTGATACAACAAGGACCCCTCATGCCTATTTTTAAATGCACATTTTTAATATTCAATATAATGTTACTCTTTAACAAACTCTTTACTCCCTGCTTCTTTTATGAAGCTTCCCGTGGTCTTTAAAGGGATTGTTAACCAAAGAATGGATCACACTCTTTCTGCATGAGCAGATTCAGAAACACTCCATTAAACCTTTCAGTATTTAAAATAAAGAGTAATCTCTCACCTCTGAGGAGATGAGCCAGTTGCTGAGTGATTAACTCTGGTGCCTCTTGAAGAATCTCTTTTACTACTAGCGAGGAAGAAGACTCTTGTAACTCCAGGCTGCCATCACATTGCTCATCTGGACTGATGACTTTGACAACAGCTGACTCCAAACCTTTATCATCACTATTAAGCAAAGTAAAAAAATTAATAATGAATATTTTCTTTCTTTTTGTTTGTTCTGTAAACACCCCCATGTAGCCTTTTCAGTTATTTTGCTATAGTTAGCCATACAACATTTACCAACATTTTTTAAAAGAAAAGCCAGTATTTAACAACAGGTGCTGCCAGATGGTTATTCTCAAGCGTTCTTATTCAAATTCTTTCAAGAATGAAGCAGTAAAATATTCATGAACTGCTCCACACCCAAGTCCTGAAGTCACCATTGTAGAGTGAAGAATTTAGATTGTCTTTGAAATAATTGATGCTTGATCTATAGTGTGTGCTTAGACTTGAATGCCTCTGCTTGCCTTAACAAAATACCTAATGAAAATATAATTTGAAAAAAAATTAGTGGCCATATGGCAAATACAGTCCTTTTAATGGAGATGTTGGGCTCTTTCTCAACATATTTTGGCTCTTTATCCAAGCTAGGTGTTTCAGGCATGGACTGTTTCTGCTTTTTCTCCTGCTATAATACAACATCAAATCCAAATTTCATCAAATAATATAAAATAAAATCATAATTCTTTAGGAAACAAGGAGCCAAAGGGGCACAGATACAAAATAAAATATAGTGGATAGTTTCTGCTCTGTGAAATGATACAATAAGTTGTCTGAGGTGGTTGAAGACTCAACTGTTATGAATTTTAAAGGTGGGGTTTAATATAAAACTTTCTATTTGCAGTTTAGAAGGCTTCCCACATTTTTCTCCCAATTATTTGATTGGTAAACACAGGAGTTTGGGGTACTGGGCTCATCTACATGTGCAATTCCAGTGCCTGAATAAACTGTGGAGCTTAATGCCCCGCAGTTAATTGCTCCCAGGCATGCCATTTGAACATGTGCCTGGGAGCAATAAAGTCTGAAATAATAAGTTCCCCAGTTTATTCAGGCTCAGTACATGGAACCTGGGCAGAGCAGACCCAGCTAGCAGCTAGCAGAAGGTCCAGGGGGTCAGCTTGCCAGGCCGAGTTGCTCCCCTCGCTCAACGTGCTGCAGAGAAGCTGGCTGGGGCACAAAGCAGCTTCAGTGTGGGGCTAGCAGGCAGGCAGCCCCTGCAACAAAGCACTCTCATGCCCCAGCCAGCTGGGGTAGCATCTACACATGCGCTGGTATGGAGTTTTTTATTCTGCCTAATAGGGGTTCACCTGTGGACACCAAGACATTTACTGCACAGCTAATTAGTCAACTGCACAGTAAACATCTCGTAGTTACATTCACTGTGAGGCTCTTTTTCTCTCTTAAAACAGGCACAGTCCTGCCTATCTTAAAGTAAGAGGCAAAATGAATTGGAGGGAAAAAAAAAGATGTTGGCATTAAATGACATTCTTCTCCCTGCATGAGAGACATATTTCTCTTCTGACACTGGTTACGTCAAAGTAAGGGATCAGAGAAATATTAGAGCCCTGTTTCTGACTTAAGGAGAATTTCCTTATCACAGGAATGCAGCCTTCATGAAATAATTCATAAAACCTGATATACAGGGCAGTCTGGGGAATGAAGTGATTCCAGGCAGCATGTGGCTCCCAAGTAGCTGAAGCCAGTGTTATGACTTAAACAGGCACCCCAGGAGATACCAAGCATTGCTGAATTGGGAGGACATAAATATGACCTATGGCACTATAGCCTACCCTTGGACAGGTCCTACAGTCTCCAAAATGAAGTACAGAATATCAATCTCTGAATTTAAATCGAACCAGCAGAATGAGGGAGAGCACTCGGTGTTATAGAATGGCCACATTTTGGATGAGACATAACGCCCATCTCTTGATTCCTCATAATTTAGTAATCCAGGGCACTTTGTTTTGGAAAAAAAACCAAAACTAATGCCTTGGCCTATTTGGATAGTTTGGCCTGCAACCGCAACTGGATACAGAACTCCTTTTCACTTACTATCTCAGCAAACTATGCAGTCTTACTGAAATAGCATTACCCCAGAGCTGGGTTAACTGACAACTAGGAGAGGGTAAAAAGGTATGAATTTAGACTGGAAAGGTTTAGACGGGATATCAGAAAAAACCTTTCACTGCTATAACAGTGAGGCAGTAGAACAGGCTGCCTAGGAATGTTGTGGAATCTCCATCATCGGAGGCATTCATGTAGAGGCTGGAAAAACACTGGTCAGGGATGATGTAGAAGCACCTATGCCCATGCTTTACTATGGGTATTTCCCATGATTTTGTGCTTTGCTGATTGACACATGGGGCAGGGAAGGAATTTTTCCCCCTTTCTGTTGCTACATGAGGGAGTTGCCATCCCTGGCAGTATTGGGTGTTGGCTGCAACCAATGCAGGGGATTTTTGACTGCACTGCATGACCTGCTTGCTACTGATATTAAAGAAAACTTTGGGGCAACACATCCAATTTGAATAGCATCTCAAATGAGATCTGTTAAGACATGAGGCACTTTTAACAAAAAGATACAATACAATTCTTATATACAACATATGCCTTTTCCCCTCAAATCAGCCCTCTAAAATTGGGGTATGCATATTAAGCAGGGAAGCTGATTTTTTTGCCTGATGTTGGAAGCACCTTGGTTTGATTCCTGCTCTGAAATTCAGCAGCTGTAGAATTACTGTTCAGGCAGCTGAGAGAGTTGTGTGACTTACCAACTCATTGGTCTTCACTCTACAGGTATTAAAAACTCTCTCTCCTTTTTAATGGTTTTGATATTCCACAGATCAAGCTAATCATTCTAGGGCAATTGTGCTGATTGCTGGCTGTTCCTGGTTTCTCTGTTTCACAACCTCTTTATCTCAGTCTCAAGCTCCTTAGCTCAAACTCTTTAGCCCTTTTCAGAATCATAGGGCATCTTTACACATGCTCCAGGGGTGGAGGGAAGGGATGCTTTATTTAGAGGGGCTCTCAGGAGCTGCTCTAATTAAAGCGCCTGCAGCACCTCATGTATTCAGCATCACATGCTTCAAAATGATGGCAGGGGTGCTTTAACTAAACCTCATTTGACAAGCTTTAGTCAAAATGCCTTTGTCGCCATTTTGAAGCACAGGAACACTGAATACATATGATGCCAAGGCTGCTGGAGCATGCTAATTAGCACACTCCAGCAGACTCGATTACTCATGTCTGCTTTGACACACTAATTACAATGCATCAGAGCAAGCATCCCTCATGTCTACAGGTACCTGTAGATCCACCCATGGAAACTAGTTTTCAGCAGCAGCTAGGGATTCAACTGTGGTTAGGCAGAAAGAGGAGGATGAGTCTGCTGAAGATTAGGCTCTGTCCCCGCTCTGTGCAGCCGTAACATCAAAAAAAATCATTTTTCTTCATTCTGTCTTTCCAAAACAAGGTGTATATGTTTTGCAGGGTGGTGTATATGTGAAAATACAGTAAAACTGTGTCAAAAAGATGGAACAAAGATGAGCAAGCTGATATGTACTGGTCACATATGAAAATAAAGCTGAACCCATTTGTGAATTGGACTCATATCATGAAAAAACCACAGTGTTTTTTAATCATGCAATCATAAAATACAACCTTTATAACAGCTGAAACCAGAGCTGGAAGAGCCATTTTATTGCACATAAAACAAAGTACCTTGTCAGCATGTTGCTGTTAACAAGTGTTAAAGACAATTTCCCTTCATCATTCAGCTGATGTAAGTTGATTTCATCTCGGAAGATGTGGAATGATTCTGGGATATTCAGCTCTTCCAGAATAAACCTTGTTTCTGTGTAGTAGCTAAATTCTCTTCTTGGTATATTCAGCACTGGCAAGCACAGAACATCAGGAGGACTGACCTGTAACAGGAGAACATGTATGCGTCACAGCAATGTTAAACAGTACTTGCCTCTCACCAGGGCCATGCATAACAGTCTGAGACAAGGAAAACGAGCCTGAATAGAAATTGTCCATTGTTTGTCTATTTTTTATTATTTTTATTTTTGCTCCAAATAAAGCTTTTTGCCAGTTCCTCCTTATATGTCTGTTGAGATATGGAGCAAATAGGATTGCAAAAAAAAATCTATATTTCCATTTTAACAAAATATTAGATTCATCAAAATGGTCTTCAAGGTGCACTAAACGTAAGTCAAATGCCTAAATCCCTGTCGTCTCCACTGAATATTCACCTTTCCATCTTAAACTGGTCTTGCAATGGACTCAGGAGATCTTGGTTCAAGTCTCACCTTGCCACAAATGTCTTTTGTAATTTCAGACAAACTCCTTGATTCCTCTGAGAGAAATGCTGATTCTATTGAAGTAAATGGGAAAAAAGTCTCACTGTCTTGACTAAAGCCAAAATTTCACACACTCTCTCTCAATAGGCTATTTATAAAATGAGAATAATACCTCCTTTCTCAACTATTTAGATGACAACCTCTCCAGAGGACTGACCAACTTTTACTATCTGCATACAGAATGTTTAGCACTATGGGATCCCCAGTGCAATTGTAACACAAGTAATACATAAACAATATTTATATGTCCTTAGCCTCCTGTGAATCACCTAGTCTAATAAAAACAGTTACATGAAGATTTGTTGTTTGCTTCAAAGGCCTTGGGGTGAAATCCATTCCTGTGCAGAGGGGTTTAAAGAAAATCTATGTACCACTTATATCACACCTCAGTGATGAATAGGCCATGTGCCGATACCTATACTGAATTAATGTCTTTGTTTATTTTTCATAATGGTCATAAGTTAGTCTATGTCAATTCATTATTTGGGGAGCCAGATAATCTATCTCATTACATTTGATAATGAAGTGATTCAATCTGCCTCCATCTAACTGGAAAGGAGATTTGACTTTGCCTGCAGTGAGGTCAGGGGGTGGGATCTTTTACTTGTATGTTTCGATTTGTTGAACATTCATGCATGTCAAACAAATAAATCAGAATCTCATTTTTACCTTATCTAGGAAGTAGGCATATGCTAAAGAAGAAATGAGGGAATCCAAGTCACAGGATTTACTCCCAAGAACAACGTGGACTTTCTCCAGGCGTTTACTCCGGTTCTGAAACAAACAGTATAAAATATGTTTAAAAGGGGCAGTGCAAAACAGGAGTGAATGAAGACATTTAACTACATTTTAAAATATATAGTTTCCTTAACTGTAAGCCAGACTTGCATTCCCTGTGCACCCAGAGCTCCCAGTGAGGTCAACAGGAGTTTGGGGTGAACAGGGGACCCAGGCTTAGGCTCAATAGACTAAGCTCATAGAAGACATATTGAAATCAGTGTTATAGGATAATAAGATAAACAGCTTTAGGTTAGGGACAGACATTCAAGAAGCCTGAGCCTAAATTGATTCAATGTTTGCAGGTTAGTCTAACCTGGCTAGGCTAAATCAGTTTGTAACCAGACAGACATTCTCTGTGAACTCCTCAGAAATTCAGGCACATGCCTGCAGTGGCTCAGGCTAAAAGCTGGGGGGGGTACTAGAGCAGCCCTCCCTTCCCTTTTAGAGTGCTGAGCTGAGGGGGGTTGTGGCCGGGCCCCCAAAGGACCTCTGATTAGGGAGGTCTGCCTGTACCATCCCAGGCTTTTCCCTCATGGCTGCTCAAGGGGTGGGAGTATTGCCAGACCCCAGACCCCTGCTAGCACTCTGAGGCAAGAGGGGTGGGAGATGCAGTGCATGCATCTGCTGATGATACAGAGCTTTTCAATCTCCTTCCCTGTTCCTTTATACTGTCTGCAGCAAACTGACATGCAGGCAAGCCAGCAGGGGGCTGATACTAGGGGCTTTACCACTCCATCAGCAAAACAATAGCCTCTCTCCATTATTTCAAACTCTTCTTAAACTGACCTGTTGATTACCTGCAAAAAGCCCTAAGTGTTCACTGTTCTGTCTGCCTGTCCAGTGAAATTGGAGAGACACACAGACACTTCTTGGCATTAGCTAGTATGCCACATGCCTAGAGTCCACAGAGATGGGGTCCATGCTGTGGGAGATGGGTGGGAGGTGGGTTGGATTCCTGCATCAGCAGCAAGAGGCAAGTAGGGCAGGGGGAAGCAGGCAAATGCTGCTGTGTCTGTGGTCTCTACCAGAGCTCCAGCCAGGGAGCAGAGGGGAGGGGCCAGACCTGCTGTGGAACAGAAAGCCCCGCCCACCACAGAGAGCATGCCAGGATGCTGCGGGTATCTGGTTAATATTAAACCAGCAAAAGGTCTGGGAGAGACATTGCATAGACTGGTTTGACCCAGATCAGTTAAGTCTGATACTAAATTCAGCCAGGTTTATCTCAAACTAGTTTCAGCCATTTTCAAACTAGTTTATGTGCACTAAACATTCATTCTGTTGCAAGTTTAAACCAGTTTCTGATTACTTAAACCAGTTTATGTTTAACATCTGTCCCTAACCTTAGAGGTAAGTAGAGTACTGCTGAAAAGAGTCCACAGACTAGTGAAGAAAATGGTGGTAGGATACTGGGGGTAAAGATCCACTCAACAAAGTTTGCATCCCATAGCAAGTTCTGGCACAGGATGTAGGCATGAGCCTAATCCTACAGAAAGCTAAGCACAACCATGTATGTTGCGGAGTACCTTTGATTCCCATCGACATCAGAGAGAATTAAGGATGTTCATTGTTTTGTACAACTGAGTCTCCTCAAAACCACAGACAGGGAAATGCCAGGCAAGCAGTATTAATGCAGAGCACCTCAGAAAGATCTATGCACAGTTCAGAAAGCCACACACACACATGCATATGTGCATACCCACATGTGCACACACACACATGCACACACGTGGGAGATGACCTGGGATTGTCCTTTTTTTGGGAACATATCATTAATGAAACACTAACTGTACAGAAATGTTCCAGTCTACTTCTTTTAATGAGCCATGGCTCTTAATTTGGGAAGCAAATCTGACTGACGCTAATGTAGGTATCTAACGTCCAAACATGTACAATTAAACAGATTGTCTCTTTCCCTGTCTGAAGGCTGAAGTGCATTTTGTTATTTTGAATTAATTTTCTTCAATGTATCAAGTTAAATTTAATTTTCCCATAAAGGGCTATAATTAGTTTATAACTTGCCTCAATAATTATAAACATGTTAATAAAAAGATAGAAGTGTCTAATCTCTCTACCTGGATAAAAGAGGAACTGTTCGCTTTTTCTTTTATTATGTAGAACACAGTCACTCAAAATACCTTTGGGAAATAAAAGCAGGACAAATGTTCTGCATTCCATACCACTGGGGAGGAAACTACATTAACCACAGCTTTCTGAAGAGTAGTGTTGCAAAACTGGCTGGGTCAGATACCTATAACTTATTAAATATCCATCTTTATCAGCATCAGGATTTCTCTATTTCAGTATTTTTAGTCAATTCCCTTTTCCAAACTGTCTTTGAACAATGTTGATGTAGAACTGGCAAGCTACACCAATTTTACTCCATTTTAGAGGCAAAATAAAGTGCTCTCAAACTCATAGTTGTCATATATAGCAAGATGTTTTCATTTAGTTTCTTCATAAGTGTAGGTACTTGGTTTGCTTCTGTGGCTTTCATATTTTCCATGTAAAAAACAGAAGATAGAATCAACTGTACCAAATGAACAGATAGCCCCATCACCTCTACAAATTCAATATGACCAGTAGTATCTGAAATTGCTAGCCATCCACTACTTATACCTATATACCTATTTTCCAGTGAATACATGTTCATTGACCCCCAAAAAACCACTTCTAAGGGTACTAGCAAGCAATTCCAGTGGCACTCCTAGCAGAAATACTAAAGCTTAAACAGGCATCAAGCCTAAATTCCAGCAACAACTTCATCTGTTCATTACTCAGTTATTATGATGTTCTCTTAAAAGAGAAAAAAATCCATTGCCAGCATTGGCAATTTGGCATCTTTCCTGATTACTAAAATCCATGCATTTATTTTTAAAATACCCATGTTCTTTTTCTTATTGCAAAACCACTGCTAGGGAGATATTCTGCTGTTCCAAAAGCAGAGAAAATGGATTGAGGAGCTGAAGTAAGAACCTAACTGTAGCAGCTGGCAATATTCCTGCTTCTTGTCATTGTATAAAAGCAGGAAAAGAACTCAAGTTTCTAAAACAACTTCGGTTTTAATTATATGCCCATGTTTACAACTCTATTTTTTTTAATATCTATAAATCTCTCTTCTTGGTCCCCTCCCCATCACGATTGACATGGAAGTGTGATGTAATAAACTGGAAACCAAGGTATAACATATTTGTGAATACAGCCTGTGATCTGATCAGAGAAGTAAAATTGCTGATCTGCATGTGATGAATATTAGCAGACCTGGACTAACATTTCAGAAAAAGACAAGGTTAGAAGGCCAAAATTATTTGCAAACCTGGGTTAATTTTTTTGTATAGTTTTAAATGAAAAAGAACAGAAAAATGGGCAAACAATGTTTAAATCCAATTAATTTTTAAATGAAGAGTTTTGATTTTTTTATTTTGAAGCAATAGTTTTACTTCAGAATTATCCTATGCTTAAGGGCTAAAATAGCGTTTTAAAGGAGTAATTAGGCCTTCTCAATCTTCCAGGGATCAGTAAGCCTTAGGGAAAGATATAATAACACATAAACAGCTCATTTTTCTAATATGTTTCCTCCTAATAGTTTTTATTTTAAAAATAAAATATTTGTTTTAAGAAGGCTCTTCAACTAGTGGTTATTAGTCGAATAACACTGTCGCTCTTTAGACCTTGAATCTTAGCACACTGGAGTCAGGCACTAAAGCTCCCATCTCGTCCCTGCAGTCTAACAGGTGCATGAATGAAGGAATGACTATTGTGACATCCACTGACACCTCAACTAGCACAACCCAACAGGGAAGGAGGTTATGATATGTTGTTCTTCCAAGCTAACACCTATTTGTTCCCACCAGAACATGTGAGAATATGGGAGAAAATTTGAGCTCTGAACCGTGTCCATCAGGTACAATACCTGCCACAGCTACACTTGGGATAAGGGCAAATTTCACACCACCCATTGCTAAGGATTCACGTAAAGATACACTAGTGAAAATCCCCCTTCATTCCCACAGCTCTGTGAGTTTGACCTTAAATTCTTTGATAATGAAATGTTTCTAATTAAAATACAGGCACTGTCATGTCAGTATATCACCAGGTGAAACAAAGAACCTGCATAAATAACTAAATAAATATCCTGTGATTCTCCTGGCACCCAAAACTATTAAATGTAAAAGAGTGTAAAAATGTAATTTCATTAATGTTGTTATTTGTTTACCATTTGCACTTTGAACAAAAAGGAGAAGCCAATACATTTTTTCCTGTTTTTAGTGAGTTTCTAGACACTTTAACTTCCAGGTGCTCATGCTTTAAAAAATGCTGATATTGTTTAAAACACCGCTGTTACTTGTTTTTATCTTTTAAATAAGTTCCATTAAGTATTTTTGAATTATTCAAACATTTTTAATTGTCGTAAGTTTGCGCAAAGCTGTTTCCCTTTATTTACATGTGAATTTACTTATTAGTGAATTAGTATCACATGTGATCAGAAAATGTTTCTTTAAAAGCACATTTGTTATAAAGATCTTTTAATATTATTTCATAGTTTTAAGGCCATAAGGAGCCATTAGATCATCTATGCACATATAATGCACTTTTTGCATTATATATGCCATTCACAGGCACTGGGCATCAGTTACCACATACCTGTACTTTGTTTTTTTAAAGCACGAAAGACAATGACACTGAGAGGAAAGTGAAGCTCCTAGCTTGTTTCCTCAAACTAAACATTTGTTAAAAGGAAAATGTTTCAGCATTTACAAAAATGTTGTAAAGAGTCACTTTGCATTACCTGAACTATGCAGAATCAAACAAATATTAATTAATATTACAGTGATATCATAATAAATGTTATTTTAGAAGAATAAAAGTTCTGCCTGGCAATACTTCCTCTAGAATTTACAAAAACTCATATAACACAATAAATCATTAAAAAAAACCTAATAGTCGTTAATTTTAATCAAAAGGTATGTCTTAATTTAAAAATACATCCATTAGGTAAAGACTCTTTCACATAAGCAGCAGCATTGATTTTGAACACCGCTTACCAAGGTACCTCTGCAAGCTTGCAGAAGTGCTTTAGCTACCTTGTCCCTACCGGACTCAAGAAAATCATCAGAGCTAACAAATAGTACCATCCCCTCAGGAAATTTGCTGCATAGCAAACCAGGAGTTTAAATTATATCCTAGACATATGCCTAATTGAAAATGAAGTAAATATAATGATTAGGAATGGCTTAGGAATATTGCATCTACATTTGTACATGGGCATGGACCAGGTTACCTTTCAGGTTCCTTTGAGGTCTGTGATTGTATGACTAGACCCCTTGGATTAAAGTGCGTGTATGTTCAGCAGTAGGGCTATCTGTACAGTAAAGAGAGAGTGACTTGCACATAGGCCATGAAATAAGCCAAGGGTAAAGTTGGAACTGAACCTGTGTCCCAAGTTAATGCCTCATCCTCTGAATCATCCTTCCTCTTTGTTCCAGCAACTATTTAAATATCTCAATATTTAACTACATTATAGAACATATTACTTAACAACCAGCTTCAAACCTCTACTAACAGTAATTAATCCTTCCTGTCTTTAGCATCACTGCTTCTTGAGGCATTATTGGATGCTATCTTTATAGTAAGCTTTCATAATTGAATATATATATTTCCCAGATAGCAAGCTAGAAATGCCCACACCTCAAAAAATACAGGACATAGGCCGGTACCAACAGCAATGAGTTTACCCATCATAAGCCTGTCATTTTGTCTACACACAACCATTTCATTATCAATGTTATTCACTAGTTAGTGTACATTTAGTACTGTCTGTTACATGTATTATCAGACCCTCTTAAAATATCTGCAGTTCTGTCTGGAGGAGATTACAGACAATATAAACGTCAGTATTGCTACAATTAACAAACATTTTCCTTTAGCTGAGTGTGTTTCAGAGCCAAAGTTCCAGGATTTTTTCTCCCAATACTGCATGTGTGCAATTTAGCTGGTGATCAGCTGTTTTTAACCTTGGATCTATTACACTGCGGATTCAGTATTTGAAGCAAAGTCTCTAAAAGGCAGTGATTCCTGTCTCAGCTAAGCATGACTAACGGAGTGCAACATCATCCGCTGGTAAAATAAATTCTTGACAGATGATAAGTCATCAAATATAGTTTCAAAAGCAACCAGCATTTTCATAGTAAGCTATTGTATGGCAGTTTCAAGAAAAAAGATATTAATAGGCCATTAACAGCTGACAAACAAAATGGTTCTGATAAGTTTGAAATTCTAGTAAGAAGAATATTTGAAAAATGCAGAAAACAGGTTTTAAAAGCTACATTTTCTATTGACTACAATTTGAAAAATGTAGCAATTAGAGCTCTGAAATATAATTCTTCTTTGAGACTAATCCTGTCATATATCCTTGATAAAGTAAACAGTGCACAAAATAATAGTGGACCCTGAGGCAATTACATGCTACATCCATAGTATATTGTACACAAACAGATGCTATCCCTTTACAGTACTGCCATCAAATAATAGTGTTTGTTCACAGCTTCAGAATTATGCCATACCTATATTACAGTCTGGCCGTGGTGACAAAATTTATTTGAGAAATCTAATTGGGCCCTGCCTCTCCAGTGCAATTGTCTCTCTGGTCAGCAGTGGCTCTTCTTTGTCAACAACCACATGATGCCAGCAGCCCCTGTTCACTTTCTTGCTAGTCTCTTGCTGTGACTTAGATTCCTGGTTTCCTTTTTTAGGTGATACCATATTTCATGGTGAATAACTCTAGGTCTGAACCCTAACAAATTACCCTTAAATTTCCACCTTGATAATTATCTGGGCTCCAGGGAAGTTGGATCGGGCCCCTGGGAGCTGGGGCAGCACCCAACCCGATAGCAGCCCACCTGGCCAGGCCCGGGGAGTGCTGCCATCAGAGGGAAGGACTGGAGCCCCCCCACAGCTCAGGGACTGCCCAGCTTACTGGTAGCTTGACCCCTGGCCAGGGGGGCACAGGCAGGTTCCACTGAAAGCAGGATTGGGCCCCTTACTGCTTCTGCCTTCAGCAGGATGCCTGGGGCCACTTGGGAAGGGGCTGCCTCTCCCCATGGGCCATGCAGCCAGGGGGGAGGCTAGGTTATTGGGCAGGGCTGGCCTCCCCCCCATCCCTGCCCAACACCCCACACTGTCCATGGGGCGAGACAGCCCATTCCTGGGTAATGCCAGATGTCTTCCTGGCCACCTGAGCCTGCTGAAGGCAGATCCACCAAGGGGCCTGATTCTACTGTCTGTGGAGTCTGCCCACACCCCACCAGCCACAGGTTGAGCTGCTAGTGGGCCAAGCTACTCCTGAGCTGCAAGGGACCCTGGTCCTTCCCTCCGCAGTGGTGGTGCCTCCCAAGCCCAGCTGTGGGGCTGCCAGCAGGCTGGGTGCTGCCCCAGGTCTCAGGGACCCAATCCAACATCCCCAGAGCACACCAGCATGTGAGGGCCCAATCACTTTTTTTGTGACAAAGTTCAAAGCAAAGATTGACTTATACACCAGATATATAAAAAGACCCTAACTTTCTTGATAAAAAATTTGAGGTTGACTTATACACTGTGTCAAGTTATACACTATGAAGTACAGTAAGTGCATAATGCCCAGAGTCCCTGGAGAGTCCTCACAACCTACTTAAAACTGAGACGGTATCTTTTCCTCCTTCCTTGATGTCTGCTTCTGTCTTTGCCAGGCATGCTCTCTTCTCTGAAAGTGCTCTAAGCCCTGCTCTCTTCTCTGAAAGTGCTCTAAACCCTAGCATTTGTTTCTCCAGCTTTTAATCTCTTGGCTTTAACTCTTCTGAATGATTATTTCACTAGTTACATCTTCTCTCTAGTGCCAGTATCTCAATCCCACCACAGAGATGCAACAAGGCAGTTCTTCTCCCTGGCCAGCAGCGATCCATACAGCTGCAGTTAGGTTACCAGCAGTGGCAGTGATGGCTGGGCACAACAGCAATCTTTCTGCCTATGGCAGGGCACTGTGGTGTCTGCTACTTTAAGGACTGGGTCAGGCATCCAGAAGGTGCCTGATGGCAGCAGCCATTTTGAGAACCTAGTATATAAAGGCTGCAGTCTGTTGCTGCCAACCTAAGCAGAAATGTTGCCTAGCTGAGCTGCAGCAGGAACAACCCTGGGGGTAAGGGCAAGAGCTTATGGGAGTGGATAGGAGGCTCTTAGTCCTAGGCATGACCTAAAACTGCACCCTGCTGTGGATGGGTGGCCTCCTGGGGCTCCTGGTGGCATGGGAGCTCCCAGGAAATGCTAGACCAATTACCACCCCAATGAAAGGTGAGTAGGGGCACCTTAACCCCAGCCCCCACATCCCAGTAGGTAGCAAGGAGGTCAGCAGGACCAAACGGGGTTCAAAGGAGGGGGGCAAGGTCCCCAGAGCAAATGAGGGGCAAGGAGCCCAGAGTTTGGGAAGAGGCGTGGAGCCTAGCAAGGGGTGTAGAGCCTAGTGAGAGTCAAGGAGCCCAGAGACTCTGTGTGTGGGGCAAGAAGCCCAGTATGAGTGAGGGGCATGGAGCCCAATGAGAGAGGTTGGAGTTAGGGACCAGGATATGGTTACAACATGTGGATGCCATCTGTGAGGCTTGGGTTGCAGTGTAGGGGAGGAATGCTGCCGCAGATAGCAACCCCTGGCATCGGGGCAGTAATGGGCAGTCTCCCACATTATACCAATGGTTTATAGAAACAACAAAGTCGTGGCAGGAGAAACTGGGCAGATTGCCCATAGAAACAGGTGGGCAGGCTGGAATGAGATCAAGCCCCAGGGTGTCCCCTGTTACACTGCTCTTCCTGCCAACAAACAGAGAGCCAGGCCTGGTCTCCTGGTCATCCCTCTTAACCCCTTAGGACTTGCTGTTTCACAACAGAGAAGACATGCTTCATTGAAGATACTTCTTCTGTCTCTACACACAAATCCAGTCAACAAATCCTAAGGCTGGCCAAGTAACTAGAAGAAAAATGTACAGGTCAAGTATGAGACTTCCTGTTCCACCTCAGAAAAACTCCCAAGGGGGTAGAGCTCCTTTTTGCACATGTAGCCCAGATTCAGGGTTTAATAGCTCTGAGAACATAAAGACATCCCAGGTGAATTTGAGCTTCTAAATTAAATTCTCTTCCTCTACATCAAACCTACAGATTTCTGCTATGATCAATGAGTTTCTATTTGGCTCTGTAAAAGGTACATTCTGTACAACATATCACATTTTGTAACGTATCTTGATATTCTGGGTGTGTGACATGAAATAAATTAAAGTTATTAGGCCATATTCACTTTTGGTGTAAATCAGTATAGTGCCATTGAAGTCAGAGGAACAACACTGGTGGAGCTGAGGATCAGGTTTATCTTATTCAACAGATGTACATTAAATGCTAAACTCTTCCTGCAATCTGGTACTTAAATTGAACCTGTATTGTACTTACTATAAAGTACTTCTCCTTTCTACGCAGTTTGTTTTCAAGGAATAACATTACTATGGGACTAATATCATTAGACAATTCTGGTAAGAGAGGCTTTTTTTCTTGGCTCTTATCTGCAGCAAGCAGCTGACTCGTTCATATGTACTATGGGCTATGTACACCTCGAATCAAATTTGTAGCAACTGCAGCTAATATATATTGGCACTGTGGATTATAATGTCAAAATAGCTCAATTACACACAAGATTTCTTTTTCCTTTCTCATAATACAAGGTTAAAATGCTCTTACATATAAAGGAATGTTTAAACTGGCCTGCCCTGGTATTAAAAAGAAAATCCTATATTATATTTATATTTACAATCACAAAACCAGTACTTTTGCCCACACCCTTTTCATCCTACCTCCACACAAAAACAGAGGTATATATATTTTCATTCGCATTGCCCCAAGCCTGATCTGTTCTGTGGGTACATGGGGGACCTTGCCTGCAATGGACATCTGCACTTCTGCTACATGGAAAAGGGACATGATTTCAGGAGCTCTTCAGTGAGTACACAGAAGGCAGGTTGGTGGGGGTTTTCTGCATGAGGAAAGAGGCACGTGCATGGCTGATAGAAAATATACTGCATTGTTACTAGCCACAGACAGCCATGTGATGGCAAAAGATGTGTCAGTGAAAGCTGTTCCAGCTCTGATGCTGAAGTAGGGATCCTGAAGGAGTTCTGCTGCTGCTGCGTGACTGGTCAGACTGAATTTTGCTTCTCTAGTGATCCTTGGAACGCAATCTGGCAGGTTGGCCTGGGAACAGACTCCAAAGATCTACCCCAGACAGGCTGAGACTTGAAACCATTTTTATAAAGAGGTTTAGGTAATTATTGAATGGCTACTGAAGGCTCTTTCTGATCTTCATCTGCATAGGTACAACTTCTCAGCAGTCATGTCAGACTATATTCTGATTTTGTCTCAGAATGGCAGCCACTATGATATCCCCACTGACCTGAGGGCTTTTAAGTTGATTATCTTTTTTCCTCTTATGCTTGTGTTGTTACAGAAATGGCTGAGAGCCAAGATCAAGCTAATTTAATATTTTATGCAAAGATCAAGTTAGCTTAATATTTCATAACTTCTTTTGCTAGAGGACTCTATCCTGGCAATAGAATTTGATGACTTGAAAGGTTATTTCCTTCTGCCACAGGAGGAAGGTAGGAAGGACTTTTTGACCTTTAGCTATTTTATTCAGGAGCTTGAGGTACAAAAAGTTGGCCCCTCTGGGGTTCAGGTCCAATATACAAAGCAAAGACAAACAAATTACCATCGAACCAAGAGTACCATGCCATTATATTCATAACATCACACCGTGACAGACACCTTCACTGTATTACACGTTGTGCCTAACATGCAGTTATGCGGACGGGACACTGGCTACACGGTCGTACAGATCAAAGCCCTCTGTAAACAAACGGTTCCTACCCTGCTCTATCCAATCATACACATAACAAAACCTTCAACTTCCCACACAAAGAAAAACAATCTGGTAAGGACCCAGGGCGTAGCATGAGCATGGAGTTGCAGTCTGCCACTGAGCCTACCCGATCACCCAGACTAGTCATGATATCAGAGCACGTATTGAAGACAGCCATCCTCCACAAGGCACAGTGCTCCCTCAAGGACCCAGCATGCCTCAAAGGTGGGCACTGCCCACAAGAACACAGTGTGCTCTAACTCCAGCAAGAGGTGTGCCCACACCAGGAAGCCGAAAAATGCAGGGCATCATCTGAGCTGGTCCCAGCAAGCCGGTTGCAGCGGCTCTTGAGACCAGCTATCTTGGCCTGACCCAATAGAAAGTTGGCCTGGAAGACAGCACCCCACTCAGCCACCCAATATGGGTAGAAGCACACGTAGGTGTTCTCTGAGAGGCTCCTGCCCAGCACCCACAGCGGTCACTCAAGAGTGATAAAGAGTGGCCACAGGTGGGGACAATTGAGGAAAGCATGAAAGAGATTCTTCTCAATGCCCCTGGGGCAGAAGGGGCAGGCCATCAAGGCATCTGAGTCAAAGTGGGACACAATGGGCTTGCAGGTGGAAGGCAGCCACCTTACTCGCCAGACTGACCAGGCTCTGGCCCCCCTCAGTGACAGGTAGGTAAAGGATGGCTCGTGGGAGCCACTAGTGCCAATCCCAGAAAAAATCTACAAGGAGACACTGGAGCCTCTTGAGTAGGTCCCCTGGCAGGTCGAGTACAATGCACTGGTGCCACAGGGTCACTACCACCAGGTTGTTGGCAATGAGGACACATCCACAGTAGGAGAGGCTCGGTAGGAACCAACACCACTGTTGCAGGCAGGCCTCCACCCCCTCCTCAAGGCTGTTGCACTTGCAGTCCATGAAGGTTGGTGGCCCCAGAAACATGCCCAGGACCTTGAGGCCCTCACAGCACCAGGTGAGGCCCCCAGCAAATCTGGTGGGGGGATCTTTCTGATCCATTCACCAAGCAGCAGGGTATCACTCTTGGCCCAGTTGATATGGGCCAAGGAGGCATGTTCATAGGCTCACTGGCAGTCTGTCAGGGCCCACATGTCTTCCTGGGTACTAAGGAAGATGGTCACATCATCCGCATACACTGAGAGCTGGAATGGAGGGCCAATGGATGGGCCTGTGGCTGATGGCAAGGCCACACCACTCAGGTGGTGTCACAGTGCATGCAGCAGTGACTCAATGGCCAGGGCATAGAGCATGCCTGACCGGGGACAGTCCTGATGGATGCCACTACACATGGGGAACAGGGCACAGAGCACACTGTTCACCTTGAGCAGGCTGGAGGTGTCTTGATACAAGACCCAGAGGTCCCCAGTGAAAAGGAGCCTGAAGCCAAAGGCCTTCAGGGTCTGGAAGAGGTAGGCATGGCCCATCCAACTGAAGGCCTCCTGGTCCAGAGAGATGAGGCCAATGTCTAGGCCAAAGAGCTCACTGGCTGTGAGTAGGTTGCACAGCAGGAACAGGTTGTCTTGGATGGTCCTGCCTGGCAATCAGTAGCTCTGCTCAGGCCCAGTGACAGAGGCCATGACAGTGTAGAGGCGGGTCACCAGTACTTTGGCCAGAATCTTGTAGTCTGCACACAGCAGGGAAACTGGCCATCAATTCTTAATGCAGCCAAGGTCTCCCTTCTTGGGCAGCAGCATGAGCACTGCTTCATGGCAGCTAATCAGCAGGACCTTGTCAGCAAGGCTGTCCTGGAAAATTCACAGGAGGCAGGGGCCGAAAAGAGACCAGAAGGCCTTCACCTTCCTCTCTTTGTTCTTCTTCTTCCTAGTGGCAGGTGGCCCACCCTTCATAGGGGACGGGCCCACCCCCCCAGGGCCAGCCACCTCAGACAAGGCTGCAGTGGGGGGCAGCTGGGTGGAGGCCTGAGCCCCATCATCTGACAGGGCCTTGGCACCACAGTCACCTGCCACCCGTGGATGGAACAGGGGTGAAAGGAGGTCAGGAA
>NW_017728950.1:67519218-67551663 GCF_001723895.1 Crocodylus porosus
CTCAGACAAGGCTGCAGTGGGGGGCAGCTGGGTGGAGGCCTGAGCCCCATCATCTGACAGGGCCTTGGCACCACAGTCACCTGCCACCCCAGATGCCTCGGTCAAGGCAGGCAGGTGACATCAGCCCATCCACCTGGGGGGTGGGCATGGTAGGTGGAATGGGCAGGGGATAGGGCTGGGGAGCAGTCCCAGCCCCTCCACTGGATTGTGCTCTCAAGCCAGAGATCCCAGCCCCCTCAGATATCACAGGGGTGAAAGGAAGTCAGGAAGAGCTCCCGGCCTCACTGTGTGAGGCCTGTGTCCCAGAAGTGGATGCACCATCCATTAGTGCCACTGCAGTCGCCAATGTTCTGGCTGCTTTCCCCCACAGGCACTGGGCTGCCAGGTGGGAAGAGCTACCACACTGAAAACACATGGTCTCCCCCAAGAAAAATAAACCACAAACCATCATGCGTGAGTTTCAAGAAGAAAGGCAGAAAACAAGGACCCTCCCTGAGGACCATGAAGACCTGCCTTCAAAAAAGCTTCAGCTTTGGGTCCTTGTTTCTAATCATCAGTCAGCAAAAGGACTTGTAGGAACCCCATAGAGCTTGAGTCCCTCAGCCATCTCCCAGTTGGTCACATGTAGGGGCACACTGGAAATCACCACCCCCACTGCCTGAGTGTCTAGGGGCATGACAAGATAGTGTGTGCCTGCAATGTCCAGTCCCTCCACAAACACCCTGCTGACCAGGGTGGGAGTGCTCGGGTAAATCACTGGGACTGTGTTAGCATGATCCACATAATGTATGCTACGTTGTCCCAGGAGACCAGCGCAGACCTTGACCCTGACATAAGGAGGGGTGTGAACCCTCAAGCCATGGTTAAGGGGGAGGTTTTGAGAGGCATCCCCATGCCAGCTGCAGGGTGTAGGAGCAGCCATTCCTCCTAGGACAGGGTTAATTTCAAAAGCTGAAGCTAAGGAAATGAAAAAATAGATGTGTATATTAACTACAAAGGTAAGTGTCTGTGATGTGGCCGTAAAAAAAAAATGTTGAGTACCCAGCAGAGTGGGGGGAGAAGAGGAGGAGTGAAAAGAGTCAGGGAGGGCTTATAGGGGTTAGATAAAAACAGAAACAGAAAAATAGAGAAAAAGATGGGGGACTAAGAGCACTCCTCGAAAGGCAAGATATAGAAAAAGATAACTCCCCACAACAAACAAACAAAAAAGAAAGAAAGAAAGAAAAAGAAACAGTAAGAAAAAAGCTGTGAAGTAACAGCTTGCAGACAAAGAAACTGGAAGTAGAGGGAGAGGAGACAGAGAGCAGAGAAAAAGAGGGAAAAAACACCACAAAAATGCAAGAAAAAAATCAGAAAGGGAGATAAACAGAACCAAGAGACCTTTAGACAGATGGGGGTCAGAAAAGAAAAGAGATAGGAAGCCAGGGAGTCTTATGCTCAGGATTGCCCCACACAGCTCCAAGCGAGCCTGGTCTGTAGTATCCAAAGCAAAAGGAAAGAAGGAAGGAAGGGACTTTTGGTAAGTTTATCTCTGCAACAGCACTTGGATGCTGTACATTATATTGTCCAATGAAAACATGATTTAATAAAGAGGACTTTCAATTTTGCCATATTTTGACCTACACCTGTGGGATCTGCACTGCAGATATCTGTAATATTATCTTTTTAAGAGTTTCGCAGATGGCTTCCATACCAAATGGCAGCCCCATTGTCAAGATGTTGCCCCTAGATGTCTTCTGCATTTGTCTTGGCTAACAGCCTCATAAAGAACGAGAACTGACCAAAAGTTGAAGGGATTCATAAAAATATAAAACTGTACTCAGGAACAGGAAGATCAGGAGGGAACATGAGCCAAGATCCATCCTGAAACATTAAATCTCACTGGGAGTGTCTACACATTCATTAATGTGCTTTTGCTAATGCGCATTAAATTTAATACCCCCAGGAACTTTTACACATGCTGTGGGGATGGGGAGAGGCGGCATTTTAATTAGAGCAATTCCAATTAGAGTGGTAATTGCCGCAGTCCAGCAGACTCAATTAATCCTCCATGCTCATATATAGGCACCCTCCATTGTAAGGTACTAGAAAAAGGTGCATTAGCCTATTTTAATGCATATTAGCAAAAGAGTACTTCAATGCACATTAAAATAAGCTAATGCACATTAAAGCACATGTGTAGATGTGCCCACCTATGATGAAATACTTTACAGAGGATTAGTGTGAATCATTTATGCTATGATTTACACTAGGCCAAAGAGACATACATTTACTAAACACCTGTTCAGTGGGGTTCTTTGGCCTTGCTGGTAATTGTTGGATGAAACTTCTATAGCCTCAGTTGATGGAACTGAGTCTTTCAGAGGTTCACATTATGATCCAGAATACAGATTGTCTGGTTTCAATTATACCATATTGAACAGAAAGTTCAATAGGCATGTGTTTATTCCATCTCAACCTTCCAAGCCAGCTGTCTTACCAATTAGCTTGACAACCCAGGAAGTCAGCAATTAGGCAAGCTGACTCAATCTCCAGCTGCCTTCCTCTGGTTACCAAAACTGATGGTTCCCAGAGTTTTCCATAGAATGGAAATTCCCTTTTGAAGTCAGCTGTAAGCTAGGATTACCAGGTTTGATCACAGACATAATCAACCTATCCTGTGGGATGGAACTACATACAGGTAACAGCATTACATACAGGCCTTGTACCTCCACCCTTTCCCATGACTAAAAATATGAAAAGATAAATGGATATTTAATAGATCTGACTAAATATGTTTATATGTCAACTTGTGCTGCCTGTTACTGGATTACCCTTTCTTCAACACAATAACAGAGGTACAATAACAACTCATATTGTGAAAAAATAGAAAATGGTATCTGCATGCTTCTTGCCCCCATCACTGGGGGTGGGGTAGGATAGCACAGAGAAGTCAAGGAAGCCTGCAGCCAAAGGACTCAAAGGTCTTGGAAACTGCACAGTGGAGTGCAGCGTAGTAGAGTGGGAGGGGTGCCCATCACATCGTACACTAGGAACATGGTGGGGCAGGGGCACTAGGACAATGTGAGGTGGGGAGAAATTCCCACACATCACAGAAGCAGGGTATCCACATGGCACTGTATTATGGTATGCAGTCTGCACAGCCCCAGCCACTCAGAAGTTAGAGAGCTCTGCAGTAGGTATGCACACAAGTACTGTAGATGCAACTTCAAAAACTGTCTCAAAAATGGCCTATTAGATCCCAATTCTACCCTTAAACCTAGATACAATTCCCACTGAAGTCAGATACTGTACTACCTTGATATTAGACCAAAACAATAACCCACCTCCACACCAAAAAAAAGTGACAGGGAACATACAAGAGTAAAGAAAAATTCCTTTTTAATGACCTCAGGCCAAATAAAGATATCAACCAGCCTCTTCTGCCAAGACAAAAACAGGATATAGTATGGTATGACTAAACAAGGAAAATGTTCTCAGCAGAACTATTATTTAAGCCTGAATCAGCAATACTTCAGCAGCCTGTCAAGAGGACTCTCTATCAAAGAAGTTACTGAAATAAAATGAAGAAACTTCCTTCTTGCTTTGTGCTACCTTACTTTGAACAGCAAGTGAGTTAATATTGTTCTATGCCCAATTAGTACACTCATCTAACAACCAAATTTTAATCTTACAGCACATAACAATCACTGCAACAAAAGAAAGAATTATATCCTCATTCTGGAAACTTCACAACACACCTGAAATATGGAAGATATCGAATTATGCCATTCTCATTCAGAATAATATTTAATCACCATTCACAGGATATCATTTACTTTTCATATCTAAATTATTACAGTTCTACCCATGCTCCCCTTCCTCCACCACCACAACCCTGTCCAAAAGAACTTGGACTCTACTGTGATGTATATGTTAGTGAGAAAGAATCAAAAGCACTTAGTCCCTCCAGAAGTTGTTTCTTTGCAAAGTAATTGAAAAATGAACAAAGAGCAAATGTGTAACTCATTTGTCAGCAGTATAAACTATCACTGTTGTATTCATTGTTTCTATTCAGAGATGTGTCATGAAAGAATCTGGTGTCTGCAAAACCCATGCTGTGTGCTACCTGAGTGCCATAAAAAGTTTACTTAAGTTTACAGCTTAAGCATTCTTTAGTCAATGCAAGATTTTGGTGGTATGCAGGAAAGGTAACGAGATCGTCCACTGAACTGTGGCAGGATGTCTATGGAAAATGAATGGATGTCAAGGTGAAAAATGAACTGGATCATATTGTAATATAATCAATATACAAGACAACAGAGTTACAGTTTTACAGGCAAGGATCCTGATTCATCCTTTCCTGACTTCTGAGTGCTTCATCTTGCAACCTTAATGTTTTCTAGTATAATTCTGTATTTAGAAATAAGGGTGTATGCGTGCATATAACTGTGTGTACTTGCATATTGTGCACACACAACTGTACGTTTCTTTGCATTTTCACTGAGCCACAAATCCTCCATATGAACATGGGTTTCTTATTCATCATTACTTATTCAAAATTATTCTGGATGCATAATACAGTGAAAAGGGAATAGTGATAATGGCAGTGATGCCATCTTAGCTCCCTAGTTTACTTCCATGCTTGTCGATGGCTTAAGGTGAAATAAAATGAAGCTAAATGTGCATCTTATAGATGACTGGATGACAGAGCAAATGAAGTCAATTTCACTTTGCATTTTTAAGAATGTACTTCATTAACATAATCTAATTGCTAAAATTCCTCACTTCTTTGGAGTGGCTGATTCTGAGAATGTACAATACTCCCTTATATAAATGTTGTTAATATGTTTTCCCAGAGTGAAAATACAAAGTAATTAACAGGACTCTTCTATCTCCCTTTAAGCCTCCTGGAAAGCTCACTCCCTATAAGGATTTTCCCAAAATCTCTTCCTTGCCATGGGCAACTTTTATTCTTCTTTTTCATAAGGGAGATCTATTTTTGTAATACTCGTGAGACCAGATGTCCTTGAGAGAGACAGATGTCAAAGTGATATGCCATGGAAACAAAGCATGTATGAAAAGGGAGGTAGGCTTGTGATTATTAATGAAGTTACATAACACAAGGAAATACACACTGGAAAAGAGATGCAACTACTGAGCTTTGCAAAATGTCATTTGAGAATATCATTATTTAATATTATAGTGTTTATGAATAACTAAAGAGCCATTAGCCTCCCTTACACACTTGCTGCCTCTATCTTTCCCATACAACACAGTCAAAATCAGTTGCAGAGCAGGTAGCAGTCCAGTTCTTCAAAGGAATGCAAATCACTGCTTTAGATTTAGTAGGAAAAGATATATTCCAATAATATAATATAATATAATATAATATAATATAATATAATCTTGAGTATAGTATCTTCTCTGGGCACTTTCTGTGTTTCATGCATATAATAAAACATCACGCTTCCCAAGAATAGTGTACCCAGTCATAAAGAGAGAATATTCTGCAATTATGGCTTTGTGTGTCCTGAAGACTTCACAGTCAAAGATATACAAACAGATAAGCAATTCATACGGATGGCTGAATAAAATCTTCATGTATATACATCTGTCTTAACATGCTCATATGCTTCTAAACATTTAATTCTTTTGGATGCAAAGCTTCATGGTTCATATCTCCCAGAAACACTTCCCCCCTTTGGAGAATTATAACACTGCCTTTTCTACAGGTGTTTTTCCTTTAGAGAGTATTGGTAGAAAAGAAACATTTTTCCCACTGTAGAAAACCATTGCTACATCCTTTCCACATTCACAAGCCACACAAAGGCCTGAAGCTTGAAACTTAACAAGCTTCAGAGATGTGAATCCTCCTGACTGAAAAGAACAACCAAGAGCAGTTTTGGGAGAAAAAAGTTGAAACAAAAAGTCTGAATATTGTCCTCTATTGTATATAAATGCTTTCACTGCCTTCATCACTGTAAAATGAGAGCATATTTTGTGTGGAATATGTGCAACAGAAAAGATCACATTTCTTGGAAAATGTTATCAAGTCCCTGTATCATCTTATGCACACACATAGTGCAACAGTCACTAGTTAGCACTGGAAATTGTGCTGCCTTTAGATTCCAAAAGCTTGTTCTTACAATGATGAAATAAATGGAGTAGAAATGTTTGAATCATTGTATCTAAAATCCTGGAAAAAAGAAACTTCAATGGGCACAAAATTCCACCAGTGAGCAAGGGACTGGGCAGGGGCTCCGTGAAATGTTTGCTCATGGGCTACCATTTATTGTTCCATTCTCAATCAGCCCTATTTGCTTTGTGTCAAGAAATCTTACGTCAGGAGAGCAGTGGTGTAAAAAAAAGAATGGTGGATTCAAAATAGTATACCAAAGATTTGGGGCCTGATCCTGCACTTAATTACATCTGAGAACATCAGGACTGAAATCAATAGAGTTAACTCATGGTACAGAGGATCAGGCACTGTGTATTTCGCTTTTTTGCAGGTGTAGGGGTTTTCTTGTTCCCTGCAGCCTGTATTCCCCTCCATGGCATGAAAAGCTGCTCCCACAGGATTTTCCAAAATGCACTAAGCTGATAAAATACACTCAGAAGAAACAGTAGGTAAAACCTTTTATATACTAGACTCCCCGCTTCCTCTATCACTGAAGTATTAAAAAGGGATTGGAATGCATTTCCTTTATAACATTTGGCATAATGTAAGTTGTTCCTGTTTTATAAGTGCGCTATAGCCTGCATTAAATAACCTCATAATCACATTTAAAGGCTTAGTGATCTAGTGCCACCAATGTACTAAAATATATGATAACAAATGCAGTCAGCATTTTCCATACCATATGCTTGTAAATGTTATTCTGCAGGGAACCAATTAAAACTATGGAAAACTTGGAACACAGACATATGGAACAAAACAAAGCAACTTATCTTGTCACTGTGGTGCTTGCTCAGTACCTCGATTAGGGAATGGTAATATTACAGGACAAACAAACACCACTTTAATTAAAGTGCCTAGAAAGGCAATGTACAGAAGCAAACTAACATGTTTGTGTTTGTTGTGGTGATTTTAGCGTTAGTATTAATGCAGTGAAAAGGTAAAAGCCATTACTGTAAAAATAATATGAACATGAGTTTTGGCATATGCTTACAAGAGGAACATAATATGGGAGTTTAGTTACTAGTGATTTTTTCTTGCAGTACCCAGGGGGACAGGAGCAGGAGACTGAAGCAGAACAATTTGGGACAGAGAAAACATTCTGAAATGTTGTTAAGCATGTAAGATGCTTCCATCTAAGTCCAAGAGTAAATGAAGCCTTTTCAGCAAGTGTGGGTCAAAAAGATAGTAACCTCTATCCACTAGATTTTATCTGGTGTAGTTGCCAGTGGGAGGGGCAGGATGAAGGGTAGAAGGGCAGAAAAGAATTAAAGGGCCTTCTCTCTAATTACATCCCCAGGGTCACATGGCACCCCAAGAGAGAAGGGATTTGGAACCATAGCTGTCTCCACTGCCCTGACTAGAGCCAGCCATATCCACAAAGAAGAGTGTGCTTCTACTACTTCTGCTTCTGAGAAATAATGCTTCTGCTTCTCCTCCTCCCCCCACCCCATTACATTGGCTATCATTAAACTACTGCTAAAAGTAGCATATAAGAGTGTGCTTCTGCTACTGCTCAAATATGGAAACCAACTATGAAGATGATTGAATGCAGCCCACGCTCAGCATGCCCAAATATATATATATAAGTATGTATGTATGTATGTACATACACACATATACACACACACACAACTATACTGCTACAAATCTGTCTTGTGAGCAATATGGTTCACTCAGCAGTCCAAACTACACCTTTAGTTACATCATTCTCATCCTGTTACGATACCTGCTCTGCAACCACCCATGTGTCTGCATGCCCATCACCATCACCTCCCACAACTGAGCAGCACTTTTCTTTTGCATTTTCAATGATTCCTGTTTCTTCACAAGCCTTAAATGTCTAGCAAACATCACCAAACTTCTATGTAGCTGAGAGGCTCTGTAGGCCCTTCTCTCAGCCTGTTACATATGATTAGTGTGGCCCTAATCTCTATGGGGTGGAGATGGACCAGACAGCCCTGCACTTCATTTGCATATAATTTTGAAGGGTACCAAGACTTGTGAAAAGAACACCTGGTTCCATTTGTGAGTGTGGGGCTAATTAGCATGTGGTCACCATGGCTTGAATAGCTGTTGACTCTGCTAGTGCCCAGCCCAGTTAATTATGTAAGTCGTGGACCTTTTGGCTCTGGACTAATATCATGCACAGATTGTCCTATGTATAAGTAGGTACAACAGTGGCACTCAAAATTCTATTTATGGAGTATCTGTGCTGAAATTTGCAGCAGTCAGGGTTCAGGTCAGAGTCAGCCCCACAGCAGTCTCCTGCTCCCCTCTGCAGTTTCTGTACTCTTCTCTGTCCCTTTCCTCCCACTTACTGTCACACACAGTTCACTTTCACATTGTGCTTGGGGAAGGAAAAGAGCCTGAGCAGAGTTTGACAGTAAGGTGGGGTAGGTATGCTGCAGGGGGAAGAAGCTGGGGGGAAGAGGACCCAGCCCAGCCACTGTTTTCTATGCTGTATCAGTGGGAGGAGGATTCATTCAAGACACTCCCATAATTAGACTCTCACCTAGAAAATTATAACAAATTTATAAATGTTCTATATATAAAATCTAACTATTGGGGGATCATTTTATATTAGAATCAGAGAGCATTAGGGTTGGAAGGGGCCTCAGGAGGTCATCTAGTCCAACCCCCTGTTCCAAGGAGGACCAGCCCCAACTAGATTATTCCAGCCAGAAACTTCTCATGCCAACTGGGGCCCCATTTCTGGGCTCAGTCTCCAGGGCCCACACTCAACCTTGACTTCACAACCTTTTCATTAGTAGTTCAGTACCCACCCCCTCAGCCAGAGAACAAGACCAGTAACTCATTAAAGTAACTACGATAGTAGCAATAAGAAAGTCAGTTCTGCTGTCAGTCCGAAGTTTCTTCACAGCAATTCTGCAATGTACTCAAACTGTCAAAACAAGAAAGGAGAAGGCGAGAAAGTTTATATGCATCTTCCTTTCAGTTTAACAGTCAAATACAGTAGGCTGCTCTATTACTGAAGTCCATTGTTGAAAGAAAAGCGTGTTTTACATTGAAGGGATTAAAGCTTTCAACAAAAAAGCAAATATGCCACAATCATTTCCTCACTTTTATTAGCTGAGTAGAAAATATGTTTGCACTCAATATCAGTGAGAGAAGAGTTGATGTACTCTTAATGGCAGCACGTTTATATTCAATGCAGCAAAAGGATTTCTTCTCAAAAACTAGCTGGAGTTTATATTACTGAAAACATGTAGTTTCTAGGTAAAAATAGGTTTTGGAACATATGCTGATTTAATTAAACCAGGGAGATGATATACTTTATTACCCTATTTCAAAAAATTCTTAGAGAACAGTGGGTCATATATATTTATTTCACTGCCAAATTTTGCATAGGCATTATTGTCTTGGTAGTGTTTTACAGCCACTGCAGAGTAACAAATGACTATATAAGAGGCAAAGCAGTTGAGAACTAGTGCTTGATTTCAAAGGACGTATATTGATGTGAGAGAAGAATTAGGCCTTCCCATTTAAAAAAAGTCTTGTTCAAGCATTTTAGTTATTCTGTCAATACCAGGAGTTGTAATTCTAATAATGGTGGTATATAAGCCTCAGAATGAGTATCTATCTGGTAAGTTTCCAATTAAAAAAAACCAAAACCTCTCTCTAAAAATCACAGGCAGTGTAAAGTATTGTATCAAAGTTTTTGTTATTAATTGCATACCATGAAATGTATAAGATGTGCAAAATGGCTTAGCTAACTATAATGAGGATTACATTTTAATCTCCTAACTTTTGGACTGTGAAATCAATTAATATCAAAAATACAAAGTGATAGTTGTGCTTAGCACCAAAAGAATGTTTTTTCACAGTACACACGGACAACTTTGCATCACAGTTACATAAATTCTACACCTGATTCTGTTCCTCATGAATTGTACTTTTTAAGCAATGTTCCAGAAATATTCAGACAATAAAGTAGAGGTCACTTGAACAGCAGATCTTCTGAACTGATACATATTCCAAAAATATATGATAATCATATTTTGGTATCTGAATAGTTTCTGAACAGCAGGATGTCTAACACAAATATTATCCCTATTTAAATTACAGGATATTCATCCATCAGGGCCATCTGATACATAAACATGATAACTGTATAAAGAGTTAATCTAGCAGAGACTTTATTGTAATTACTGTGAAAGACCAAAGTCAACAGGCATTGCACAAATTTTCCCCCAAACAAAAAATGGTGCCAGTATAGAATCAGTTTCTCAAGTACTTTAGTTTGTCAGCAAAAGAAATATTGGTAAATCAGGGGACAATAATTTGCAAGCAACAGATTTTTCAACATTTCAAGGTGCTATTCTTAATACAAACTACTGTTCATATTAAACCTTGCATTAGAGAAAAGTCATGACACGAACAGAGTGTGAATGCTGGCAGCTTTTAGAAACAGCAGTATTAAGTTTCTTCTATTTCTTCTAAGATATTTCAGTCTTTCAGCAAGGCAGTGAGCTGAAATAACAAAGCAAACACCTTGTTCCTTCAGGCAACTTCTTTTTCTTGTTTATCAGCAAAGATATTTTGTCCTTTCCTCTCTTACCAGCTTTATTTTTGAGAAGTTATTCAGTTGAGTTATCCCTCTAAAGAATACAGAAAATACTGTTTAACCAGTAATATCCCTCATGTCTTTCTTCATACTAGATGGAACACAGAGTTCCTCCTCAAACTGTATTTTTCTATCTCTGAGAAAGTAAACATTACATTTACTTCCTTTGTTCATTATTAGAGTGTTTGTGAGGAAATGCCAGGCTGGGGCTCAGGGTTCAGATAAGATTCAGTTAATGATTATTGTTTAATTTACAAATAAAAGAAAAATCCCAGGCAAGGCTGCAAACTGTTAGACTGCTACTGGTATGAAAGTTATTTCATTTAAAGCTAGCCTGGGCATCTCCACAATACACTGCAGTCTATAGCATACACATACCCTAATTTTCCACTCTCCTGTAACGTTTTTTATCTTGGGCTGTCAGCCAAGGCCAAGCAGCATGCCTGTTAAGTAGAATTAGTCAAAGACAACATCTTGCACCAACGCTCTGTATGTTTTCTCGGCTTCCCATTGGCTGCCAGGTCCAGATCAAGGCCTTGGTCCCAAGTTTTAAATCTTTTAAGTGATAGAATCAGACTACATTATTGATCCCTTCTTCTTCTTCTTCCTGGTATTTTTCCAGGATACTGCACTTAGAGTAGACACCAAAACAATCTATACCAGCATGGTATTGTTAAGAGATGGAGTCCAGATTTTTTTTTCTATTGGATGATTAACTCATGAAACACGCTATAAAAAAAGATTTAAAAGTGGCCCTGTTGGGCTTCTCTATGAGCCAAGTACTTATGCTAACAAGAACAAAAAGATTTATAAAGGAAAAGGAAGGAGAGAAAAAGACCCACCCCCACCCCCACCCTTTCAACTGATGACCACACCATTTGAACACATATTTTGGTTTCCTAGATTTACTTTGCTTTCTGTCATCCTTTTGCAAGCATTTATGTTTCATTGGTATGTCTGTAATGTATTGCTGGAAAAAGGGCCTGGTTATTAATCTACATGTGCCTGAGCTATTTTTCATGTTATGCATGTTGATTGTAGTTAATTAAATGACATCCGACACATTTGCAGTTACACAAACCTTAGTCTCCCTTTAATGGTGGCAGAGTGCAAAGCTAGTAATTGCAAACTGAAAATCTAGTAGGAGAGAGAGATTTTCATGGAAGCATTTACCCAGTTCCTGCAAAAACAAGGAACCCCATACACTTGGTTAATATTCAACCAATCTTGTTCATGTCATTTCCTACATACGATTTTGACATTTGGCACATTTCTCTCTTTCATGCATCTTGCACAAGATGCCTGATTCTGATGAGCTCATTCACATTCACTTTGCACTGGAAAAAATTCACTAATTTTAACTAAGTCAGTCCTAAACTGATTTGGTGTCAGATCAGCATCTGAACTCATAGGAAGTGGAACAAGACTGAAGTCCTTAACAGGTTGTTTCCTCGCTGAAAGAACAACAGGGGAAACCCATCCCAAATGCAATAGTTATCAATAGTTTATTTGGAAAAAAATATTTTGAGACCATTATGTGTAAGACATGATTTGTATTTGCAATAGTATTGGGATTGCTTTTGAAAACTGAATCTCTTGTAGAAGTAATCACTAACCAAAACGGCCTTATTTTTTATTTGTAAACTAGAGATATGAATATTTCTTGCCTCCCCATCTTAGGAGGTACATGATAATATGAAGTATCTCCCCACACTCCCCAAACAAATTTTAAATGGATTTCTTTCAATTTCTGTATAATACACACTTTGACGCTTATTATTCATTAAGCACTGATGTCTACTTGGTACTACATAAATGTAATAGGAAATTCAACCTCTGCTCCATGGAGACCAAAATCTAGTTCAGGAAAATCTAGTTCAGATACAGATTAAATGGAAGTACAGGGACTAACTCATCTTTGTGTAACTCTAGTTTTCAATTGAGTTACAGCAAGGAAGAATCTGGTCCAAGTTCAGAGATTATATAAATGTTATATGAGTTATATGTGAGTGTAATATTCATGCAGAAAAGATGGAAAGCAGGAGTTCTATAAATGGAAACATCAGGAAGGTGTAAGGAGGAATAAGATAAAAGCAGTACCTCCCCCGGCACTTTTCCACTGCATTTACATATTCTTATACACTATTAATTGCTTTCCCTACCACTATTCCACACTTCTACCCTTTTGACAGATCAGGCATATCTGTACCAACTTGCTGATCTGTATAACTGCTTTTATGTGCTATTTTTCAAGCAGGCAAAGGTATACTAGGCAGTAGGCACCTCCCAAGACAAGCATGATTATGTGACATGCTTCAAAATACCATGCCCCATAGCATCTCTGAGGCATGAAGTGCACCTCGCTCCAGCTACCCAAGACTGTCATATCTGAAATGTTTATGGTGAGGGTTAGGACTTTCTTTTTTACTTCAAGATAAATGATCTTTCAGCTGTAGCTGTAAAAAGCACTGGTGACATCCAGTCACCTGTTAAATTGATCACAGGTGTGTATTCTTTGTGACTCTCCAGGGGACGTAGTCCTGTTAAAAGTGACAGTCAGTAGACTTTAAATGTGTTGTGAAGAACCTGTGAAGCTCTAGCAATACCCAATAATGACATACTCATTAATCTCCAACTTCAAAAAATACACATTAAGAGCATGTCAAATTATGACTGCATAGAACAACAGACCTATTTTCAGTTTTGGAGAGAAGCTTGCAGCAACCTGACAACTACATGCATTTGTTTTAGTGTCTAGCTAATTTTCAGCATACGCAATAAAGATGTGTCTGTCTCCTTCCAACCAAAAAAGAAAAATTAACATTAGAAATTATGATGTTTATTTCCTTGTACACCTTTCCAGTGCATGTCAGTAAGGTTTATTAATTTGTTGTTTGGTTTTTTGTTTTTTTTGGGGGGGGGGAGTTGGTTTTTTGGGGGGGTTGTTTGTTTTTTGCTTTGTTTTCTTTTTGAAGATAAAACTCGAGTACAGCAGGACATATCTTAGAATGCAGAAGGCAATCTAGTTACGGATGATACAGAGAAGGCTATAGTTTTAATGCCTTTTTTACTCCAGTCTTCATGAACAGGGGCAACTGCCAGATGACAAGCACAATTGGCTGTAAGAATAGAGAAAGAGACAAAGGCCTAGATTAGTGGCAGAACAGGCTAGTTGCTTGGATAAGCTGGGTGCTTTCAGGTCATCAGGGCCCAATGGGACACAGCTTAGATTAGTGAAAAAATTGGCTAAGGTAATTTAGCAGCTACTGGTTATCCCCTTTGAGAGTTTGTGGAGGTCAAGTGAAGTCCCAGATCATTGGAAAAGGGCAAATATAGTGCCGATCCTTAAGAAAGGGAAAAAGCAAGATCCAGGGAATTACAGGCAGTCTGACCTTAATATCTAGAAAGATCTCGAGCAGGTCCTCAAAGAATCTATTGTGAAGTATCTAAAGGAGAACAAAGTGATCAGGAAGAGTTATTATGGATTCAGCAAGAGCGAGTCAGGCCTGACCAACCTGATTTCCTTCCACAATAATGTGACAGATTCTGTGGCATGGAGGTAGAGCAGTGGATGTGCTACAACTCCACTTTGGCAAGGCTTTTGGCACTGTCTTTCATGGAATGTGGCCATAGCAGACAGGCGTAGGACCAATGGACTCAAGCTGCAAAATCGGAAATTTAGGTTGGAGATTAGAAAGAACTTCCTGACTCTGAGGGTAGTCAGGTATTGGAACTGGTTACCTAGAGAAGTTGTGTAATCTCCATCGTTGGAAGTTTTTAAGAGCAGGTTAAGCAGACACTTGGTTGGAATGGTTTATTCAGGGATGAGCAGGGGGCTGGACTAGATGATCTTGTGAGGTCTTTTCTAGGCCAAGCTTTCTATGATCCTATGATCTTAAGTAAATTCTGTTCTGATGTCCATCATCTGATGTCGATGTCTCTGTCAACAGAGTTCTATTTTGATGTCTTATTGATTACCCGCATACACCCCCTTCCCTCTACCTTCCCCCACATCCTGTACAATGAGATGTTCTCATCCACAAAACAGATACAGTACAAGCCAATTCCCTGCCCCATACACCTCAACTCTTTCAGGGAGGAACCTCTATGAAGTTGAATTTTATCCATTCAGCCTTTACCTAAAAGTCCCAGAGAGAGTGACAATTAGTGTTAATTGCCACTAAGGACTTTAACCAATGAGCCCATTCCACAAGGGACACTGGCACAAATAAAAGCATCAAATGGAAGTCATACACAGTCACAATCACCTGAGCTAGATTTTAGTGGGTGACCTATGAGTAAGAGGTTTTATGTTCTGAGCCATTATCTTCTTACTGCACACACACACAACTCTCTTTTATAAGGAACTCGGATATATCAGGAGGAAACTAAATTCTGCAGGGTGCATCCAAAGGTCTATGGATGCAAACTCACATTTTGAAGCACTAAATGTTTTAAAGCTAACATTGCACAAAGTTCCAAATCAAAACATTTTGTAAAGCTTCATTTTAAATGTAACCATTTCTGTTAGCATCATGATGCCTACAAAATGTTCATAAGCTACAACAATACAGGACTTGCAAAGAGGACACATATGCCACTTTATCAATCCCTGATCCTCTGATTAGCTGGGAGTTGCTTTGGTACAATTTATGGCAACATCATGGCCATACCCCTGGCTAACAGCCACAAGCCTGACACACCCCATATATTCGGGGCTGCAAGGGTAAGGTGGAAAAAATCCACTTTCCTAGTTCCACCCAAGGGTTTCTTTGAGGCTGGAAAACACCTTGGCTGCCTAATTAAGCCAGATGTACTTCCCCTTTGTGACTTGGAGCAGTACAAAGGAACCACAGTAGAGGCTAGGATCTCTAATCTATTCTTTCATTTCTAGACCAGTCTTGAGTCTGTGGCCTCACCACTATATTGTCAACACCAGTGCTTTTTATTTATAATTTATTTTTCCTGTTGTGACTGAGATATGGACTGCCATCTACCAGAGACTGCACTAAGAGTATACACTCAATTCATGAGCAGTCAGGAGAGCATACTGACATTTTACTACCTAACAGAAGCAGGTCCAGGATTTCTCAAAGGGGGCTGAGGGAAAACAACCCAGACTGCAGGGGTGGCTGCATGCCCTGCTCTCATCCTCCTTCATCCCCACTAGTGCAGAAAGGCCATGCCATGGGAGCCTCTGAGGACTTTTTTAAGTCTTCAAAGCAAATGAAAATCCTCCCTCCATTCCCCTTCCTGCTCAGAGGCATACCCCTTCTTCTCTTCCTTCTCCATGCATCTCCCCTGCCTGCCACTAATGCTTTTGTCACTGTTCAGGGATGGGTAAGCTCCTGAGCCAGCCAGTCTTGAGCAAGGCCTGGGCTCAGCCGGGGTCCAGACAGCAGCAACAGGACAGATGAAGACTAGTTCCCCCAACCCTGCCCAGTTCTGGAGCAGGCACAAGGAAGGAAGGGAACCCCATCTCCATCCACCCCTGCTGCTATTGTCCATGTACCCAGCTGAGCCCAGTCCCCACACAGTGGGCAGGAGTGGCTCTGGTGCTTTGCTCCCAGGGCACTGGGGAAAGGCAGGTGGGGGCAGAGGTGATGAGGTGGCATGCCTTTGAACAGGAAGGGGAAGGGAGTTACCTGCTTTAGAAACTTTCAAAAAACCCAGAAACTCCTATGGTGCAGTCCAATGCAAAAGGGGGTGATAGGGTGCACCCATGCGACTGCACTACCTCTGGATCCACCCCAGTTGTATAAGATACGATGGTCTGTGGCTGAAAGGCTCCATACCCCAATACCATTCCTTACAGCCACCCAGATTCTTTCTGGCTTCACAAAAATACCTGTGAGTGAAGCCAAGACACACAAGAATACATATTGCCTGTCTGAAGGAAATGTAGGGCAGTATCAAGCAATTTGGAGCCATTACAAGCCATTAGGTCAATAATCTGCACTTTAAAAGAGTCCAGAGCTCTTACTGTACAATCAATCAATAATATACATTTTAGAATCTTGGTGCAGGATGTTTTCATCTTAAAACCACTTGAAAATAAACAATATGGTTATCTTATAAAGCTATGACAAACTGTAAAAAGCAAGGAAATTTAAATTCAAAATTAATGTTTCACTTTTAACTTCATATTGTACTAGCAGACCTTGTATCCCTTTGACTGCTGCTGCTTTATTAGTGTTTACACTGGGATGAGTTTAAGATGAAGGGTTTGTTTAATTTTCTTTGTTTTTGTACAATGCTAACATTGCTCGGCATGTTACTATCCCTGCACACACACATCTATCACTGTACTCTGCTGTCTATAGCTCAGGAGAAGTTGTTTAAAGAATAGATTCTGTTCTTACAGTGCTATTTCCTTAGGGTTTAAGGGAAATTTGGAGACTGATCCATCATCAAATACTATGGTGACATAAAAATTATGTAAAACTGTTCTGAAATTTATGTAAAAATTACAACATAAATGGCAGGTGGAGGTCACAGTGATCTATTGGTCTGGAAAGGTCTAGAATGCCATCCTGCCTTCTTCAATCATTGGCTGTTTTCCAGCATAAGAATATTTTATTGCCAGTAAGAGTATATAATTGCCCATAATGCAATCAGGGCCAGCCTCCTGGGCATACAAGCATAATATCCAAGAGTAGACAAGATGAGCTGAATGGTTGCATAGGTAAGTAGCCAGCTTTACAAAGCTGTAGAAAGTGAAAATATCACTTCACAGTATAGGACTCCCATACGCACAAATCTGCAGAGGTTACTCATAAACAGCTAAACCTTCCTTTCCTCTTTTGTGTCCTTGTGCCACAGTATTTAGCAGATTTCTCAGATTTGTTGTAATTTGACCAGGCTGCACCATGAGCACTTCTGCTATGGCCTCAAACTTGCAACCTCTGAGCTGTCAACTGTGCACTTCAGTACCCAGAACACCCCAGCCATGAATCTATATGTTTCTTAGTATAAATGAGAAAATCTGGTTGGGAATAACAGGTACTGAGAAATTGGATGTAATGCGGGGGAAAACAGAGAGGAAGTAAACTAAGTAGAGTTTGCCTGTTGTAAGGATGACTAAGGGACCTTGATACTTTGATTCCTGGGGGCATTCAGAAAAGAGGTTCAGAATTTAGAGGATATTTAGAAAGCAAACAAGTAGAAATGCTTCCCTAAGAGTTTTGGTTCATTTGCTTAGTGCTGCCCTGCGTGCAGGATACAGTGCACTATTTTAGAAGGTGCTCGATTTGCTCAGGCTTACGCTAGTCAGGAGTGAAAATTCTCTTTTCTTACTAAAGCTGAAATAACTCTACTGGAGTTGGCAGATTTACTCCAGATTTCATCAATGTAACTTAAAGTAGAACTTGACTACACACCCTTTATGGAAAAGTTGCACAGAATTCTACAGAAGGGGTAAAATTTCCAGTTACGTTGTATAGGATGGTTTGAAAATCTGTAGAGTCTGTCATTTTATAGTACTAAATACAGTAGAAATTATCCATAAGGAGAAGAATTGTATAAGGGCAGCTTACAGGATCTTGAAAAGATTATTATATGTATATATATTAGAGGAATATTGGCTGTAGAAAAACTAAAGCATATTGAGTGTTTTAATGTCACAATACAAGTTTTAGACATTTTTCTTTGTTCTCTGTAAAAATGCCAGTTTAAGTCAAGAGCTCAAGTTTTTTTTTCAATCAAGCAAATGATCTGAAGGAGGAACTTCTAACATTTAACTGAAATGGTCTACCCATGTAATAAAATGTATCTACTGTAACAACAACATATAGCAGTTTGATACAATGTGTATGTAAATTGTCAATAAATTGTGGAGTTCAAAACTGTTTTCTCATGGAACTTTTGAAGGCATTTGGCTGAAGATTTCTTTAACAGAAGGGATGAATAATACCATGATCTTGAGTCAGGCATACACAGGCAGGTGTTGTGCAAGCTTCATCAAACAGATCAACCAGTACACTTTAGACCTGACCTCAGAAACCCCTCTGCCATTTCAGTTTTGACTTTGTGCTGAAGCTGTCAGTCAAAAACCGTGTGGTGATTCTGTGATGTAAACATACACTCAAATCAGACCATTAAACCCATTTTCACTTGCGATGTAAACAGGTTATGAGACCATGTCCCAAGAGGTGAGAAACTAGAACTCTAAATGACCTGGCTGCCTTGTGTCTAGAAGTGTAGCTTTAACTCTATGTCCATGCCTACATCATTCTTCAAAGGAGGAAATACTGACACATTATATTGTTTATACTTTCTTGGGGCTGCCATTCTTAAAGCATATAGCACAGAAGCAATTCCTCATGTAGGACCTGGTTGTGGCTAGCTCCTTTGTACGTGGATAAAAAGAGGAATGTGCAAGAAGCTATCACTCTGTCATACAGAGAGACGTACATAGATTGCTACTTCAGTCCCAGGAGGGGCAAACATCATTTCAGTACATTTGCTTCTTTGAACACAATGGCTGCTTGGGCCTTGTGTTTCTGCAGCACTAGCCTCTCTATGCAGGGTGATAATTCCACCTTCAGTTTGACAAATAGAAGGGAAGGTATGCTGTATTATCCTAAAGGCTGGGCATTGGGGGGACAGAGATACTGGACTTCAGGACCATGATGGCTCATCTACTACTCCAGACTGGCCACATCTACATGAGACACTGCCTTTGCAATTGTTACTGTGCAGACTTTTAGTACTTGCATACACAAGTACTAAATGACTGTGCAGTAACCAGAGGTACCAGACAGTAGCATCCCTGAATGGCTTTTAGGTGATGCTGACTGCACAATAGCTCATTACTACTGCTCAATAGTGTCACATCATGCTTCATGCCATGCCACACTACTGTTCAGTAGTAACGAGGTATTGCGCAGTCAGCATCTCATGTTGAGATGGCCTCTGTGTCTTAATAGCACAGTACAGTCTGCAGTCAGAATAAACAGCACTCTACTATAAATTAAATCTGTGCTTTTTCTAGAAACTGTAAGAAAACTATAGTAGTTTGCATAAGTCCATCAGAACTATGATCTCTACTAAGATCAACTACTATCATTCAAACTAAGGCAAGTGAAAGAAGACCTATACCAAGCCTTCCTGAAGTTTTACTTTTTTCTCCTTCCCTGAAGCCAGATAGAGTTTTTTTCCCCTGTCTGAAGTAAAAATAAAATCCAGGGAAAAAAGATAAGCCAGAAATTGAGCAGTGAGTCCAAGTGCAAGTGCCTTTACAGTTTGTTTTGGGAAACCAAAATCCATACCTATATCTGGATCTAAATTTTAGACATTTATCTACGCAAACATAGAGGAAACAAGTTTAGACTGTGCATGTGCTATAAAAAAAAACCCAAAACCACCCACTGCATATTTTCCTAACAAATTAACCAATAGCCACATTCCTCCTGACTCAGCTTTAATCATGCTATGTCTGCAAACGACTTAGGCCAAATGTTAAGTCTTTGTTCAGTAAGGGAAAGACTGCTGCATCAGTACTACATGTGCCAACTGTCTATATTTAGGAGAAGCTTCCCTACATTTTTAGTAAATTTTACAAGCTTGTCACTATGCCTCTCTAAAGCACTAAGTAACAAATCCATTTGAAATTGGGCTACAATAATATCCCTGTAATATCCCTACCCAGTAACTCTATCAATACCTTTTAACATTAATTTAACATGGTAATCCCTCTTTGATATCATTAAAGTTTAAGTGGAAATTCAAATAAAAAATTCTCTTAATGTCTTATTTAAATAGAACTCCATTAACCCATTGATTGTGTGTATACTATATTAACCAAGCAAAATGTGCTTGGTTTGTTACTAAACATGCCAACATGCCTTAGTCCCCCACTGATTTGTAAGAAACCAAAATTGTGATAGAAGCTAAACAAGTAACTCAGAAGTTCAATGTACAAAATTTATCACCACTGACTTTTTTTTCAACCATAAAAAGCACTGAACACTTACTAAACCTCCTTAGGCAGATACAGAGTCTTCTTATATTTAGTGATAAATCACTGTACAAAAAGAATAGCTGTTAGAAAGAAAGCCACTGTTACTATGATGAGATGATCTACTGCCCTACCAAAGGCTGGTTAGTTAAGTAGCTTAATTATTTAGAGAGTATCAGTCAGTGTGGAAATAAGGATGGGCTTTTTCATGCATGGATCAGAACTGGGCTGATTACAACAATGTTTAAACAGAGCTGTAGTTAGCAAGATCTAACAGAATTTCTTGGCCACATATGTATAAGAAAGTTTTGCCCAGGAATTGCATTATAAAACTGTGCTCTAGATAAGTAGAATATTTTTCAAAATCAGAATTCTGTGTGACAAAATTTTTTAGCTTTCAAAAATAGCCACACAAAAATAATTTTTAAAAAATGTTTTGTATTGCCATGACCAGCTTTTAACTCTGTGAGGGTATATATTTCTTGTAATGGACAGTTGTTTCCCATAACACTGCTTTCTTAATTAATTTATCATGTGACATTGAACAAGTATCATTAACATTCACTTTGACCAGCTCTGATAGTGCACACACCCATTTGAATTTCCTCTTGACTCCAAAATTTGTCAGTTATATTGAATCCTCATTCCATTGTACTGTTTGTTCCACAAATATTATTCTATCTTAATATCTCTTTCTTGAAAAAGAATAACATTTGAATGGAATGAAAAAACAAGACATTTCAGTCAAAAGGATTTCCCAGACTGTTGGGACATTACATGTAAAACTGAGACTCTGCTGGTAAACCATTACATGAAGCCATTTTACCTTTGTTTGACCTCTGACAATAATCTGTAAAATTATTTAGTCAACACAGTTATCAGGTAAAGGTCCATGGGAGCATGAAGAAACCTACTTGCAATAACTTAGCTAGGAAAGACTCTTAAGATTCTGGTTTTGACTCCAGTGTGGACAGAAATGCAAATATATATCCCACATATATAAAGAGATAGTAGCCATGATATACAGTAATTGGAAAAGCTAGGCAGTAGAGAAAGGGTATAACCGCAACTTTTCTCTGTCCACTTATCAATCATGACCTTCTAACAGTCAAAACAGCTGAGCACCATCAAATGACGGGTACGTTTTTAACTGAGCTACCCATAAAATGTTTCTTCTTTCTCTCTGCTAAAGCTGGAAATGTCCTGCTTCTCCAAGTTACCCTTCCTCCCAAAACACAGGACAGGGTAAGGTGAATTTCTTGTAGAGTTTGCTTAAATTTTAGACCCTGATTCAACAAGGTACTTAAATATGTGCCATTGCGTTCACTTGGACTACTCGCATGCTTGACATGATTCACAAAATTAAATACCTTACTGTATTGGGCCCTTATTAATTCTACAAGTAAAAATTACATTAAAAGTATTCAGCATTCTCTATCAAACAATGCTGTATGCTTGACAGGGAACTGCACTCTTAAAAATATATAGCACCATTTTTATGTACACATTACATTTTCAAAGTCCTGTAAAAATACTAATAAGTATACAAATATTGGTGTATTAACTGCATGTTTATATATGTGTAACTGCTACTCAAAATAACCTTTTTTTCAGCTTCATTTCAATAATCATGATTTCACATGCCAAAGTTTCCAAAGTTCTTTAATAAACAGGAATCTCTAAAATGCTGCCTCCTCTAGGGTTGGAAATAACAGCTCTGTAATAGCAGTTTAGGACAGGAACTTTAATGAACTAAAACCACAAGAAAGTATAGATAGCTGGGATGTAATTGCATAAACTGGAATTCAGCTGACCTATTGCCCTATTACCTACTGTGCAATCATTGTACAGTGATAAAATAGCTTCATGCACGAAATGAAGAGAAATCAGCTATGATTCAGATGTTGTGATTTTTAAAAAGTTCTTAATGTTTTCTCTATGAGTCCTTCCTTGCACTTATTCAGCTGCAGTTCTACTATAGCTCCTCATTTGACTGTGCAGCAGCATCCAAGCACTTAACAATCATTCTAAAATCACCAGCACCAATTTTCATCTTTTCTAAAAGAAAAAAATATGGAAATGATACCAGGTAGTTTAGGCCTTGAACTGTTACTCCCTTGAATCTCAGTGTGCATATGGACATGTGTGCATGTGCCACTGAAAAACAAGTAAATAACATTATTTTTTTTTATCTGACACACTCATTAATTATGTGAAAGCAACTGTGGCTGTCTTTCCTAATAAACACCATTCCCAGAGCCATGCGGAGACAAGGCCTCTGGAAAAATATCACCAGATAAACATAATATAGCTTAGGAGCATTGGAAGCAGGATTTTGAGTCCACCAAGAATGCACAGGTCATGTTTCATGTTTTTCTTGTGTTCCCCTGTTTTTATGCATCTGCTATTTTTTGTCTTGTATTTAATTGGTAAGCTACCTATGGAAGAACTGTGGCTGTATAGTGCCTAGCACAATGAAGTCTCAGTCCATGACCATAAGCATTAAGTTCTACCATAAAACAAATAATAATGATGGTAATAGTGGTCCCTTAGCAAGCTGACATATGGTGGTATTGAATTCCCAGTGAAACTTCATGTTGTTCTTTGCAAGGCTGTAAACAGAGAAGTAAGCCAACTATACAGAGATCCCAAAATGTGAGGGCTAGGAGGCAGGGTACCCTAGGATTTCATATGCATCCCCAGGCACTTGGTCCTTTCCACTTCAAAGGAAGAATGCACCAAGATTTTTATAGCAACATTTTCATGTTTTTGTGAAAGGTGAGAAAGAGTGCTTAGACTAGGAATTGAAAAAAACCGAGATGTATTGGTTGTTCTAAAAAGGGAAAACATTTATTTGTACTATATATGAAGGAACAAAATCAATAGGAAAATATATTTTTATTTTCACACTTCTACTTCATATTGGCATTCTGGATGGATGTGTATAGAATTGTGGAAGTCTATTCCATCACCCACTATATCCCGGCCAGTACAGGGTTTTTTTCTACAGCACATTTACTAGTGCTGTGCCCAGTTTTAAAACGATGAAACTTACACCAATTTCTCAGGGTGATTATTCCACAGCTCAAAAGTTCTCACCAAAATATTTTCCTAAAATTAAGCTTCAGTTTTCCTTTTTTCCCATTTTCTCCTCTTTACACCTATTTGCACTAATAAATGGTTCCTCTTTTGCCTTAGGGCTTACCTCCTTCAAAGATTTGTAGAATGCAAATCCTTTCTCAGTTTATTTATTACTTAACCAAGTTACATGTTAACAGATTCTTTAAATTTTTTCATAAATTAATCCTTTTAGCCAACTAATAATTTTTTTGTTATTCTCTGCATTCTTCCTCCAGCAAATTAACTTTTATAATATTGCACCCCAAACTGGACACGGCATTTGACATGCCATTGTTTAATGGCCATAAAAAAGGGAAAATACATAAAGAATATAGAAAAGGGCTCTCGCTCTCTCTCTCGTTTTTCCTCTCTCTGTCTCTAATAAAGATTTCATATATAAGCACATTACGTCGATAGGGGTGTGTCTACGTGAGATGTTAGCTGTGCAGTAGCCTAATAACACCATACAGTAGTGTGTCACAGCACGGACAGTGCAAATATGTTACTGCACAATATTATTAGGTTATTGCACAGTAGCACCACTAAAAAGGCATTTGCCAGCGCTACTGTGCAGTAATTCTGGTTACTACGCATTTATTTAGTACTCGGTTATACCAGTGCTAAACTAAATGTGCAGTAACTACTGTACATTAATGTACTTGTAGATGTGCCCGGGGTATTATTGCCTTCCTATTCTGTGGCATCATGCCTTTATATATGTAGCTCAATATTGCTTTTTTGAAATCATATCACACTGCACATGTGTCTGATTTGAGGCACTATATCTTCAAATATCACGTTCAAACTATGGCTTCCAAGGGTTACCCTTCCCACTGAATACATGTCTTGGATTATTTTTCGCTTGCATTTTTCTGGTATTATCTTTTCCCTTTTCTTCCTCTTCTCTAGGTTCCTTAAAATTGTAGTCTCTCCTCTGAGGTATTCACAACTCTGTCTGGATAAAAGATTACCTGTGAATTTCATTAATGCAGTGTTTACTCTTTCTTTCTACATTATTAATAAATCCTGACTGAAATTTCTGGTCATGATTTCCTTTGACTGATTTGAGGCACAAAGGGTTAGTCAGCCTTAAAATAGCTTTAAGGCACTGATTCTGCAAAGTACTTAAGCATGTGCATAATTTTAAGCATGTGAGCCATCCCACTGAAGTAAATGTCATTACTTACAAGCTTAGTTATGCACGTGCTTAAGTGCTCTGATGAACAGTGATCCAAGTGCCCAGGATTATATAAATGAGACTTTAGAGGATTCAGGAACCCATTCCATCTCTTAAAAAGTGGAACTCTTTTGTCTTTGTTTGGATGATTTCAACATCATCTGGGAAAATTAATACTTCCCTTGGGGAAAAAAAATGTTTCTTTTTCCCTATAAAACCTATAATCTGTGCTTATTCCTTCTTGACCACAGTGCTGCCATTGAAGTATGAAAATAATCTGCCAGTCTTGAACTATCACTGATAACAAAACGAATAGTAGGCAGTTAAATGACAGAATTTTCAAGGTTGAAGGACGCAACTCTGTTTCTGCATCTTGGTCACAAAAACCTGTCATATTATTGCGATTAATTGTCCATCGACTCATGCAGCCCCAAAGCACTAAAATACCATGTAGGAAAGCACAAATATACCATGTAGGAAAATACCTTCCTATTGGAAAATATTGTAGGAGACAATAGTTTTGACTTTACTTTAGGGTTACAAAGCAAGCCATACCAGGAGTCTGTTCTAATACCTCTCAATTACATCCCTCAAGTGCCAGGCTTGGCCTTTTGTACCTTCCTCTGAAAAAAGTCCAGCCATCCAGTCCAATCAATCTTAGACTGGACCTCTGGACTTCAGCTCCCTATTAACAAACTACATTAATGTGCCAACCCCAACTGTGCTTGGTACCTTATCCTCTGGGGATCTGTGACAGCAACTGGTTAAAGTGACTCAAAAATAGTGTGTTCTGGACAAAGTAAATTTAACTTCCAAGGATGACATGGCATTTAGGAAAATAGGTTAGCACAACAAAGTGTCCTATATGCATATTTTCTTACCTAAACTCAACTTGTTTGTAGCTCAGAGTCTGCTTCCATCTCACAGTTGAGAGAGCTTGTTTTCTGCAGTTCTGAACATCTCAGTCAATTTGAGGTATCAGCCTCAGTTTGACAATAACTCTCTCAATCCTCCCTTCATCCTTGAGGCCAGCACTTGTTGCTTGTGACCTGGAAAGAATATAGCTCACAAGACTAGTCTCTTCCCCACTGATCCCTCTAGGGACCTCAGTTCCTTGTATATTTTTTTAGATATCAGTTGGTTTCTACCTTAATGACCTCCTTTGACGTAACTCCTAGTAGTCAGGCAAGTCCATATCATAGACATACCTTAAGAGACATATGTTATTCATAACTATTCTATACATAACTCTCACATTTTTAACCCACTATGTTGACAATATTTCTAACCAGATAAATACTATATAAACATAGTACTATACTGTATACTATATATAGATATACAATAGTATACCATATCTGCACATGCACAGAGAGAGAGAGAATATTTCTACATTTTCAAAGCCAATATGTAATTGGTCCTAACTAATATTTCCATAATCATTCTGAAGTTGATGTATTGATCATTGAATCTATTTTTGTAATTAGCATATAGAAGACAGTTTTTTGAATAATTGGTGACACCCATCCCACATGAGAAACTATTTACGCCAGGAAGAGAGATGAACTGTAAGATTTCTACCCTTATGTAGAGAATTCCATCAAATAAATGCCAACTGGGTTGATCTCAAGTTTTGTTAGTGATATCTCTAGGGATTTCTTCTGTATGGCAGCCATAAATGATAAAAAAGGATATCCCCAAAGGCATTCCACTGCAGTTAAAAATAGTAATAAATCCTCTAAAGAATAAGTCAGAGTGAAGAGTCAAACAATCCTATGTCCTAATCCTGTCCTTGTACTTCACTTACTGTATGAACAGGCATGAGTCATTTATGACCAAAGCCAGATCATGAATAAATGGTGCACAATAGTTCTACATGTTTTACAAGAGCTCTACATGCTTTATATAATATTACATGTTTTAGTTCACCAAGGCACAGGACAGCATGGTAGTCTATCTGCATCTCCTGTGACTTCCAGAGATTCTAGGATCCTGGACGGAAATTCAAAAAAGTTAATGCAACCCAGGCTTGTATGAATGTTTTAGCTAACCATCACATAAACAAAGAGAACCATCTCACAATATGGGCACTGCACTATTCTTCTCCCATGGCTGAAAAAGAGTGATAAAGTGCCACAAAAGTGCCTGTATCTGTTCTCATGATGGTATGGGGGTCCACTTATACAGAATCCCTCCACCTCTAGACCTGAAGGGGAATAAATTGAACCATGTTAGTACTCTGTTTATTGTCATTTGTGTTGGAGTAGAGTCCAGGTGCCCCCAACTTCACTAGTTAGGCCTCATCTACAGTACTGAATGCAGTTCTGGGCTCCACATTTTAAAAAGGAAATGGAGAAGCTGGGGAGAGTCAAGATGCAGGCAGCAGAAATGATAAAGGGGTTAAAAGGCAAGTTGTGTGGGGAACGGTTAAGAGAACTAAGTATGTTTGACTTAGAGAAAAGAAGATTACACAGGACATGATAGCAGTCCTACTTCAAAGGCCGCCTTAAAGAAGGAGAACAACTGTTCTCAGTTGCCACAGATGGCAGGGCACCAAGCAATGGTTTTAAGCTGCAGTAAACTAGACTTAAACTAAATCTCAGGGAAAACTTCCTTACTGTTAGAACTGTAAGGCAATGGAATAGACTCCCCAGGGAAGTTGTAGAATCTCCTTCACTGGTGGGGTTTCAAAAGGAGCCTGGTTGGACACTGGGCAAGGATGATTTAGGAGTGGCATTCCTGCATTCATGAAGGGGGTTGGACCAGATGACCCTCAAGATGACTTCCAACCCCATCATTCTATGAATTGGGTATCATGATTTATACAGTTCGGAAAGGTTTCCACATTAAACTATAACAACACGGAAGAATTAGTCAGAGAACAGGGGGCTTTCTGCTATCTTTTTTGCCCTGGAGATTCAGAAATAGTCCATAACCAAAAAGGCACTGCCTGCCAACAAGAAAGCACAGAATTCCTGGAGCTGCATTTACCTGAGGCCATCCCACTTCTATTTCTGTCCGTCCCACTCTTGCTCTCAGCCCTAGCTACAGAATTCATTCTATACCAGTATTCTGAACAATTCCATGGACTTGTTCCTGCTCGAAAAAATTATCTTCAACCTCTAGAAGCACGACAATGGTCCCCATGTACTACCATAGTAGCATATAAGGACCAGCAATGAAAATAGAATCTGTCCATATGCTTGTCAATGTTATGGATTCATTTGAATGGTTCATTGTAAAGCCACTATTGGAGTCCTGTCCTGCAGTCTTTACTTTTGCAAAGCTCCTTTTGGTTTACTTAGTACTTACACAAAACTCCCATGATTTCAAGTGGAGTTGTGCCTGCAGTAAGGATGACAATAAACTGCAGGATTGTGCCATAAAAGTGTATGTTTTCAGAGGTCTTTTATGTTTTTCACTGATTTTTTTTCTTTGTTCTTAGATAAAACATTGTTTTATAACCCTATAAAAGAAGCCACTTGATTTACATATTAACTGTAACTTCTGCTTTGAATGTTGCCAGGAACAATGTAGCTGCATGACAAGTGACACCAGTAACACTCATTTCCACTAAAAGAATAAACTAATGGCAATTTTCCTATCATTAAACATGCTGCAGAGTTCTACTTTTTAACAGTTAATGAGTGTTACACAACACCACACTATTAGAAAACATGGATTCTGAAAGATATCTATGCTGCAATCTCACAAGCTACAAGTTGTTTCAGAAGGTAAAGTCAGGCTTGATTAATATGGCTAGAGTCAAATACAAATGAAGGATGAGGCACTCACAATAATAAGGTTTTCTGTATGATCTAGAGTAATTGCTCACTTAGGACTAGATTCTGCCATCTTTACTCAGACTACATAATACTCTGCAATCTGTTTCACTGTAATTAGTTTAAACCAATAGGATTCGGATGGTATAGTTTAAACCAATAGGATTCAGATGGTATACGATTCTACTCACTAGGCATGTCTACACATTCATTAATGCTCCGTAGTTACTGCACATTTAGTTTAGTATTTCCTGAATGAAGTACTAACTGAATGTGCAATAACTACATTCACTGTGCTTCTGATGCATGGTTTTTGGTGTGGCGCTTACTGCGCAGTAGCCTAATAACACTGTGCGGTAAGTTATTAGCAAGGTTTCTGACTAGCAAACTACTGCCCAGTGTTATTAGGCTACCGTGCAATAAGTGGCTCATGTAGACGCGCCCACTGGGTGCATCTACATGTGCTATAAAGCTGATGTGATAAACTCCAGCACCTGTGCTTAGGTGGCAATAAAGGCAATAAAACCACCTCCATCAGTTTTACACTAATGGAGATTCCTCCTACATGTGGGAAATCCCCTGGTGCAGGTCTCCAGCTACTCTGCATGATCTTTTTCTGGGTTACATAGACCAACACGCACATGGTAGACTGAAGTGAATGGACTAATATGAGGGATTTTCTTCCCCATTTATGTTCAGTGGGCATGACTATCCAGTTGCAAGAGATGGCAGAGTAGATTTGCACTTCTAACTAAATCAGAGATGCATAAGCTTTCTTAAGCAGTGGCTTACTTCATCAAATCAAATCAAATCACCCTGGGAGACATGCCTTTTCGGTGCTTCATTTTGTGTAAATAGGCAAACAGACAAAGTTCTTTGGGTAAATGTGACATCTTTTATTAGACCACCTAAATAATTGGGGAAATTGTTCTTTGAAAACTTTTGGGTACAACCCCCTTCATTTTGTATAAAACACATTTGGTGCTGGCCTAAAACAAATATTTATCACCCATACTCCAGAAGGTGTAAGAAATGAATCTGCATTTTCTTTAAATATTTTGGCTCACTATAATAGTTTCCACATCTGTCATTGTTTAGTATTCCATTTCACATCTCATTTGAATTAGGCAAATAATACTTTCTATGTTTTTCATGGGTTTCTTCAAACAGTAATTCCCCTCTCTGTAGTCATCAGCAGTTAATCAGCAATTTGAAAGGAAAATTTGCTTTTAGTTAACAGAATCAAAGTTCCTGTATTTGCTTTATCCTGACAAAGTCTGTGGTAAATATACCATCTTAATGTAATTTACCTATGTAAAAACTAAAAATGACCTCACTTTAAGGCACTAACCAAGAATGTGGTTCAAAAACAAATCACTATTTACCTTTAAAAGACACATAAAATGATTACCTTGCCTCAGAGAGTAATATCTAAATGCATTAAGCATTTGTGTCTGAACTAACCATTATATTTTAGCAATGCTTTTAAAAATGTATATTTAAATGTAGCTAACTTTAGACATGTGCACACATCAGTATCCTAAAAGTACAACAGAGAAATGCTCTATAAAGTCCTTTAACCGGCAAGGTTGCAACAGTGCCCAGCACATTTCCTGCCACGTGATCAAGATGACACACTTGATATTTACTTTAGTGTCTGCTTATGTGGAGTGTTTAAGATTAAGGCGATCAGCAGTTACATAGTTCCTCCTGAGTATTTTGTCATTCCTATAAAACATGGCCTCACTTATTTTTCTAAACAGATACATGACAGCAGCTAAAAAAACCATTCCAGTTCAAATTATTACACATAGGAGGTGATGGCCTTATAGAGAAAAGATTATTTTATTGTAGATCCTTTTTCTGCAGATTCAAAACAGGTCTGCAAATCAGGAAGTCACTGCTACTGTCAAGTACAAACAATGACGTTTATTATTAACATATGGCAACAGTCCAGGAAAAACATGTAAGCACACAGGATCCAACCTCCAGAAATTATTAAAGCAAAACTCCCAAGACTTCAGGAGGAGTTTTGCCTGAGCCATAAATGCAAATTAGCCTCACAAAATGTAACGTTAATCCACACCTGAACATTGAAATAGCTATCCAAATCATGGGCAGCTCACTGAAGGCAACTAATATCAAACTAATCCTCTATAGATTATTGTAAATTATTGATCCTAACAAGTGGGCACAAGAGGGCCTGAATTTGCCACAACATTTAGTCCACCCTGATTTTGCAATTTACCTGTATGGCTGGTCTAAAGGGGGAAAAGCAAACAACAACAACAAAACCTGAAACTTTTCTATATTAAAATATTGGAATTTTAATGTATAATGGAGTTACTGGTGCTATACCAATTTACACCCACTAAGGATCTGGCCAGGGATGCACACACATGCAATGTGTATGTGTGCATGTGTGTATATGCATGTGTCTGTGTATGTAGACAGATAAATGCATGCACATTGTATACACATATTTGTATGCATACATTGTTCATCTGTACGCACCTGGTATACATACATACATATATATATATATATATATATATATATATATATATATATATGTATGTTCTATATACATACCCAGTGTATACACACGTATATCTGTATAAAATGTTTATCTATATACACACACATTGTATACATACATATATATGTATAAAATGTTCACCTATATGCACACACATTGTATATATATGTACCTGTATATATTTATATAAAATTCATCTATTTACACACATACGGTATGCATATATATGTCAGTATAAAATGTTCATCTATATGCACACACTTTGTATACATACAGATATCTGTATAAAATGTTAATTTATATGCACACACATCGTACACTTACATAGACATGTATGTAAAGTTCATATACTTATACAGCCCTTATGTGCAAATACGACACCGTTTCACAGCCTCAGGTATGCAACCACTACTACCCAGGCCAGTCACATCCCCTGATTCCCCTGCAAATGTCCTCAGCTGTTTGAAACCTTGATGACCAAACTTATTCAGTGCCCCACATGACATTGCGATCACAGAGGTGGCTCCCAACATGGGACATCACCTCATTTCCTTGCCGCAGAATCCTGCGCCCCTTCCTCGCGGGCTAGCACAGCAACTTGCCGCATCCCAAAGCCACTTGGCAAACTGGTAAACAACCCCCCTCCAGAAGGCCATGCCCTGCAGGCAATGCCAGTGGGGACCAAATCCGCAATCCGGCCATGACCACCACTCCTTCTGGGAGCAAATAAAAGGCCAGCCCCTCTCAGGCCCCAAGTGATGTCTCACCCCAGCTGCACAAGGTGCTGATGAACCTGATTGCTCTTGGCAAGGGCTGCGAAGTTGCCCAGGGCGGGTGCCTGCAGGCATGAGGCAAGCCCAGCCCTACAGCACCCGAGTGGCTGAAGTTTGGCTGGTGCCCCCCTCCCCTTTCTCCTCCCCTCCCCTCCCCCCTGCAACTCACCAGCTTGGATTTGGTGCGCTGCAAAAATTCTTCCATGCTGCTGTCATAGGGGAGCTGAGGCTGCCGGGGCAAAGTTCCCTGCGCCGAGCGGCTGGGGCGGGTCCTTGCGGGCGCTGCCGGCAGCAGCTGCCCGTTGAACTCCTCTCCCTGTTATGGAAAGTGGGTGGGAGGCTCCGGGGTGC